>NC_080192.1:4247424-4550454 GCF_030028045.1 Hippopotamus amphibius kiboko
TCCCCCTAACTCCACCCTCAACACAGCGGCGGGAGGGATGCTGTTAAATGTGAGATGCTGCCTCTCCTCTGCTCAAAACCTTCCAGAGCTCCCCCTTTCAGTCACAGAAAAGGCAAAGTCTTCCCCAGTGGCCTACCAGGCCCTCAACTTTCAGCCTCTTGGACCTTATCCCACCCTCTCCCCTCCTGCTACCAGACTGCTCTGTTCTCTGAACAGGTCAAGGTAGTCCTTCCTCAAGGCCTTTGCCCTTGCAGCTCACCCCACCTGGTCGTCCTTTCCCAGACATGTGCATGGCTCCCTCCCCTCCTTCAGCTCTTTGTTCCAAAGCCATTCATCCCCTGATGACCCTCCTCACGCCCAGCACCCTCAGCCCCCTCTCCCAGCCCCCTCCCTCCCCCAGCACTCAGCACAAAGGGATTATTTGGCTCCTGTCCTCCCCTCACTAGAACACAGACCCCCTTGAGGGCAGCTTCTAGGGCAGAGCATGACAGCGGCTATAACTAGATGCTCTATAACTAGATGCTCGAGGAAGGTGGCAGGGAACACAGAGCTATGTCTGAGGGCTCTGGTGGGGGGTGGGGGTGAGGGGCAGGCACCAGCTTCTCCTGGACTTGCTGTTTCTGAACCAGGCGGATGTGCTCCAGCTGCTCCTGGCTCATGCCCTTCCAGCGGTCGGGGACCACGCGGTGTGGCCCGAAGGAGCTGGCTGCCTGCTGGGGGTTCTCCGAGAGCAGGTCCCCACGCAGCAGGTTGGCGATCTCAGCCAGGTTGTCCTCTTGTTCTTGTTTTTTCTCTTGAATTTTCTTTTCTGCTGACTCTAGGGCCTGCGCAGGAGAAGAGAACAAGGAAGATGCTCTGAGTGACCCCGTTGGGATTGAGGTACAGGCTGGCACGTTTCACTGGGGTCCCGTGAGGAAGAATGTGCTAAAGGGCTCCAGGGATGGGTGGCGTGGGTGGTAGACTTGTCAGGCATGGATGTGGGGAGGCCCTTGGACCCCCGGCTGCCTGTGATACCAAGCAGGGCCCTGTGGGGCTCCTGGGCACAAAGCCTTTCTGTGTCCCCTATTTCTTTGATTACAGGAAATAGCCTTCCTTAAGCCTCCATGACCTTCTCTGATTTCCAACGGGCAGATTCAAGCAGTTGCTAATTAGGGAAGGGAGGGGATGCAAGACCAAGGAGAAACAGGCAAGCGCAGCCTTGGAGCAGGTCCTGGTTCCCCATCAACAATACACACGACAATATCTGTGAGCTGTTTTGCAGAACCTGAAACCCCCTCCAGGTGGGAGACGTTAACAGTTAATGATGGTGTGCTGCCCACAAGCACGTAGACCCCAGACCCGCTGGACCTGAAGGCGGAGGATGCTGACGTCCACTTACCTCACCACCAGCCAATTAGAAAAATGTCCACGAGCTGATCACACCCTCTTAGGACCATTACTTTGAAACTTCTCACTCCAAGTGGGGACATATAGTTTTTCGAGGCAGGAGCCCACTGTGTCCCCCTTTGCCTGGCAACATAATAAAGCTCTCCTTTTCTACGTCACCCCAAACTCTGTCTCTGAGATTTGATTTGGTGCCGGTGCACAGAGAAGCCGAGGTTTCGGCATCACCTGGGTGACGCTGGGCGACTGCGCAGGGCTCCGGGAATCACTACTTGTTGGGCGCGTGCGTAAGTGCTACAGGTCTTTGTTTGCAGTGATTTGCCAAAGCAGGGAGCTGCCTCCCCTCATTAGGCTGCCATCTCCTCTCGGCTTGGCCTCACCCACCCCCAAGACAGGGTCTGTGCCCTTCCCTCTGGCCCTGGTTACCCTTGGACGGCGGCAGACCACAAAGAACAGCCAACCATGTGATTCACAGCAGTGGCGATTTCTATAAGGTGCTCCCACTGCCCAGCAACCTCAGTCCCAGGGACAAATAAATTCCTGGCCAAATCCCTGCTTACATGAAGGTGGAAGGAACGGGCCCTGGCTGTGTGACCTGGAGCAAGTCACCTCCCCTCTCTGGGCTGCAGTTATTTCTCCGTAAAGTCAAGAGATGGATTAAGAGACATTGGCCAGTGTTACCAGTTCTCTTTAGTAATGAATGGACAGGGCACTTTGCATGGTGCCTGCACACAGCAGGTGCTCACAAGGAGGTCAGCTTGACCACGTTACATAAGCACATGTTGTGCCGCTGGACAAGCCCGGATTCAAATACTAGACTTGCAGTATTTGGACGTCCAGTATTTGAATCTGCCAAAGCAAGTCAGATTACTACTTAGGTGTCCCTAAGAAAGTCAGTTTCCCTCTCTGAGCCCATTTCTTTAGCAATTAAATTGGGTTAATCATGACCCTCTGATAGGGCTGTTGTATATACAAGCAACTGATTGTCGCAGGAATTAAAAAGAATGGCTACTGTTGGTGAGTTGAGGCGCCTGGGGTGCCCGGGGGAGGCGGCTGAGCATTTGTCCTCCCCTCCAGACAGAACTGGGGTACACACCTGGCTCTTGTTGAATTCTTTCACAGCTGCACAAACCATCTTCCTGGTGCTGCTTTCCAGATTCTGTAAATGCTTGGCTGTCTCATCAGACTGCAGCCTTGTCTTCAGGTAGAGATCCTCTGAAAGGAAGCAAAACACAGCCAGACCTTGCGTCGCCTGGAGATCCTTCCCAGATGTGCAGAGCACCCTACGGAATATCTGTTTCTCATCACGCCCCCGTTCAAAGAAAGGGGGTGCATCGGAAGGCTGTTGGGAGATTCAGATGAGTCAATTCAAGTAAAGTTCTCAGATGGGTGCCTGGCAGTGTTAGCAGTCACCACTGTGGCCTGGTAATGTCTGCTGTGGATTAGTAATGTCTGCCGTAGAACTGGGGGAGGGGGTGCAGGGGGCAGCATAGTAGGAGGTAAGGTCAGACTGTGAAGGCCTTGTGGGTCCTTGAAATAAACTTGGTTTTTATTGAGTAAAGTGAGAAGCTATTGGTTTTGAGCAAAGACTCCAACTTAACCTTTAACTGGATCATGCCAGCTGCTGGGTTGAGAAGAGACTGCAGGGAGACGAGGGCAGAAGCAGGGAGACCAGTTAGAGGTTATTGCGGTGACCTGGTTGGGAGATGCTGGCCGCTTAGTCCCAAGTGGTAGTGGCGGAGGTGGTGAAGGTGGCTGGAATCTGAGATGACTTGCTGCTGGACTGCATGTGGCATTTGAGAGAAAGGAAGGAGTCCAGATGACTAGGTTTGGGCCTGGGCAACTGGAAGAACCAAGCTCCCGTCGATGGAGGTGGACGGTCAGGTTTGGGGGATGACCAAAGTTTCTTACTGGACCCCAACTGACATAGGCTGGATGTGTCTTTCCCACTGTGTTCCCAGTAGCCTGTGAGCACAGTGAGGGCTGGACCGATGCCGAGTGACCTTGCGCTCCAGCATCTCACTGGGTTCCGGACAGAACACAAGCTCAGAAAGTGTTTCCTACGTGACAGATGCGTGACCCAAGATGTTTAAATCCTAGAACACAGGTTCTGATGTCTCTTTCTTTGGCCACATGGCCAAAGTAGCACATTAGTGAGACTTAGAAGATAAAATGAAACAAGAGAAAAAAAAAAACGGCGGTTGGTTTGTTGAAGAAGGTATTGAGACCCTTTTGTCTTTTTTGTTCTGTTACCTGCGCATTTTTGGTTGGCACGGGCACTCTTCCATTCGCTTTGCTGTTGCAAGGACCATTCCCTGTTCTGTTCCTCTTGGAATTTCTTCCTCTGATGGAAGTTTAAATCCTCTCCCATGAATTTCTGCATTCCTGATATTGTATTCTGAGCATCAGTATCTGACTGCCGGGCTGGAAGATCTTTCTTAAGGGCTAAGGGGTCAGAGAGGTCAAATTCACGGCGGGTTTCTGGCATCTGAAAGCTCTGTTGGAAATCACTGATAGCTTTACAGAGATTTTTCCTGTCTTTCTTTTCCCGGTCTTCTGAAATGCATGCGATCTTGTCATTTTGCCTTATTTCAGCAGCTAGAAGAGATATAGCATAGCCATCAGCTTAAGATTCAGAGGAAAGAAATAAATTTGAATCCACTTAAAAAATAATTTTTAGTGATTCTAAAAGTAAGCCAGCCCTCCAAAAAGTTAACCCAACCATTAAAGAATTAGTATTCTGAATATTAAAAAAAAAAAAGAAAAAGCACCTACAGAGAACCTACTGTATAACACACGGAACTCTATTCAATGATCTGTGGTGACCCTAAATGGGAAGGAAATCTAAAAAAGAGTGGATATATGCATATGTATAATGGATTCACTTTGCTGTACAGCAGAAACTACCACAACATTGTAAAGCAACTATACTCCAATTAAAAACAAGCGCCTACAAATTAACTTAGAAAACAACCTAACCAAAAAAGAGGTAAAGGATAGGAAAAGGCAAATCACTATAAAGAAATCTAAATGATCAATAAACTTGTGAAAAGATCATCAACTGTATAAGATGGGAAACATCCAATGAACTGGAGAAACATTTCAAACGCTAACATTTCAAATGCAGGTATTAGTAAGGATGTAGGGAAATGAAGATTTCTTGTTTACTGCTTGTGGGAGTGTAACTTGGTACTTTTATAACATTGGAAAGAAATTTGCCAACATGCCCTAGAAGTGAAAACATGCACATCCTATGACCTATCAATCCCACTTCTAGGTACACCAGGGACACAGACATTAGGGACATAATGCAGGACAGTCATTAACATTGTTTGCAATTATTTAAAAAACTGGAAAAAAAAGCTAAACCAGCCACCAGCAGAGGAATAAAGAAATTGTGGTTGGACTTCCTAGGTGGTGCAGTGGTTAAGAATCGCCTGCCAATGCAGGGGACATGGGTTTGGTCCCTGCTCCAGGAGGATCCCACATGCCTTGGAGCAACTAAGCCCATGTGCCACAACTATTGAGGCTGTGCTCTAGAGCCCGAGAGCCACAACTATTGAGCCCATGTGCTGCAACTACTGACGCCCGCACACAGAGCCCATGCTCCCCAACAAGAGAAGCCACTGCACTGAGAAGCCCGTGCACAGCAACAAAGAGTAGCCTCCACTTGCTGCAACTAGAGAAAGCCCGTGCGCAGCAATGAAGACCCAACATAGCCAATAAATATATAAAAGAAAGGAAGGAAGAAAAGAAAAAAATATCATAAAGCAATTAAAATGAATATTCTATATGTAGGTCACCTATAAATTTCAAAAATTGTTGACTTTTTTGAAATCTTGCAAAAGGATACATTTGATGTAACATCACTTATGTAAAATTTCAAAACACACACACACATTTTATATTGTCATGGATATACATACCTAAATAGCACAAGTACAAAAACATGCATGGGAATGATCACATTTCTGAGGAAGGAGGAAGAGGAAAATAGTAATGTGTGGCAGACCTTTAGCCATGTCTGTGTAAAATTTACTTCTCAAAAAGCATTCTTAAGTTATCTAAAGCCAGTTTGGCAAAATGTTCACGTTTGGTCTGGTGGTGGGTATGTATATGTCAGTATGTATATGTCTGTCACATTGTTTTTGTGGGTTTGAATTACTTTTTAAAAAAATTTTATTGACGTATAGTTGATTTACAATGTTGTGTTAGTTTCTGCCGTACAGCAATGACTCAGTTTTAGATAGACGATAGATAGGTAGATAGATAGATAGATAGCAGTAATAATTCAGTTTTAGAAAGATAGATAGATAGATAGCAGTGACTCAGTTACACATATATATATATTCTTTTTCATGTTCTTTTCCATTATGGTTTATCACAGGTTTGAATTACATTTTTTAAACTTAAAAAAAATTTTTTTTATGTGGACCATTTTCTAAGTCTTTATTGAATTCATTACAATATTGCTTCTGTTTTCTGTTTCGGTTTTTTGGCCAAGAAGCATGGGGGATCCTAGCTCCCCAACCAGGGATCAAACCCACACCCCTAGCATTGGAGGGTGAAGTCCCAACCATGGGACCGCCAGGGAAGTCCCTGAATTACTTTTAAACTAGAATTTTAAAAGGTAAAACGTTTAGAAAATATGAAACAGTATAAAGAAGAAAATAAATTTCACTCATCATGCCGACACTCCAACTTTACCACTGTTAACATTTTGGTATATTTCCTTTCTTTATTTTTCTAAGCATATTTTTGTATATTTTTAAACATATATATATATATATATATTTAAACTTAAGTGATAAGCCATTGTATATACAATTTTGTATCCTGCCTTTCTCTACTTGAAAAAGCCTTACAGTGCTTTAAAAGAAATTGTTGAACATGATGGGGGAAAATGAATATTTGGGAATTTGATCTAAGAGCCGGAACACTATTATTTGAACCATATCTGGTTCTGAGTCAGCTCAGGGTGTGGGCTCAGGAGTGCATGCTGTGTACTGTAAACAGCTGTCCCGGGTAGAAGGTCTTGAACTTTTTGGCAGAGAATATGTGTGTGTTTAAAGTTTTTCAAACCCAGTTTCTTAAGAAAACAGAGAAGAATATACATTTATCCTCACAATAGATTTCCTACAGCTCACATAGTATTCCATAGCTGTTTTTCTTTTAAGTGAAGAAGAATCAGCACATTAAGTTAACTGAGCACAAGATATTGTGAAGTTTTAATACTGAGCACAAGATATTGTGAAGTTTTAAAAGGAGGAAGAGCGTGAAAATGACAAGCTTTTACATATGTGAGGAAATGTGAACTGGGGTCTAAAGGCACACAGCCCTGAACCGCTAGGTGGCCATTCAGGGAGTGCTCACCAAAGGTTTCCTGTCTAGCTTTTTCAGTTGCTTCTTTTATCTTCTGGTCGCAAACCTGAACATCCCAGGCTTCTGCGTCTGCCTGGGGAAGAAGAACGAACGGAATTAGAATTAGAGCCAGATAATTTTACTCAGTTGACAACAATTCTACTTATCTTTTTAGCCTTGCCCTGCCGTAAACAAAATCTTGTCACACCTGGGTGCTTTTGCTTATAGCTGGTTCTTCAGCCTGTCTTAAGTGTCCCCAGAGCATCCTTCTCTGCTTCTCAGTCAATAGATCCTCATCCTCAGAACACTGCTTAGGCATCACCTCCTCTGGGAAGCCCTCTCTGATTTCCTCTCCCAGCCCCAACTGATGCTCCCTGGCAGCTTTTGCTCGCCTCCCTCACAGCACTGACTGCACTGCATTATAATGTGGCCATTTAAATGCCTGCCTCCTCCACTGGGCTATGAACTCCGCAAGGTCAAGGACTGCCTTGTTCCTCATCTGCTGTGCCCAGCTCAGCCTTGCCACAAAATAGGAACTCCGCTGGCATTTGTCAAATGAATGGACTGCAGGGAATTGCTGACAATGTAGAAGGTCTGGCTCCGAGAGAGGAGAATCGCGTTCCAGTCTCTGTTTGGCAGTCCTCAATTTGCCTGTCTGGCAAGGGACAGGGGGCATTATCTGGTCTGTTAAGGTCTCTCCCATCCTCAGCGAGGTCAATACACGGAACAATTCTTCCCGGCAAAGCCTGGAGCCTTTTGCAGCTGTGCCTGGATCAGAAGTTGCCCTCCAAGGGTTCATCTCCTCCTGTCTCCGGCCGCCCGCCTCACTCGCCCCCCACCCGCTCCTGCACATTCACTCCCGGCCCCCCACCCTTCCGGGCCGGAGGGTCTCACCCCGATGATCCTGTTCCTGGCACTGAAGACCCGTTTCTGCCTGCACAGCTCCGCATATCTCCTCTTGGCCAGGGCAGAGTCCTCCTCCAGGTCCTTGGGCCGCACTACCTCCATGACTGCGAGTCGCCAAGAAATTCTAAGAGGTTTTTTAAAACATGAAAGATTAAAAGGAAAGACAACAAAAATAAACTAAGCTCAAGCCAAGCGAGGCTGGCTTCCTAGGAGGCTGGTTGGTGGGATGTGAGCCTGCTCCGGAGGCTCTCCGTCGGGCCTTCTCCCACCGCGCCAGAGGCTCCGAGACCCGGTTTCCTCGGAAACGTAAACAGCTCCCGTTGCTAAGAAACAGCGCAGCGCTCGCCCGTGCTCGCGCTTTCCTCTCGCGAGACGGCGGGAGGCCCTTCCCGCGCTTTCCTCAGCAGCGTGTGAGGACGCCGCTGAGGCGCGGAGGGCGCAGCCATGGGCCGCTTGGAGCTGCTGCTTGTGGAGAACTTCAAGTCGTGGCGGGGCCGCCAGGTCATAGGCCCCTTCAGGAGGTTCACCTGCATCATCGGCCCCAACGGCTCCGGTAACTTGGGACCTAGGACGCCTCCGCCCGCCGCGCCCGGCCGCGCCTCTTCTCGTCCGAGGGGACGTGAGGGGGCCTCGCGGTCTGGACGCGGCCCCGACCCTCGCCGTCCACCTCGGGACGGGGCTGCGGCGGGGCGAGCCGCGGTCTCCGCCCAGCGCGGGTGGCGGGTGGCAGGAGCTCGCCGGCACCGCCGCCCCCGCCCCTCAGGCGACACCCCCGGGGTCCCACCCCCCGTCCTCAGGCGACACCCCCGGGGCCTGACCCCCCACCCTCAGGCGACACCCCCGGGGCCTGACCCTCAGGCGACAGCCCCTAGGCCTGACCCCCACCCCTCAGACGACACCTTCAGGGCCTTACCCCCGTCCTCAGGCGACACGCCCTGGGCCTGACCCCTGCCCTCTGCCCCAGCCCCTGACCCTCAGACCGCACCCCAGGCCAGACCCGCGGCCTTCACCCCCACCCCCAGGTTCCACCTGGACCCTCCTCTCCTCCTCCCCCACCCCCTGCCCTGTGGGTTTCTTCAGCCCCCAGCCCTGGTCCCCTCTCCTCTCCATCCCTTTCCCTTTCGCATTCAAAAAGATGAAGTGGGAGCTAGCGGAAGTCAAGGGTTCCCAGGAGCCCGAACAACCGTTTGAACCCAAGGAAGCTTCGCAGGAATACTGTGACAATGGCCGCATTTATTGAGCTTTTCCCAAGTGCCTGGCACCGCTCTTTTTTGTTTAATCCTCACAAATGGGTATAATCCCCATCTTATAGTGGAGGAAACTGAGGTTCAGAGGGGCCAGGTGACTTTCCAGCGTTGCTCAGTAGGTCACAGAGTCTGGACTGGAGTTGGGGCCTGGCCGGGCTCCCGGTGGCTCCATGATGGGAAACAGTGGGGTAATGACCCAGGCAGGTGGAGTGGGACCTAAAAGAATAGTGAGCTTGAGATTTTTCCAAAATCTGGAGTCTCCAGTTTGGCTCTCTCAGCCCAAATTTCTTTTCTTAGTTCAGAAACCATATTTGAGTTGAAAGCTACCTGTTGCCTCAATAAATTAATTTATTTGGCAGACATGAATAGGACATTTAAATGTGTGCTTTCCTGGCACACCAAATCTGGAATATAATTGTTGTGGAACTGTGGTGAAATTTCTGTTGCCTTATAAAAAACAGCTGCTGTGTAAGGGTTTCTTTTGCACTTAGTATAGGCGAAAGAATACCTGAGCTTAGATGTATTCACATATTTGAAGAGTTTCTTGCCTCTTCTGTGTAATATATTGGGTTGGCCAGAAAGGAATGAACTTTCTGGCCAACCCAGTATTTCCTCATTTTCACTTTATCCTGTTATCAAAAAAACATTGAAAAAAATAATTACTGCAATCACTAAGGCATTGTTACCCTGACTAATCTTCTCCACTCATTTATGAGGAAGTTACTGAGCCCACCACCAGGTGATTTTTCACCTTTTAACTGGTGATTATGTGAAGGGTTGCTCTATTACATTTTGCAACTCCCAACAGTGCGATACTTGGAATGAGTATCTGCGCAGTCTTGAACTTCATTCAGTCCGCTTGAACTATGTGCCCTTTAACCATTCAAGATCCTGTCAAAGTGGTGTTTTAAACTTGTTTAAACTAGTGCCAAACAGGTTTCAAAATAATATTTGTTTTCCTAATATAAAAATACTTGTGATTAACAGATATCTTGACGTGACTGTGAAAATGCCTTTACAAATCCTCTTGCCCT
Organism: Hippopotamus amphibius kiboko; assembly: GCF_030028045.1. Taxonomy (NCBI): domain Eukaryota; kingdom Metazoa; phylum Chordata; class Mammalia; order Artiodactyla; family Hippopotamidae; genus Hippopotamus; species Hippopotamus amphibius. Next base: position 4,257,356 of record NC_080192.1, read on the forward strand.
CCCTAGATCTACATGCCCTGGAAGCTCAACTCCCCTTTAGAGAATCACTGGTAACCTAGAGACTATGCCTGGAACCAGGCAAAGCCAGTTGTGGATTATTTCAGCATTGTCTTCAGTATCATCTCTCCGCAACAGAAATTACTGGTTTACTTATTTCTAAGTTTTGCCTAAGATGTTCACATTCTTTTTGCTATATGAAGGCCAAAACTCAGTATGGTACCTATCCATGACTGATTTAATAGGTGATATTCCATTTATATTCATTTGAACACTTGTTGGTAGATCATTGTTTTTTTAAATCTTACTGGGACATTCAGATAGAATTTGTTAAACCAGTTGATAATTTCCTGTCATGCTCATTTCCTGTTGTACTTTAATTTAGTTAGTCATACTTTTTGTAATAATTTCCTGTTGTCACCACCTGCCAAAACTTGACATGTTCTCATTTGTTTTTATTTTTTAATTTTTTAAAAATGTTTTGGTCGTGTCATGCAGCATGTGGGATCTCAGTTCCCCAACCAGGGATTGAACCCACACCTCCCCCCTGCTTTGGAAGTGTAAAGTCTTAACCACTGGACCACCAGGGAAATCCTTTGTAAAATCTAATTTGGGGCTTTTTATGGGTGGCAGAAATTTTTCATTTTTAATTTTAACCTTCATGTTTTCCACTTAGATGCAGCAGATGGTTGTTGCATATATATAATGTTAGGAGCAGAAGAAGACGTGTAGTTTAAGACAACTCCTGTGTATAGTATAGGGAACTCCACTTCGCTGTACAGTAGAAACTAACAGAACATTGTAAAACAACTATACCTCAAAAAAAAAAAAAAAGACAAAAAAAAAAAAAGACAGCTTTGCTCTGAAGGTATAGGGAGTATAAGTAAATGACACACCGATTGAAATAGAAAGCCAAATAACACTGTTTATGAAACTTTAAACAAGAAAAATACGACCTCTGATTTGGGGAGTTATGGACAGGAAGAGGTGAAGATTAGGAAATGTTTTGTAGAGGAGTTGGCATTTGAACTGGTCTCAAAGAGTAAAGAGTATTTTTCCAGGGATTTGTGAAAGTTTATTTGTGAGGCAGGAAATAGTCGAAATTGGCCAGAAAGTAGTGCATATGTAGGGAAGTGGTGGGATATAATGGAATTCTGTTGGATAAGTCCTTGCCAGAGTGAAGAGTTTATATTTAACTTTCTGGAAGAAAAAGTTAGACATGGAAGGATTTTTAGCAGTGAACAAGGGTGCCTGAGTCTGTCTAAGGCCATCCTCTCCACGTGTGCTTTGGATCCTGTCCCCTCAGTTCTTTGCTTTTGTAATTATCATCTTTCTCTCTTGAACTGTATCTTTCTCCTTTTTTGGGTAATTTTTGTTAGCATAAATACATACATGCCTTATGAACACTCTCAGGACATGGAGGACAGATGGATGTATGAAAAGCAAGTATAGTTCAGTGTTAATTATAGAATTGAGTGGGAAATACATGGATGTTTACTATGAAATTCTTTCAACTTTCTTGTATGTTTGAAAATTTTATAATGAAATGCTTGAGGGGAAATACCTTGAACCTCACTGTCTCCTTACGCTATTGCCCCATTTTTTTTTTCAGTACAGCAAAACTGGTTGAAACAGTTGTCTATAGTTCCATTCTCTTCTCAACCCCTTTGATTCAGTTCTCAGCCTCAAACTCTACTGAAATGACACTTATCTAGGTCACTATTGAGCTATATCTTATAAAAGTCAGTGGTTAGTTCCCTATACTCATCCTGGTTGACATTACAGCAGTATTTCATTAATTTAAAAATAATCAAGTGCCTGCTGTGTGCCATGCACTGAACATAACATAAAAATTCCTGCCTGTTGTAGAACTGACATTCAAGTGCAGAGAGATAGACAACGAACTATGAAAAGTATATAGAATACTAAAGTGTTAAGTTTTAAAGAGAAAAGAGAAACGAGGGGAATAGGAAATGCTGGGGGGTGTTTTTAAAGAGTTTGGTCGTGGGAAGGCTGTGCTGTCAAGGGGGCAAGGTAGATCACACTTCACCTCTTCCTCCTTTCCCCAGTGGTCTTATCCAGTCCCATCCTTAAGCTACTGACTTTCCAAATTGTATTTCCAGCCTATAATATTCAGCATTTAATTTCCTATTTCTAGTAGACATCTAAAACAGTATTATCAGGAAGAGTAGTTAATTTTCTCTCCCCCACCTCTACCAAACAACAAACCTGTTCCTTCCTAGGTCTTTACCAGCTCAGGAAAGGGTGCCATTTACTCATTTATTCAGACAGAAAGCCAGAGTAATTCTTGATTCCTCCTTTTACCTTCTACACCCCACTTTCCTCATCCAGTTGCTATATCCGAATGACTCTATCTCTGAAATGCACCCTGAATCCAATTGTTTCTTGCCACTTTTCACTATTAAAGTTGAAGCTGCTAGAGTGCTCATTTGGACTATTGCTATAATCTCCTAATAGGTCCTCTTGCTTCCTTTCTTGTCTCTGTGCAGTGCATTGTTACTGTACTTGGAGTAAAATCAATATTTCTTACCATGATCCACAAAGCCCTTTGTAATCTGACCCTTGAATGTTTCTTTTCTCAAATATCCTCTTCCTCCACAGTTACTATTCTCAGGTCAGAATTGCTTTTTTTTTTTTGCTTTCCTTACACAGGCCAAGCTCATTGCTATTTCAGGGTTTTAGCATTTGCTGTGCCTTGGACTTAGAATGCCTTTCTCCCAGGGTTTCATATGGCTGCTACCTTAATAAATTCTCCATCATCCTTGATAAATTCTCCCTGTCACAGCTGATACATTACCAGTCATTCCTGTCCTGCCTCCTTAATAAACCTTATTCTCTTCTCTCTGTTGCCACTGCTATCACTTTATTTCAGACTCTCATCATTACTTCCTTGAATTAATGCAGTCACCTTTTAGCTAAGTTCCCAACCTCTGGCCTTACCCTACTTTAATCCACGTGGCACACTGCTGCCACAGTAATCTTCATTTGTTCCTGCAAGAAAGAAGATTCATTTTATCTTCTTGAGGAAAAGGCATTTGACAAAATTCAATATCCATTTCCATCAATAATTTTTTCTGGATGGTGTGATTTTTCAGGTGGTTTTTAAAATACTTTTCTGTTTTCCAAAACCTTACTTTGAGTGGTTTACTGTTCTAATCAGGAAAAAATGTTATTTTTAAAAACCATTTTAAGTAATCCAAAATGGCAGCTGAATTCTTAAAAAATAACATTTTATTATTATGAAATCAGTATATATGAATTATAGAAAATTAGAAAATAAGCAAGAGTAAAAAAGTAAAAACATATTCCTAAAATCCAGAGAGTACTACTGTAATACCCTTGGGTATGTCCATATAGCTCTTTTTCCTTGCAAACTTTTTTTTTAATGAAAATGATATCATACAATACATACTGTTGTCTAACTTACTGCTTTCAGACAGTTATCCTCGCCTTTGTTTCTTAGTGCATCTCATTTGACGCACAGCTCAAATTCAGACTTCCTCGGCTGACTCCATAATGTTCCTTGACCGAACCATTTTCCCATCCCAGAACCACATATTGCATCTGATTGTTATATCCCTTAGATCTCTGTTAATTTAGCATAGCTCCTTTGTTTATAACACAGACTTGTTGAAAAGATTAAAAAAGTTTTCCCATAGAATGTTTAGATGTGTCTGATTTCTTCTGTATGATGTAGTGTAGTTTGTTCCTCTATCCCCTCTATTTTTGTGAACTGGAAGATATATCTAAAAAGTTGATGGTTTCAAATTAAACATTTTTGGCTAGACTTCATTTTAGGTTCTGTTGTGTACTTTATGTTACCTTTTATCACATAATATCTGGTGATGCTAAGATTGACCACTGGATTGGGGTGGTGACAGTGATCTCTCCATTATACAGCTAGCTTTAACCTTTCCTTCTAGCCTAGTGTTCTAGTGTTACTTTGGCGTTATACAAATGTTCTCTGTCAACTATTTACCCAAGTGGTTTTAATGCCAATTAATAACCTTGCTTGAGTCAGCATTTCATTAAGGTTCACAAAATTAGGTTTTTCTAATTCTGTCATGCTTTCTATATTCATTGGATAATATTTCTCTATTTAAAAAAAAAAAGTTTTCCTTCATTAACTGGGATTATTTGACTAATGTAAAATGCAGTTTACACTGGAAAAACAGAATAAATGCTTGCCCCCTTTCTTTTTATTAGTATTTTCAAAGAAAAAAGTTTTAATAGGGCAAATGGTGAAAGTAAGTTTTTCTCCCTTTTTTATTTTATTTTTGGTGAGTATCATTATGGACTCATGGATTTTCATTGGCACAGTGTGTTTGAATCCACCAAAATCATTCTTTTTGATGCTCAGATTTTCATAACTTTAATCAGTGAGAGCTCCTTCAAGCTGCCTCCTGTGTCCTTTGGTCACGACCTCATTAATATTTGAAAGCTTCCTTGCTTTCTCACATAAGATTTCAGGCTTATCTTCAATTTTCCCTGCCTCAGACTTGGAATTAGCCACTTCTCCAATGAGTTCTTGTTATTGTTTTAGAAAGTAAGGTATTACAGACTACCATCTGGAAACGAATATTCAGTGCATTTGGATAACAGTGATTCTGGGCCATTTCAGAGGATGGGGCTAGAAAATACATAAAGTGCTTTTTCAGATTTGCTCTTTTTTTAAATAACAGCTTTATTGAAGTGTCATTTGCATATCATAAAATTTATCCTTTTAAAGTGTACTCTTCAGTGATGTTTAGTGTATTCATAGAGTAGTATAACCATCATCACTATCTAATTCTAGAACATTTTCATTACCCCAAAGAGAAACCTTGTGCCCATTAGTAATCATTCCCCATTATCTCCTCTCCACCCAGTCCCTGGCAACCACTAATCTACTTTTCTGTCTATGGATTTGCCTGTTCTGGACATTTCATATAAATGGAATCATGCAATATGTGGCCCTTTGTGTCTGGCTTAATGTTCCCATTGTCAATGAATAAGGGTTCGGATTTCTCCACGTCTTCACCAGCAGTTGTTTGTTATTGTTTGTTTTTTTTTTTTAATTTTTTATTGGCTGCGTTGGGTCTTCATTGCTGCACACGAGTTTTCTCTAGTTGATGCGAGTGGGGGCTACTCTTCATTCTGGTGTGCAGGCTTCTCGTTGCAGTGGCTTCTCTTGTTGTGGAGCACAGGCTGTAGGTGCGTGGGCTTCAATAGTTGTGGCTCATGGGCTCTAGAGCACAGGCTCAACAGCTGTGGCGCCTGGGCTTAGTTGCTCCGAGGCACGTGGAATCTTCCCAGAGCAGGGCTCGAACCTGTGTTCCCTGCACTGGCAGGTAGATTCTTAATCACTGCGCCACCTAGGAAGTCCTGTCTTGTTTCTTTAGCCATCCTAGTTGATGTGAAGTGGTATTTCATTGTAGTTTTGAGTTGTGTTTTCCTATGACTAATATGATTTTGAGCATCTTTTCCTGTTACAGTAATTTTTTTAAAATTTATTTATTTATTTATTGGCTGCGTTGGGTCTTCATTGCTGAGCATGGGCTTCCTCTGGTTGCGGTGAATGGGGGCTACTTTTTGCTGTGGTGTGCGGGCTTCTCATTGTGGTGACTTCTCTTGTTGCAGGGTTCTAGGCATGTGGGCTTCAGTAGTTGTGGCACGTGGGCTCAATAGTTGTGGCTCGCAGGCTGTAGAGCACAGGCTCGGTAGTTGTGGCACACGGGCTTAATTGCTCTGCAGCATGTGGGATCTTTCCGGCCCAGGGATCGAACCTGTGTCCCCTGCATTGGCAGGAGGTTTCTTAACCACTGTGCCACCAAGGAAGCCCTGTTAAGAGTCATTTTTAAAATTTGAGTTCATGCTGATATTTTCCATCAGTTTTAACTGTGTTTTCACTGTTCCTTGAATTCTGTCACTGTGAGTAAATATTTTTTCCTTACTCTGAAAATCTTATTTCCTAACATGAGTAATTAATTACTTATTTGCTTTAACTTACAATATAAAGAAAACGGTCTTAAACTACCAATACCTGTAACATTATAAACAATAAAGCTACTAAAGGAAATTTAAAATTCCTTTGTACTTCTTTTTGGTTCTTAGAATGGATCCCACTAAGAACGTACAGTCAGAATTCTGTGATCTGAAGTCGCTTGAAGTAAATCATTTATCAATATGCCTGCATTACCAATGTAATATTTAGTGTTTACCTGTTTGTGATTGTTTTCTTTATGGGATTTTTAAAGTTTAGGTTTTTTTAAAAATTGGTAATGCATATACGTAGTTTGGAGGTCAAAACTCTGTGGAAAAATATACACAGAAATTTTGCTTCTACCCCTGCTCCCTGTAACAGTCAGCGTCCCAACAAGAAACAAGTGGCACTCTCAAATTAGGACAGTTTGAGGAAGATTTATTTACAGAGGGACTAGTTACAAAGGTGTGGGAGGGCTGTAGAGGAATCCCAAGGAATAGAGGGATCACACCACTAGCAGCAGTGGAGCTGCCACCACCCCAAGGCTCAAAGAGGAAGGAACCCAGAAGGAGCTTCAAAAAGGCAGTGACCTTCTGCTAAAGGGCACAGCCAGTCAGAAGCCACCTGCCAGGGAGGAAAATGGGGGAGTAAATACCTTGACCCCACTCTTTTCCCTTCTTCCCTCCTGCCAGGGCTCTCCATTGGCCAAATCCAACTAGAAGCTGAAAGGCATGAGAGCTTGTGGAGAAAGGGCAGAAGCAGGGTGAGGCAAGCAGAGGGTGTCTGACTCAGTTTATGTCCTGCTCTTCACCTTCTCTACATAACCATTAATTTCTTGATTATCCTTCAGTGTTTCTTTTTGCAAATGCTAGCAAATGTGTTTATTGTTATTCCCACCCCCTCACTTTTCTTTAAGTAAAAGTTTGTATTTGTTTCTTTACTATATATGCTGTTATGTACTTTTCTTTTTTCATTTCCTACTTCCTCTTCTGTTCTCTTGCTGCTGTGTAATTCTCCATTGTGTGGCTGTTACATAGTTATTTCAAGTAGTCCTTTTATTTTGGGACACTTAAGTGTGTTTCCAGTCTTCTGTTAGAAATGACCTATAATTGCATAATTGTGTATTTGCCATTGTGTGATTGCACGTGTATCAAGGAGATAGATTTATACAAGTGGAATTGCCAGTTCAAGAGCTAAAATGGAGTTATAATTTAGTTAGCTATTGCCAAATTACCCCTCCATAGTGGTTGTATCATTCTGTACTCCCAACAGTAATTTAATGAGAAGTCCTGTTTCCCTCTTGCCTCATCCAAAGAATATGTTTTCAAAATTTTGGATTTTTGCCAGTGTAGTAGGTGGGAGAGGGTAATCAAAACAGTTTTAGTTTACATTCTCTTACTATGACTGAGCTCAAGTGTCTTTTCATATGGTTAAGGGCCTTTTGTATTTCTCTTTCTCTGAATTGCCCTTTTATGTTCTTTGCCCATTTTTCTGGTGGGTTATTGTCTCAGAAATCTTTGCAAAACGTATCTGAAAAAGTCACTCCGTTCCTAAAATCCTTCTTGGCTTCACATAATCTTCAGCACAAAGTTTAGTTTCTCCCTTATCATTTCCAACCTTGTGAGCTTTGCTCCACCTCTATATCATTACTTACCCTTTTCTCACTGGAATGGTACCTTGCTTTTCCATGTGTACCAATGATCAAGCTAGTCTCTTTTCCTGGAATGATTATGTTTACCTTCAGCACTGCCTTCCCAGACTTCTACTTACTCTTTAAAACTTAGTCCAGAATTATATCCTGCAAAGCCTACTCAGAGTCTCCAGTAGTCAGTGCTTCTCTTAAGTGCTTCATAGTTCTTTGTGTTAATTTTATAATTTCTTGCTTTTAGTGGGAAGAGTATAGATTTTGGAATTAGATGCCTAACCCCAAAACATGATTTGTTTGACTTTGAGCCTTGGTGTTTTTATTTATGAAATGCAAATTAAATACCTACCTCATAGGATTATTACAAAGACTGAATAAAATAACAGATGTGGAGTGTCTGGAACAAAATGAGATTCAATAAAAATTGACCATATTCCCCACCGTAAGCAGCTTAGGGGAAAATCCTACGTATTGTTTCTTTTTAGCCTCAGTACTTAGGAAAATGCCTGATTAATAGCTGTTCCATAAATGTTTGTGGAATGAATGAATGAATTTGAAGAGGCAAGAGAGTGAAGGTTGAGTCCAGCTAGGAGGCTCTTGGAAGTAAGGAGGACTTGAATAACTGGAAGGATGATAAGGAAGGGGCAGAATGGAAGAAATAGGCAGAGCTGAACTATTTACAATGGCCAGGACATGGAAGCAAACTAAATGTCCATCAACAGATGAATGGATAAAGAAGATGTGGTACATATAAACAATGGAATATTACTCAGCTGTAAAAAGCAATGAAACTGGGACATTTTTAGAGACATGGATGGACCTAGAGACTGTCATACAGAGTGAAGTGAGTCAGAAAGAGAAAAACAAATATTGTATATTAACACATATATGTGGACTATAGAAAAATGGTACAGATCAACCGGTTTGCAAGGCAGAAATAGAGACACAGACGTAGAGAACAAACATGAACACCAAGTGGGGAAAGCGGGGAGGGTTGGGGGGGAATGAATTAGGAGACTGGGATACCAAATTGTACACTCTAAATATATGCAGTTTATTGTAAAAAATAAAAAAAATAAAAAGTTAAAAAAAAAGAAATAGGCAGAGCTGAAATCAAAAGGAACTCAGCAGCTATTGGTAAGAGGTCAAATGAGTGGTGAATATTGAGGTTTTGAGATGGGAGAGTGATTGTAATTTTTATATCTTTGAATATTTGCTTCATCTTCAACAAGTGATGATAGTCTAAAAGATGATAGTCTAAAAGATAGTCTTCCCAAATTATTATTTTCCTCATGTTGGTTTTTAATTATTTATTGCAGAGGTTCCTGTTCTGACCAAAACTTAACTTCGTTCATTTATTTGTTCATTTTTGCCAACATGTGGTTGTTAAGCCAGGCACTTAATAAATGTTTCCTGACCATCCTATCTGAAGTTACCTCTCCCAGTTACCCTCTATTTCATCACTCAGTTTGTTTCCTCATGATACTTAATATATAATTCTTTTTTGTTTATTGTTCGACTTGTTTAATCGATTATAACATTCGTTAGACAGGGTTGTTCTTTTACTGTATCCTTATGACCTAGCCCAAGAAAGAATTAATGTAATGAATGAATTTGGATGGGGAAGTGTTTATTTTAGGCAGATTTTAAATAAGGATCGACCAAAACCAGTTTCTGTTTAATTCTGTTACTGTCAGACTTAATTCAATTGTTTGTTTGGTCCTATATATGTAACCATCTTACAGTAGCTCTCAATCTGCAGATTGTCAGTTAACCCAAAAAAGCCATGCTTCATACCTGTTAGTTAACTGAGATTTAGCTGAATACATTTTCAGCATTTTTAACCACTTCTGGTTCTTTTTAGAAAAGATCACGAACTTCTAAAACTAAGCTATATTTCCAGTGATTGGCAGTATTCTCTTGTTTATGTTACTTTCCCTGCTTTTGGCACTAGAAATTTAAATTGCTTGTGGATATGAGAGAACGAATGTGAAAAAGAAAAAATAAATGAATAGAGATGGTAGTAGCTGAAACGACACTGCACCTTGGAAATTGTCTTAGAGTAAACTATGGGCTCATGGCTGGAGAACAGTTGAGTTGGGAGTCCTCATGACTACCCCCTGTTTTGGTGATTCACTAGGAGGACTCACAGGACCCAGCATATAGTTGTACCCAGGACTGTTACTCATAACAGTGAAAGGAAACAAAGCAAACTCAGCAAAGGGGAAAGGCACGTGAGGAACTCTGAGGAAACCAGGTGCAAGTTTCCATGAATCCTTCCCCAGTGGAGTCATACAGGACAGGCTTAATTCCTCCAGCAACAAGTTGTGACAACATATGTGAGATGTTTACCAAAGAACCTCATTAAAGATTCAACCCTCAGGGATTTTATTGGGGAATGGTCACATAGGCACCTCTGCCTAGCACATACCAGAATCCCAGACTCCTAGAAAGAAAGCAAGTATTTAGCATAAATCATATTGTTTAGGCACAGTGAGACATTCTTATCAGAAAGTGATGGAAACCCTCACAGAATCAAAATCCAAATCCCATGATGCCTGCTAAGCAGGACTTTCAGAGGCTAGCAGGCTTGGACATGCACTACCAACGCATACCAATCATAAATATTCTAGCAACCCTAGTCTAGCCCTTGGGGAAATCCTGGAGATAGCCATTTAAAAAAAATATGTGACAAAATTTATAAAGTAGGGATAACTGAAATTCAGAGAAGTTAAATGATTTGCCATGGTGATACGGGAGAGAGCTGGGGATTAGATCCATGTACAGATTCTTACATTTAAATCACTTAATACTCTACCATAGCTGCATAGAAAGCAGTTATCTACGTAAAATTGTTTAGTCACGTGCATTTTGAATATAGAAAAGACCATACTATCTATTTTTATTTAAAAAAAAATTTTTTTTTTTATTTATTAATCGGCTGTGTTGGGTCTTCTTTGCTTCACACAGGCTCTCTGTAGTTGTGGTGAGCAGGGGCTACTCTTAATTGTGGTGCATGGGCTCTTCACTGCAGTGGCTTCTCTTGTTACAGAACACGGGCTCTAGGTGCACGGGCTCAGTAGTTGTGGTGCGTGGGCTTAGTTGCTCCGCAGCATGTGGGATCTTCCTGACCCAGGGATCAAACCCATGTCTCCTGCATTGGCAGGTGGATTCTTAAGCACTGTGCTACCAGGGAAGCCCCTGAGCAAAGTTTTTTATCATTAGGAATGATAAATAACTTTTTCTCTCTTTCCTTCTCCAGGAAAATCCAATATAATGGATGCACTTAGTTTTGTAATGGGAGAAAAAATAGCTAATTTAAGAGTGAAAAATATTCAAGAACTCATTCATGGAGCACATATTGGAAAACCTGTTTCTTCTTCTGCAAGTGTTAAAATTGTATATGTGGAGGAAAGTGGAGAAGAGAAAACATTTGCAAGGATTATCCGAGGTACTTTTTTTTTCTTGGGTAGCAAGTAATAGAACCTGTTTGGTTCTACACTGGACTTTTCTTTAAGCAGACATACTTATTCAAATTCCCCTACAGTCAAATAGCATTTTTCTCCCTGGTTATTAGGTTAAAATGAAGGAGGGGGTCTACCTCAAAGACAGTGATGTCATAAAAGTCCTTCCTGAGGTTATATATGTTTATCTGGTTTTCCTAGTGATGAACTAACTAAATGCATATTTTTGGTTTGTATAGAAAGTTTTTCCTACCACCAAAAAGCAAATTGCGTGAAATATTTGACTTTGTATTTTATGATTTATTCATGAATCCCTGTGTTTCCTGAGTAAATAAGATTGTGAGTTATTTATGTATATTTTTTCTATTTATGCTAGGAGTTTACAGAGCCTCTGTAAATAGATGTTTCTTGGTTTTGTTTTTTGTGGTTTGTTTTCAGTCTGCCACTACAACATGGTTCTAATGTTCTAATGTATAAATACACTTATTAACTTTCCTCAAGTTCAATCACAGGTAATTTTAGAAATACTTACTATATACATATACCTTAATGCATAATTTAAGTATTTCACCACTTTATCACCTAGATATTTTCATTGGTTAGTTTTCTCACTTCTTTTGAGTTTTTTATCAAAAGTCTCCTTCTCAGTCAGAGTCCCTAGCTTACTCTCTTTACTTAATAAACCATCATAACTTTATTTTTTCCCCACCTTTATTGAGGTATAATTGACAAATAAAAATTGTATATGTTTAAAATGTATAATGATGTTTTAATATACATTGTGAAATAATCACCACAATCAAGCTAATTAACATATGTATCACCTCATGTGATTACTGTTTTCTCTCTGTGTGTGAACCCTTAAGATCTCCCTCCTAGCAAATTTGAACCATATAATACAGTGTTGTTAACCATAGTCACATACTAAGATCTCCAGAACTTATCTTGCATAAATGAAAGTTTGTACCCTTTTACCAACATCTCCCCATTTCCCCCTCCCCCAGGCCCCTGGCAACCACCATTCTACTCTTTCCTTCTGTGAGTTTAACTGTTTTAGATTCCACATATAGGTGAGATCATGCAGTATTTGTCTTTCTGTATATGGTTTATTTCACTACCTTAATGTCCTCCAGGTTCATCCATGATGTCACAAATGGCAGGATTTCTTTCTTTTTTAAGGCTGAATAATATTCCCGCATTTTCTGTATCCAGCCATCTATTGATAGATATTTAGGTTGTTTCTATATCTTAGTTATTGTGAATAATTCTGCAGTGAACATAGAAGTGCAGATAACTCTCCAAGGTACGGATTTCATCTTCATTGTATTTATACTCAGAAGTGAGTGCTGGCTCATAAGGTAGTTCTATTTTTAATTCTTTTAGGAATCTTCATACTGTTTTTCATGATGACTGTACCAATTTATATTCCCACCAACAATATTCAAGGGTTCCCTTTTCCTCATGTCCTCACCAAGACTTGTCTTTTGTTAATTCTAATAGGCGTGAGGTGATATCTCATTGTGGTTTTGATTTGCATTTTGCTGGTGATTCCTACTATTGAGCATGTTTTCGTATACCTGTTTGCCATCTGTATATCATCTTTTGAGAAATATCTATCCAGCTTCTTTCCCCATTTTTCAATTGGGTTAGTTGGTTTTTTGCTATTGAGTTATATGAATTCCTTACTTATTTTGGATATTAACCTGTCAGATGTGTGGTTCCAAAACACTTTTTCCCCTTCTGTAGGTTACCGTTTGCACTCTGTTGATCGATTCCCTTGTTGTGTAGAAGGCTTTTAGTTTGATGCAATTCCACTTGTCTATATTTGCTTTTGTTGATTGTGCTTTGGGTATTATATCCAAAAAAATCATTGCCCAGAGCAATGTCAAGAAGCTTTTTCCCCATGTTTTCTTTTAGTAGTTTCATAGTTTCAGGTATTACATTTAAGTCTTTAATCCATTTTGGGTTAATTTTTGTATATGTTGTCCATTTTGCGTAGGGGTCCAGTTTTATTCTTCTGCATGTGGATATCCAGTTATCCCAGCACTTTTTATTGAAGAGACTATCTTTTCCCCATTGTGTGTTCTTGGCACCTTTGTTGAAGATTGGTTGACTATAGATGCTTAGATTTCTTTCTGGACTCTCTATTCTGTTCCATTGTTCTGTATATTTTTATGGCAGTGCCACACTGCTTTGATTACTATAGCTTTATAATATATTTTCAGATCAGAACATGTGATACCTTCAGCTTTGTTCTTCTTCCTAGCTCATCTATCTTAGTCCATTTGGGCTGTTATAATAAAATACCACAGACTGGGTAGCTTATAAACTATAGAGATTTGTGTCTCATAGTTCTGGGAACTAAAAGTGCAAGCTTAGAGTGCCAGCATGGTTGGATGAAGACTCTTTTCTGTGTTGTAGACTTCTCATTGTATCCTCACATGTGGATGGGACTAGGGAGCCTTGTAGGATCTTTTTATAAGCACACTAATACCATTATGAGGGCTCCACTGTCATGACTTAATCACCTCCCAAAGGCCTCACTTTCTAACACAATCACCTTTGGGTTAGCATTTCATCATATGAATTTAGTGGGGACAAACATTCAGACCATTACACCATCCTATTTAAAATTGCAAAACTTCTTTCTCCTACACAGAGACTTCCATACCCCCTTCCTACCTCTGTTTTACTCCTTAACACTTTCTCATGTGATATTTATTTTACTTACATATCTCATTTTTGTCGGTCTCCATTACTAGGATATAAGCTCCTTGAGATCAGACTTTTGTCTGTTATGTTCACCACTGTAGAACACTCCTTGCCATGTAGCAGACACTCAATATTTGTTGACTGATTAAATGCATTTATTAACATGTATATTATTGCATAACTGGCCATTTCAATAAGAAAAATAATTTTATTAAGCTTTCAATAGTTGTTGATATATGTCTGGTATTTATACTTCCTATAACAGCCTTTATTCTTTTATTTTAGGGGGATGCTCAGAATATCGTTTTGATGATAATCCTGTGAGTCGTTCTGCTTATATCACAGAGTTAGAAAAGATAGGCATAATAGTCAAAGCACGGAACTGTCTAGTTTTTCAGGTAAATAGCTGTAGTATTTTATTTTATTCATGATTTTGAAAATATATCGCATTTTATATGTTGGTATGCTTAACTATTTTTAAAAGGGAACTGTGGAGTCAATTTCAATGAAAAAACCCAAAGAAAGAACGCAGTTTTTTGAGGAAATCAGCACTTCAGGAGAGCTTATAGGAGAATATGAGGAAAAGAAAAGAAAGTTACAGAAAGCTGAAGAAGATGCACAGTTTAATTTTAATAAGAAAAAAAATGTAGCTGCAGAGCGCAAACACGCAAAATTAGAGAAAGAAGAGGTAAGGTGTCATGATGTAACCCACTGAGTATTGGATATAAAAACTTTGTGTAAGAATTTTAAGTATTGGTTTGGGGTTACTAAAAAGATTCTTTTAATAACGTGAGACAAATAAAGCCCAATATTCATCTGAGAGAAACTTTTTGATGTGTTTTCCATTGTTGGGTTTTTTCCTCCCAAACAGGCAGAACAACCTGAACTACAAAGATGTCTGATTTTCCCAACTAAAATTAAACTTGAGGGATTTATATCTTACATGGCAGAGGCTCTCAGACTTTTGGATCTTGTCCCCTATACTTTGAGGACCCCAAAGAGTTTCTGTTCATGTGGGTTGTATCGATATATATTGTATTTGAGACATTTAAAAATATATTTTAATGATTAGTGTAAAAATAACAATAGTAAACTCATTGAATGTTAACATAAATAACATATTTTTATGAAAAATAACTGAGTTTTCTAAAACCAAATAATTAGAAGGGTGGTATTGTTTTACCTTTTTATAACCTCCTTAATATTTGGCTTAATAGAAGACAGATGAATTCTCATATCTGCTTCTGTATTAAATCTCATTTGTGCTAAGACCTAGCAGCTTGCTGCATAACACAGGGAGATCAACTCTAAGATAGGTGAAGACTTAGAGGGGTGAGATAGGGAGGGTGGGAAGGAGTTGAGGGAGGGAGGGGATATGGGGATATATGTATAAATACAGCAGATTCAGTTTGTTGTAGAGGAGAAACTGGCACAAGAGTGTAAAGCAATTATACTCCAATAAAGAGCTTAAAAAAAAAAAAGACCTAGCACCTTTACCAGCCGTTGACTTTTACACCATCAGTGCAGATGTCAACACTGAAAAAGGCAAATAAAATCTGAGGATTATTATGAAAATAGTTTTGACCTCAGGGGCTCCGTGAAAGGGTGTTGGGGAACCGTAGGAGGCCATGGCCACACTTTGCAAATGCCATTCTGTGGTATTTCTTGGTGCCCTTCACAATGCCTAGTGTAGTGCCTTGTATATTGTTGATAATTGCTTGTCTTTAGAGTAATCTTTTCAAATGCAGATCAGCTTCTGTCTTTGTCTTGCATAAAACCTCTTCAGGGCAGTGCTTCCCACTGCACTGAGAATCTAGTCTCCCTTTCCAGCCTGCTCATCTGCCCCTTGTTCACCTCTGAAGCTTTAACTTCCTCTACTCTCCTAACACATTGACCTTTATTACTTATTAAAAACACCACGCTCCCTTCTATCCTGGAGCTTTTCTGTTTCCTCTGCCTAGATAGTTATACGCCTGATTTTTACATGGCTGATACTATCATTGAGGTTTTCATAAAAATGCCATTTTCTCAGGCAGGCATTTGCTGTCCACGCCCCCAATCTAAATTAGCATCCCTTCCCTGGTACTATCGCATTATCCTATTTTGTTTCTTTTGTAGCATATTTTTTAAAAGATATTTATTTATGCATGTATGTATGCATGCAGTGCTGGATCTTAGTTGCGGCACGCGGGATCTTTATTGTGGTAGGCAGGATCTTTTTTTTTTTTTTTCCTAGTTGTGGCATGCATGGGGGATCTAGTTCCCCTACCAGGGATCGAACTTGGGCCCCCTGCATTGGGAGTGCAAAGTCTTACTCACCTGACCGCCAGGGAAGTCCCATTTTGTAGCATATTTTGCTGTATAAAATTATCTTGTGTATTTTTTGTTTGCTCATTTATGCTCTGACTCCTCTTATTCCCTCCCTGCCTCACTAGAATAACTAGATTATAAACTTACAAGAGCAGAGACTGTTTGTCTTGTTCTCTACTATATTTCCAGTACATAGAAGAGGGCCTGGCACACAATAGGCAATTAATAAATATTTGAAGAAATAAATGAAAGGTGGATGTGTTCCTTATTAGTGATGTTTCTCTGTTTTCTTCATATTTTTAAATGTGTGTGTGTTTATGTCCTTGGTTTTGTCAGTGGAAAGGGGTGGTGTAAGTGAAAGTCAAACTACAGTATTCATAATATACTATAACAGCTTACAGCAGTGTAGAATTGCAGAACTTTAAGCATTGTAAAGACAGAATAGTCCAACTTCCTAATTTTTTTTTAAATTTTATTTATTTATTTATTATTTTTTGAGGGGTACACCAAGTTCAATCATCTGTTTTTATACACATATCCCCGTATTCCCTCCCTCCCTTGACTCCCCCCCCACCCTCCCTCGAGTCCCCCCCCCACCCTCCCCGCCCCAGTCCTCTAAGGTATCTTCCATCCTCGAGTTGAACTCCCTTTGTTATACAACAACTTCCCACTGGCTATCTATTTTACAGTTGGTAGTATGTATATGTCTGTGCTACTCTCTCGCTTCGTCTCAGCTTCCCCTTCACCCCCCGCACCCCCCAAACCTCGAGTTCTCCAGTCCATTCTCTGCATCTGCGTCCTTATTCTTGTCACTGAGTTCATCAGTACCATTTTTAGATTCCGTATATGTGAATTAGCATACAATATTTGTCTTTCTCTTTCTGACTTCACTCTGTATGACAGACTGTAGGTCTATCCACCTCATTACATATAGCTCCATCTCATCCCTTTTTACAGCTGAGTAATATTCCATTGTATACATATGCCACATCTTTTTTATCCATTCATTTGTTGATGGGCATTTAGGTTGCTTCCATGTCCTGGCTATTGTAAATAGTGCTGCAATAAACATTATGGTACATGTTTCTTTTGGGATTATGGTTTTCTTTGGTTATATCCTAATTATTTTTTACAGCATCCTGGCAGATGGCTTTTTATCCATAACTTGGATTATTTCATTGATTAAGAGCTTTCCTCTTAAGTCAGTACATTCCTTCATTTCTTTATTAATAGTACAAATAGTAAGGAAATTCTTCTATCTCACATATAATTTAGAACTTTAATAGTCCTATTAGTTCTATTTGTAGAAAAAATTACATCCTATAGAAGGAATTTTACCTGGAATCATTGAATTTAAAGTAGCTAGGGACCTTAAAAGTCATATAACTTCCTTCAGTTTACAAATGAGGAAGCTGATTGACATGCTTGCCAAACTCTGAGGTCAAGACAGAAATGGGACAGGACTCAGTTAGTGGGTGCCCCTTTGTGGTTCTTACAACCGTACCACTGAGTGCGTGAATATGAAATCCTTTACTGGTTTGTTGTAGAAGTATATGCAGAAGCCTTCTCCAAATAATGCTACTTTGGGCAAGAATATCATTTGTTAATGATATAAATAAAAATTCATTAGAGAGCATTTGTTGGTTCTCTAGTTGAGTTTATGAAAAGTCAATGTAAAATATACTTCCTTTTAACTGTTGTTGAATTGTACTGTTTTATAGGCAGAACGTTACCAGATTCTCCTTGAAGAACTGAAAATAAACAAGATACAACTGCAGCTTTTCCAGCTGTATCACAATGAGAAAAAAATTCATTTTCTAAACAGTGAGTTAGAGCGTGTGAATAAGGATTTGAGTGTCACAAAAGAGTCTCTTTCTCGTCATGAAAACATAGTTAAAGCCAAGAAAAAGGAACATGGAATGTTAAGCAGACAACTACAACAAACAGAAAAAGAATTAAAGTGAGTTTTCAAAATAGTTACTAACAGTTGGATTTTATGTAGATTGATAGAAAAAATAAAAATAAAAGTGACACTTTGAAAGTTGATTTTTTAAATAAAATTTTTTACTTTGGAATACTTTTAGATATACAGACAAATTCTAAAGATCATACAGAGAGTTCCCATATTCCCTACACTCAATTTCTCTCACTTATAGCATCTTACTAATAATGTATGATACACTTGTCAGAATTAATTAACCAATATAGATACATTATTATTAACTAAAGTCCATACTTTATTCATATTTTTTAGGTTTTCCCTAATGTTCTTTTCTGATCCAGTATACCGTATTATATTTAGTCATCATGTCTTCTTAGGCTCCTCTTGGTTGTGACAGTTTCAGACTTTCCTTGTTTTGGATGTCCTTGACAGTTTTAAGAAGCATTGGTCAGGTTTTTTGTAGACTGTATCTCAATTAGGATTTGTCTGTTAGTTTTCTCATAATTAGACAGAGTTGATGGGTTTTGGGGAAGAAAACCACAGAGGTAAAATGCCATTATCATCACATTATATCAGGGATGTCAACATATTATATGTGAGGGATTCCCTGGTGGTCCAGTGGTTAGGACTCTGCACTGTCACTGCTGAGGGCCCAGGTTTGATCCCTAGTTGGGGAACTAAAATCCCACAAGCTGCATGGTGTGGCCAATAGAGAAATAAATAAATAAATAAATAAATAAATAAATAAATAAATAAATAAATAAATAAATAAAATAAAGCGGCTACACCAAAATTTAAAAACCATACATCATATACGTTATATGATATGTCAGCTATCTAATATATCATAGTATCAGCATGACATCATTATTGATGGGGTTTTTTGTTTGGTTTTTGTTTTGTTTTGGCTGTGCCACTCAGAATGCAAGATCTTAGTTCCCCAACCAGGGATCAAACCTGTGACCCCTGCATTGGGAGTGTGGAGTCTTAACCACTGTACCACCAGGGAAGTCCCACATCATCATTGATGTTGACCTTTTCTTGCTTATCTGTAACCTCCCGTTCCAACAGTAAGAAATCTGGGTTCCACAGTCTCCCATCCATTTGCTTAATTGTTCAATTCCAGTAATCATGTATGGCAGTATTGGAATTATTAACCCATATCCTTGTGGGAAGCAACTTTACCAACTAGAGTACAAGGCTTATGTACAATTCCTTGTGCTTTTAGTTTTATGGACTCCACTCATTTCCAGAGTTACTTAGGTAAGCACGTTTCCCCCTCCCGCTTCAGTAAGTAAGGTTGTTTCATACATTTGTAATAAGTTAGATCCTTTTGTCACATTCTGTATTCCATGTAGGATCCCTTGGCCTCCTAAGTGATTTTTTTTTAATGTGATACATTAAGGTTCACTCTTGGCCCTGTAAATTTCTGTAGGTTTTGACAAATGTATGATGTCACATGTCCACCACTACAGTATCATACAGAGTAGTTTGCCACTCTTATAAAATTCCCCTCTGCTTCCCCTATTCGGTTCTCCCCTTGTCTGGCAACCACTGGTCTGTTTATAGTCTCTGAAAGTCAATTTTTACCATATCTTTTTAAGTGTTTAATTTGATCAAAAGAACTTCTTCCCTTTATATACTATAAAATTTAATTTCCTTTAAAGCAAACTTTATTTTTCTTTTTAGATCTCTTGAAGCACTTTTAAATCAGAAGAGACCTCAATACATTAAAGCTAAAGAAAACACTTCTCACCACCTCAAGAAGTTAGATGTGGCTAAGAAATCAATAAAGGACAGTGAAAAACAATGTTCTAAACAGGAAGATGATATAAAAGCCTTAGAGACAGAGCTGGTTGATTTAGATGGTGCATGGAGAAATTTTGAAAAGCAGATTGAGGAAGAAATCTTACATAAAGGGCGAGACATTGAACTAGAAGCCAGTCAGGTGAAAAAGTTGACATATGGGAAATCATTTGTTTCTATTGTTTCAACTTCCCCTTTTAATTAGAAAAAATTTAAAGGATGACCTCTCTTTCTGATATTTTAAGAGATTTTCCTCCGAATTTAAGTTATGGGGATTTAAATTTTTCAGCCTGTATGTAGAATCTAAATTTAATCTTTAGGCTATTTTTCCTTTATAAAATTAGATGACATTATAACATTTATGAGTTAAAGTCATCGAAAATACTTCAACGAGGTTACTTGGTATCATTTTGTAATAAAAGTTAGGTAATTAAATTATATTCTTATGTTTTTAAGGTAATCTTTTTTTTCTCTCCTTATATTGTAAAAACTTAAAAGTCAGATAATATATGGCTTTGAAGAGACATGATCACTTCATTGACAGGAGGGATATTGATTACTTAAGATTATTTAAAACGTTAAGTGATTAACATCCATTTAGCACATAAGATTGAATTATGTCAATAGTAGATATCCAAAGATTTATAATTCAGAGTTTTCAAACATTCTCTCAACTAAATTTCTATCATTTGTCTTTCATTAATTGTATAACCTTTTATCACAATATGTATACTAAAGTAATTATGACTGTATAAATAGAAAAATACGTCATCTTCTCTCACCTTCTTTTGCTTCTGGACCATTAATGTTTAATGCTCTTTCTCGTTTAAGAATTTCTTACAGAGACCTTATAGAGTTGGTTTTGAATACCTTATTGATCTATCTAAAGAGTTTTAAATAAGATGTTCATTTTATGTTTGTGCTATCTTAGCTGGAGAAGATGGCTAACTATGGCCTAATTTATAAAGAACATAATCTTGATATGTTTAATTATCTGCTAGTAAAGGATATCATATAAAGAATTTCCTCTCATGCTTCTATAAGTGAGTTAGCAATGTGTAAATAAATGCTCTTTATACAGCTGGATCAGTACAAAGAACTTAAGGACCAAGTAAGAAAGAAAGTGGCTATAATGAACCAACAATTGGAGAAGCTGCAGTGGGAACAAAAGGCTGATGAAGAAAGACTGGCATTTGAAAAGAGGAGGCATGGGGAAGCTCAGGTTTGGGCAATAATGATTTAGAGTTATTTTTCATGAAATTTTATTCCCTTTTTATATTGTTTTTTTAGTATATAAATGGATTTACATCAGACATAAGGAATTAATTAAGTTTTCTGGATTACCTGTTAGGCTGCTTAGTATTGTATCATTTAGGTGCTCTTTCATGGTCTGAGATAAAAATAGACGGTGTCCTCATTCACATAGTCGGTAAGCATTTTATGTGCACCTATGTAATGACAGGCGTGGGCAGATGATATTGTCTGTTCTCACATGTAGGTTAGTCCAGTGAGGTTAGGAGGAGGGTCGATAAAGGAAAAAAACAAACAAGTGTCATAATGTAAGTGAAAAGTCATTTGGAAATATCAAGGACATAGCCCAAGAGGAGCTTAATAGTCTACATGAAAGGTAACCGTCAAGATAGCATTACAGTGTTCTGCCTTAGAGTAAGGCAGATCTGGCTTCCATCCAGGCTTGTCCTGTCACTTACCTGTGTTGATATAACTAAATCATTTCACTTCTCTGAGCTTTGATTTCTTAATCTGAACAATGAGGATAAGTATGTCATTTTTTATGTCTGAGTAATATTCCATTGTATATATACTACACCACATCTTCTTCATCCATTCATCTATTGATGGACCCTTAGGTTGCTTCCATATCTTAGCTATTGTAAATAATACTGCAGTGAACATGGGAGTGCGTTTATCTTTTCTAATTACTGTTTTTGTTTTCTTTGCATAAATATCCAGGAGTGGTATTGCTGTATTATATGATAGTTCAATTTTTAATTTTGTGAGATCTCTCCATACTGTTTTCCATAGTGGCTGCACCAATTTACATTCCCACCAGCAGTGCAGGAGAGTTCACTTTTCTCCACATCCTCACCAACACTTGTTATTTGTCTTCTTGATAATAGCCATTCTGACAGGGGTGAGGTGATATCTCATTGCTGTTTTGACTTGCATTTCCCTGATGATAGTGATGGTTGAGCATTTTTCATGTGCCTGTTGGCTATCTATATGTCTTCCTTGGAAAAATGTCTATTCAGATACCCTGCCCATTTTTTAATTAGGTCTTTTTTTAATGTTGAGTTGTATAAGTTCTTTGTATATTTTGGATGTTAACCCCTTATCAAATATATTGTTTGCGAATATCTTCTCCCATTCAAAGCTGCTACCTCAGCTTAGGTCACTATAAACTTCCCTCTTAGAACTGCTTTTGCTACATTCCATAGATTTTGGATCATTGTATTTTCATTCGTCTTAGTGTTTTTTAAAGTTTCTTCTTTAATTTCTTCAGTGATCCATTGGTTGTTTAGTAGTAATTATTTAATCTCCACATATATGTGTTTTTTGGCAGTTTTTTCCTTGTAGTTGATTTCTGGTCTCTGTTGTGGTCATAAAAGATGCTTGATATGATTTTAGTTTTCTTGAATTTATTGCAACTTGCTTTGTGGCCTGGCATGCGATCTGTCCTGGAGAATGCTCTAAGTGCACTTGAAAAGAATGTTTATTGTGCTTTAGGGGATGAAATGTTATATATATCCATCAGTTCCATCTGATCTGCTTAAGGCCAGTGTTTCCTTATTGATTTTCAGTTTGATGAACTGTCCAGTCATGTAAGTGGAGTGTTGAAGTCCCCTCCTGCCCATCTGTGTCTTTTGTTACCGTCTTTGTTTTAAAGACTATTTTGTCTGATATAAGTATTGCTGCCTCAGCTTTCTTTTTGTTTCCATTTGCATGGAGTACCTTATTCCATCCACTCACTTTCAGGCTGGGTGTGTCTCTAGATCTGAAGTAAGTCTCCTGTAGGCAGCATATATGTTTTTTTAAAAATTTCACTCAGTAATTCTGTCTTTTGATTGGAGCATTTACTTCATTTACAGGTAAAGTTGTTATGAACAGGTGTGCACCTACTGCCATTTTGTTCATTGCTTTTGGGTTGTTTTGTGATTTTTTTTTTGTTCATCTCTTGTTCTCTTCCTTTGTAATCTGATCACTATTTTTAGTGTTATATTTGGATTCCTTTCCTCTTTTTTGTGTGTATCTTTCATAGGCTTTTGGTTCGTGGTTACTGTGAGGTTCATATGTAACATATGAACATGTTATGTCATGTGTAATGTATGTAATATACATGATTCATATATACATATGATTATTTTAAGTTGATCTCTTAAGTTCCATTGCATTCTAACAACCTCACATTTTCACTCCTTTTTTAAGTTTAATGTTTTTGACATCATATTTTACATCTTTTTTTTTGAATATCCTTTAACTACTTTTTGTGGATATAGATGATTTTGCTACTTTTGTCTTTTAACCTTCCTACTGTCTTTATAAGTGATTTATCTGCTACCTTTACTATAGGTTTGCCTTTACCAGTGAGATTTTTTCCTTTCATAATTTTCATATTTCTAGCTGTGGGCTTTTTCCATTTTGAAGAGTCCCTTTAACATTTATTATAAAGCCAGTCTAGTGGTGCTAAGCTCTTAGTTTTTGTTGTTTGTAAAACTCTTTATCACTCTTTCAAATCTGAATGATAGCCTTGCCTGGTAGAGTTTTGTTGTAGGTTTTTCCCTTTCATCACTTTGAATATATATTGTGCTACTTCCTCTGGTCTGCAAAGTTTCTGCTGAAAAGTCAGCTGAGAGTTTCCTTGTACATAACTAGTTGCTTTTCTTTTGTTGCTTATAAGAATCTCTCTTTATCTTTAATTTTTGCTGTTTTAATTATAACGTGTCTTGCTATGGATCTCTTTGGGCTCATCTTGTTTGGGACTCTCTGTGCTTTCTGGACCCGGATGTCTGTTTTTTCCCCTCGGTTAGGGAAGTTTTTAGCTGTTATTTCTTCAAATAAGTTCTCTGCCCCTTTCTTTCTCTCTTCTCCTTCTGGGACCCCTAAAATGCTAATGTTAGTACACTTGATGTTGTTCCAGAGGTCTGTTAAACTATGCTCATTTTTTAAAATTCTTTTTTCTGTTCTCCTTGGGTGGTTTTCCAGTATTTTGTCTTTCTGTCTTCCAGATTGCTGACCTTTTTCTCTGTATCATCTAATCTTCTGTTGATTCCTTCTAGTGAACTTTTTATTTCAGTTATTGTATTCTTAATCTGCTTGGCTCTTTTCTATATTTGCTAACTCTTTGTTGAAACCCTCATTGTGTTTGCCCATTCTTCTCCCCAGCCTGGTGAGCATCTTTATGATCATTACCTTGGCGCATCTTCATGCAGTGGATTGCTCCTCTTTATTTCCTTTAGCTCTTTTTCTGGGGTTTTGTCGTCTTCCTTCATTTGGAACATATTCCTCTGTCCTCTCGTTTTGCCTAATTCCCTGTGTGTATTTCATGCTTTTGCTTCCTAATCATGGAGAAGTGGCCTTATGTAGGAGATGTCCTGTGGGGCCAAGCAGCACACTCCCCTCTAGTGCCTCCATGTACCCTTCTGGTGGGGGGAGGTAACTACTTGGGCATGCTGGTAGGTGGGGCTGGCCCCTGACCCTTTTGGCTACAAGGCCCTACTTTGTGCAGTGATTGCAGCTGCTGGAGAGTGAGATTGGCTTCCATGTGGTTAGCTGTGTGACCTGAAGGATGCAGAGCTGCTACTGGCCCACAAATAGGTGGAGCCAGGTCTTGCATGGCTGGCTGCACAGCCTGGGAGGGCCCAGTGCTGCTGCTGAACACTGGTGGGTGGGGTCCAGACTCCACATGACCAGCGCAGGCCTTCTGGTGGGTGGTTATAGGCTAGAGGGAGAATTCCAGAACAGTGCTTGCCTGCACTGGCATTGCCACAGGAGAATGAGCTCCCCAAAATGGCTGCCACCAGCATATGTGTCCCCAGGAAGAATCCCAGTTGCCTCCTGCCTCTCCAGGAGGTTCTCAAATATCAGCAAATGGGTCTGACCCAGGCTGCTTTCAGACTCCTGCCTCTGTGCCGGGACTTAGAGCATGTGAGATTTTGCATGTGCTCTTTAAGAGAAGAGTCTCTGTTTCCCATGGTCCTCTGGCTCTCCCTGCTCATTTTCAAAGCCTATGTTCTGGGGGCTCACCTTCCTGGTGCAGAACCCCTGGACTGGGGACTCTGACGTGGGGCTCTGACCCCTTGCTCTTTGAGGAGGACCTCTATGATTATCGTATTTCTCCTGATAATGAGTCCCCAACAAGCAGTATTGGTCCTGACTGTACCATGTCTTCACCCCACTCACCTGTCTCATGGTTCCTTCTTTGTATCTTTTTTTGTGGCAAATCTTTTCTGCTAGTCTGAAGTCTTAGATAGTTGCTCTATAAGTAGTTGTAATTTTGGTGTGCTCAAGGAAGGAGGTGAATTCAGGGTTTTCCTACTCCTCCATCTTGGCCATACCCCCTATATTCTTATAGCTTTAAATACCATCTGTTGATGACTCCCAAGTTTGTATTCCTAGCTCACAACCTCGTGTATCCAGCTGTTTCCTCATCATCTCTATTCTGGGTGTTGAATAGATATCTTAAACTTGAGTCCTAAACTGAACTTCTGATCACACCCAGATTGTACCACAAGCATAGTCTTTCCAGGCTCTGATGATGACAAATCAATCTCATTGGTTGATCACGTCAAAAATCTTGGAGTCCATCTTTGACTCTTTTAGGAAACTGTATTGGCTCCACCTTCAAAGTATACCAAAAATCTTATCCCTTCTCTCCATTTCTATTGCTACCACCATGGTCCAAGCCACCATCTTTTTGTTTTTTGTTTAGATCAGTGTAGTAACCTGCAAGGTTTCCCTCTTGTGTCCCCTTTATAATAGTCTCAGCACAGCAACCAAAGTGATGCTTTTAATATCTAAATCAAATCATGAAACTTGCTCTTTTTGAAGTTCTCTAGTGACTTCCCCTTGCACATAAAGTTTAAGTCAAAGTCCTTGAGTGCCCTACATAGACTTACGTGATCTGCTTGCCCCTTCCACCCCAATTTACCTCTCAAACCTCCTCTCTTTCTATTCTCCCTCTTGTTTTCTGTGGTCTGGCTGTAATGGCCTCCTGGAACCTAGCAGACATGTTTCTGCCTTAGGGCCTTTGCACCGGCTATTCCTCTGCCTGGAACATGCTTTCCTGACATTTTTTTCATTTTTAACTCCCTCATGTCCTGTGAGTCTTTGCTGACATGTTGCCTTCTCAGTGAGACCTACTACCCTGTTTAAAATTGTAGTGCCCAGTGCACTTCTGCTCACCTTATCCTAGCTCTGTTTTTCCCAGTGTTTATCTCCTAACATACTATTTAATTTGCATATTATTTGTCTATGGTCCCCCTCTAGAATGTAAATTGCACAAGAGCAGGGATGTTTGTCTGTTTTGTTCACTGGTGCATCTCAGGCACCTAGAATAGTTCTGATCTAGTGCAGATAATGAATAAGTATCTTGGATTAATGAATTTTACAAATGAAGGAATCAAGGCACAAGATGGTTAACTTGACTAAACTAGTAAGTGGAGGAACTGGGATTTGATTCTAAACACTTTGTCACCAGAATGAACCTTCTGAATACCTATACTGCATGCCTCATATTTTAGTCTCTTTGTGATTTGGCAGATGAAAATACAAACAAATAGGAAGGGTAGTATATGATAATATACTAATATATATCAATAATCATATGAGTAGAAGAGAGGACATTTTGTGGAAGGAGAAAAATGTAGTAACATCAGTAACTACTTTTCAACAACTTGTATAATTTGTATCACATATGGAATTATACACTGATTTCTGCAAATATTCATTGCACATTTTTGCCTCTGTGCATGCTAATTTTGGAAAAACCTACTCATCATTACATGTTGAATTCTGTAGTTACCCACACCACAAAGCCTTCCCTGGTTTGCCTTTTCTCCCTACCCCACCAAAAAAAAAAAAAATCACCCTGAAAAATAGTTTCTTCTTCATCTAATCAAGATGTCTTGATTGTTCTTAATCTGTGTCTAAGGGTTTTCATCAGATTGGAGGAAAAGTAGAGTTAATGGTGCAACTCTACCAGGCTGGAAGCTTTTTAAAGACAGGATTCGTAATAGTATCCCATTTTAAGTCCCATGTACTTAGTAGATGTTGCTAAGTGTTGATTGAATCTCTTTTGAATAGAAAAACAGTGACAGAAGAAATAACATATCATGGTGGAAAGAGATTAAAAAATCTGTACCCATACTTGGTTTCCCACAGGACTGGTCATTCCCAGTGGGAACGGCTATAACTCTCCACAGATCAAGATCACTAGATGCTGGGCAGGGGTTGGTTTTCCTAGACAGCTAGCATGATCAGCTGGCATCCTGAATCCAGAATGCCTGGTGTCAGGGCCGTGTGATTATCCCCCAGGACGTGTCCAGCGGAGCATCCAGGCCCTGACACAAGCCCTGGGAGTGGCCAGAGTAAAGGCAGAGCAGGTGTTTCCAGTTGACTAAACTTGGTCTTTGATGTTAGCTAATCTTGTTCCTGTCTGTTGGAATGGAATTCTTAAGTGAGATAATAGAATTTCAATATGGGGACTCTAATTTCAAAATGTGTGAGTTCCTGGAGAAAAGGAATTGTATCTTGATCATTTTTATAACTTTTGGCACCTAGCATAATAGATGTCTGTTCAGTGAATTTGTGTGATAAATGAGTGAAATGAGATCATTATCTTCACGGTATATTTTATCCTTTACCACTTGAAAATTATGGTATTTCTTCTCTTTTTTGCTATTGTATACTGAAAAAGAATTGTGTTTTTTACTTTTGTGCATTCCTGGAGTGTGATAGTAATGGAGTAAGACAGATTAATCTTGCTGTAATGCATAGGATGAATTAGGGAAAAGGTTAAAAATAAGAAAGGAATTGGGGACTACCACAAGCCTTGGACTTAGTGATAAAGTGAATGGAGCAAGACCTGTGAAGTCGTCCTTCCACAAGCCTATAGTTGCCTTATAGATTCCTGTGCGGTTAGAGTGCTGAGCCGCTCTACTGGGGTTGCTTATTTGTCTTTTTCTCCCACCAAAGCTTAGTCATTGAGAGCAGGGACTCTGTCCTATTCATTATTATATCTGTAGTTCCTAGCACATGGTAGCCAGTGAATAAATATTTATTGAATGAGTTAGTTTGAGAGAGAGATAAGAACTGTATATAGATATTTGAAAATAATCCCTCTGGGTTTAAAGTTACCAAAGTAAACTTACTGGAGATTAGATACCTAGTAAGTGATGGAGCCAGGATTTGAACCCTGAGTCTTGAAACCTCAAAGTTCTATACCATACTGCCTTTCAAAATTAAAATTTACTCATAAGAATTTTCATATGGTTATATGTATTTCAAGTTTAGAATAACTTATGCTATTATAGTAAGTTATAGGCATATAGTGAAAAATAATTTTGTTTGGAGTTGCTGTAATTGATTTCAGATTTCATTTCCTATTTTAGGAAAATCTAAAACAAGTAAAAGAACAAATAGAAGATCATAAAAAGCGAATAGAGAAGTTGGAAGAGTATACAAAAACATGCATGTAGGTATAGTGAAAAAAAAAAAAAAATTCCTTGCAGCTTTCTTGTATCTCTGGGGTCTCATATATTTGTGATGGTATCTCGTATAGTCATCAGATGAATGCTTCCACTGTATAATAATGTTCTCACTCCTCTATTGTTTTTTTTATTTCATTGTAGATAATTAAAAATTATACTTAACCACTAAGGTTTAAGTTTTGAAAATATAAATGTTTAACAGTGGTGAAACTTAATACTCTTCTTTTGGTATTGATATTTTATAATAAAAGTATGTCATGAAAGCTAGCACAACCTAAATGTTCTACCACTAAGAATTTCCTTTTCATTGGCATTTACTTACCATTAAGCTCATGATGATTGCTCTGGTTATAGTGATCTATCCTTTCTTTTTCAGAATCCAGAAATATGTATCTTTTGAATCCAGAAAGAATGATTAAAATATCTTTTGCTCATGTTTGGTGCTAGGTTATTATATTGTATTTTTTCATCATTTAAAATTGATAGAGCACTATTCCATTCTCCTGCACTGCCAGACCACAGTGTATCATATCTTGTAATTACTAAATTTTGGTTTTTCTTTTTGCTGTATAATGTGTTATTGTTATTGTTGTGTAGAAATTGCTTGAAAGAGAAAAAACAGCAAGAGGAAACCCTAGTGGATGAAATTGAAAAAACAAAATCAAGAATGTCTGAAGTTAATGAAGAGTTGAATGTTATTAGAAGTGAGTTGCAGAATGCTGGAATTGATAGCCACGAGGGAAGATGCCAGCAAAAGAGAGCAGAGGTTCTGGAGCACCTTAAAAGACTTTACCCAGATTCTGTGGTAATTGAAATAAAAAGGCTAAGCTTTCTTATTTGGGATTAAAAATTTACCATTAATAGGAAGTAATATTATTTCAGAAATCTATAGATTTTGTGTTTTATTATTTATATTTAAAACATAATAGTAAATAACTGGGGTAAAATGTACATAACTCCCAGTAATGTCTATAGATAAGTAATTATTGAAGAGAAACATCGACATAAACACATTACCCAGAAAGTCCAGGTATGGCCAGCATCCCCAAAGGACATGGGTACATGAAGTAGTCTGTTGCCCCGTAGATACATGGCCCCATACTGCATTTTCTTCATGATTTCAGTTATTAAAAAATATTTTTTCGGTAGATATTGTTGGCATACTTTTGAAACAGTGAATTTTTATTCTCTAAATCTGACTGTCCATCCAGTATTACTAGTGTATTTCATTAGCCCCAGTACAGCGACATCTATCTAACCTGTTGTTTGGGGTGTCAGCCTCACAGAATTGTTTCCTTTGGTATTGGGGTCTGGCATCTCACTCTCTTGTCACTAACACCAGTGTACACTATATGGTCCTTGTTTTATGACAGCCTATTTTCAGCATTTAACACCGTTAACCACTTAGGCTGTTTTGAAACACCTGTCCGTTGGCCTCCATGATACCACACTCTGTTGGCTTTTCTCCTATCTCTCTGGCCACCCATCTTCATTTCCCTTACAGCATCCTTTTTGCCTTTCTGACTCTTAAATGTTAGTCTTAACTTCTAAATAATGATGGAGGAATAAGGCAGGGTCACAGAATGCTTCCCCCAATACCAAGAAAAATGAAAAAAACTAGTGAAAAACTCATTCAGCAACTAAAAGAGGAAAGGGGCTCATACAGCATGCTAGAACCTTCAAAAAATGGTAATAGTCCAGGATTTTTTAAAAAAGATTGAAGTATAGCATTGCTTGTTCTTAATTCTGCAGAAGGCAAACTGATAAATCTGTTAATTCCTGAGAATTCTCACTTAGTACCCCTTAATCAGCAAGAAGCAAACTCATATGTTTGTTTCCTTTTTATTAAAAAAACTATCACTAAAATAGAATCAGAGAACATGGATCTCTGCTTCTCTTAGATGGAAGTGAAGGATTTAGGGCTCCTTATTAAATTGAGAAGCCAATTCCAAACCCTCTCCCCAAACATGGGATTTGTTCTCTTCCCCCAAGGAGAGAAACCTTGGTATGGAATATTGATTAAAAACTCAGAAGAAAGAACAAAACTCAGGTATTCAAATAAAGCATATGCGCAGCCTTAGCATAGCTCTCATTTACCTCTGCACTGCAGGCCCACAGGTGATGGGAGATAGATCAGAAAATACTTAGAATATAGAACAGAAAAACTTGGTCCATCATCTGTTGCTCAGAGGAGATAACCATCTCAGCTTTAGGTGAGGGAATCAAAAAAAGTTATCCATCACAGAAAATACAAGGTTTGCACAGAGCTGCCCACATTAAATATAGGCACAGTGAAGAGAATCAATATGGCAGCTATAGGTACATATAATAATAAAAAGAAAGAATAATTTAAAAGGCATTTAGAAGTCAGAGAGCCTGTGGAAGAAGATTACAGAACAGAATCCCCCATAAGTGTTTTGTGCTGTGGACAATTTAATAAGAGCGTGAGTTCATAAAATCAGATTCAAATATGAGCTAAAACAATAAAATAAAAAAAATGTGAAACTAAGGAAACAAATCAAGAACAAGCATTACTAAACTAATAATAAATTGCAAGTAGCAAGGGACGGATTACATAGCTGAAAATCAAATTACTGACCTAGAAGTATGGCTTGAGTTAACCATAGGTGAACTGAGAAGAAAACAAAGAACAAGATAATAAATATTAAAGATAATGATGATCTATCATAAAAAAATTGGTATTTCTTAAGTAGAACCTAGCAAATGAAGAGTCTAAAGATGTAAAATTGAATCTGCAGACATCCTAGGGAGCATTGGTACAGGATGGTTGGCATTCTGACATTTGAGACTTTTTGAACTTCAGTCTGATTCTTGACCAGTCTTCAGATCCCCCAAAACACTTCTCTGTGGGAAGCCTTCCCTGGCTTCTCAGGCCAACCTGGTTCCTGTTACATATTCTCAGAGCTCTCTGTGCTTAATCACAGTGTCTGTTATAGATCTACTTTGTATATGCATGTAATTATTGATTATTTATATCTTCCTTCCCTACTAGTATGAAAGCTGTGTAACGTCATGGAGGATCTGTTTTGTTCAGGCATGTTTACCCAGTGTCTGGCTCAGTACCTGCGTGCAGCAGGTGCCTCACAGATTCTTATTTAATAAATAAAGGAATGAATGAATACTATTTAATTGCTAGCTTTGTAAAATATTTTAATACCTTGGTATGACTAGTCCCTCCTTATTACTCCTTTGTTGAATGAAATGTGACACTCCTAAATGGATATTTCATAATGAAATTTATTTCCATTTGAATGAGACTTAAATTATGATGTTTATAATTGGTCTATGATGCTTTATTACATTAGAAAATACTGAATTATATGTTCCTCATTAAAGTATTTGTTTTTCTCTCCTTTTTTAAAACCTGCTAAGTTTGGAAGACTACTTGACCTGTGTCATCCTATTCATAAGAAATACCAGCTGGCTGTTACTAAACTTTTTGGTCGGTACATGGTTGCCATTGTTGTAGCCTCTGAAAAGGTAGCAAAAGATTGTATTCGATTTCTGAAGGAGGAAAGAGCTGAACCTGAGACATTCCTTGCTCTAGATTACCTTGATGTAAGAAATTTGTAATCCTTAGTATTTAGTGTGATAAGATTCTGTCTTTTAAAGTATGTCTTTTATTGCCTGAGATGATATGATAGTGATTGAAAAAATCATAGGTTGGGTGCCAGTTAGTCAGTCATCCACATGGCTCGTGTTATTGGATTGGCAGGTAAAGAATAGTATCAAGTGGGTGCTATCTTTCTTGCCTTCATATCCTTTATTCCTAATCTAGTTTTGCCTTGATAATTCACCTTGATGATTTCGAGGACATTGCTCTAGCAGTGCACCACTCTGCCTACTAGCCAGCAATTTATTTTGTCCTACAGCAAAGTATAGGAGATGGTTAAGACATACGTTCTGTCGGTGAAATGCCAACCCAGAGTCTCAATTGTAAATATGTGGTCCGGTACATATATGTGTCAGCTCTTGGTGGAGCAAGCTAAATTTTGAGCCTGGAAGTATGTATCGAAAGGCCTTAGAGTACCGAAAGTTTAAATTCCTGAGGCAGGAACTCTGTCATTATCATGGCTGATATCCTTTGGTGATCTTTTCATTGCCTACTAAAGAAAATGTTCTTCTTGGTCCAGCTTTCAAGTCCCTGAACTGTAGGCACTGTGCATAGTGGTTAGGAGCACATGCCCTAGAGTTGGACTGCCCTGAGTTTGAATGTCAGCCCTCCTTCTAATTAGAAGTTCTCACTGATTTGTCCTTAACTTTTCTGAGCATCAGTTTCATCATCTGTGAAGTGGAGGAATTAGCCCTTCCCTTATTGGATTATTGCAAGGAATCACCGCATGTAGCACACCTAGCACAGTGCCTGGCACGGAGGAGGGGTTCAGCAAATGCTAACTGGGTATTGATGGTCCAAACTTGCCTTTTGTACTTTCACACTTTTGTTTATACCTTCTGCTCACTAAAACTATTTAACCTAGTTCATCTGCCTGTTAAAATTCTGTTTTACAAATAAATGCTGGAGAGGGTGTGGAGAAAAGGGAACGCTCTTGCACTGCTGGTGGGAATGTAAACTGATACAGCCACTATGGAGAACAGTATGGAGGTTCCTTGCAAAACTAAAAATAGAGTTACCATATGACCCAGCCATCCCACTGCTGGGCATATACCCAGAGAACACCATAATTCGAAAAGACACATGCACCCCAGTGTTCATTGCAGCACTATTTACAATAGCCAGGGCATGAAAGCAACCTAAATGTCCATCAACAGATGAATGGATAAAAAAGATGTGGTACATATATACAATGGAATATTACTCAGCTGTAAAAAGCAATGAAACTGGGACATTTGTAGAGACATGGATGGACCTAGAGACTGTCATACAGAGTGAAGTGAGTCAGAAAGAGAAAAGCAAATATCGTATATTAACACATATATGTGGAATATAGAAAAATGGTACAAATCAACTGGTTTCAAGGCAGAAATAGAGACACAGATGCAGAGAACAAACATATGGACACCAAGAGGGGAAAGCGGGGAGGATTGGGGGGAATGAATTGGGAGATTGGGATACCAAATTGTACACTCTAAATATATGCAGTTTATTGTATGTTAACTGTATCTCAATAAAAGTTCTTAAAAAAATTCTGTTTTACATATTTCATGCTTAAGAAATATGTAAAATATGTGCCTTTTTTCAAGGCACACTCATTTTTTAAAAATATGATACAGAAGTGTATTAAATATAAAGGAAAGACTCCTACCTCATCTCAGTGCTCAAGTCCTTTATTGCAACTATTTTTGATGGTTTCCATCATACAAATTTATATAAATATATGCTCCATAATACATATATATATGTACAGACATCTTTTGGTTGTATATAGGGTTTTTCCTTTGTTTTTTCAAAAATGAAATTATACTTGCTGTTTTTCAATAATACATTGCAGACGTATTTTGATCTCTTTATCGACCCAACTTAAAAGTCATGTCAAAGAAGGTCTAAAAGCTTCCCTGATTGTTTAAGCCTAAAATGATTTTCTGAGTTCCATACTACTGTGCCACTCTTTTGAAAGTATGTAAATGGGTATCACCTCCTGCTAGATTTTATGATTTTGAGACCATGAAGGGCTTCTCATTCATTGCTTTATCCCAGCTAGTTAGTGACAGAGTTGAACCTGGAAATTATACCTTCTGGCTTTTAAAAAATATTATACGAGCCAGTGGTAGGATATTGTTCATCAGGTTCTTGTCAGACTTCTGTTGTGTATAAGTGCATACTACTAATCATTTGCTGTCATGCTTATGTATGTTCTTTGAAAAAGAATGTACTGAGTACTTGGCTTTTATTATATATCAAGTATTTTTTAAATCTTTTAGATCAAACCAATCAATGAAAGATTAAGGGAGATTAAAGGCTGTAAGATGGTGATTGATGTCGTAAAGACTCAGTTTCCTCAGCTGAAGAAAGTAATTCAGTTTGTGTGTGGAAATGGCCTTGTCTGTGAGACTGTGGAAGAAGCAAGGCATATTGCCTTCGGTGGACCTGAAAGACGGAAAGTAAGAGGCTTAGATTGTACTTTTGGATAATTCGAAGCAGTATTTATAAGACTAACATATTACACAAATATTTATATATGCTTTCATATGTTCTCTTATGTAAGGAAAACTAACATAGAACCTAATATGTTCATGGCTTCAGTAGTTTTTATAATGTTGAGTTTTCAAAAAATTAATTTCTCTAATATTTCCTCAAATCTTAAATCATATTTTGGAAGTTAGATTTATTGTAGTGCTAGCCTAAAGCTGTTAATCGTTTTTTACTCTATATACAATACATGTCCCTGTTGAATCTCACATTTCCCCTGTATTTACGTATATAGTACATGTGTTTCTGAATACCTGGAAAGATCTTAGGTGCTTATTTTGCATTCTGGGTTAATTCTTCCATAGCTTGGTGGAGATGCTGTCCTTTTACACATTCAGGGTTTTAACACATTTGAAGTTATAGAATTAGCACAGTTGAAATGAGGTTTCTAAATACCAGTCTCTCAAGGGAATAATTCTGGTTTTAAAAATATTGTTTTACTCCCAACTGAAATAGAGTTTGTATTTAGGTAAGCAATGTTAAATTCTTGAAATTATCTGACATAGTTTTTTTTTAAACTACATTTGTGATGAATAGTGACACAATGCCTTAAGGGTACAAGCTGTGGCGTAAGACCAGTGATACTATGTAGTAATTAATTATGTTACTTTAGGCAAGTTTCTAAACCTCTAATTTTAGTTTGTTCATCTACAACTGGGGAAATAGAAGTACTTATTTCATAGAGTCATAGGATTAAAATAAATAATAACATGCAAAATGCTTTTATAGTTCCTAGCAAATAGCTTTCAAAAAGTGATAGTCATTTTTTATTGTACTAGTCAATTTACACATTGATCTGGAACGTCCAGAATGGCAGATTAACACAAAGTGGGCTAGTCTTATGAAAGATAGGAATTTCCAGTATTAACTGTATTGACTTGTCTAATATTACTAACTTTTCATATATGTAGCAGTTGTGTCTATAAGAATCTTTATGATAATGTGGTCACTGTCTTAGTAATCACTGTCATTGATTTCTACATATTAAATTTAAGCAGGTGTAATAAGTGAGCTACCGTATGTTCCTTATTTTGCCACCTCATTAACTGTGCTAAAATTGCTTTTTGTATATTTATAAAATGTATTTTATAAATTTGATTTTTGAAGATGTGTGTGATCAGTTTAAAGAAGTCAGATGAAGATAAGACTTGTTTAACCCTACCTTCATTCAACATATATTTGTGGTTTATATCTTGTTCACAGTAACATGCCTTACTCCTTTAGCCTATATTTTATTCTTATTGTTATTTCAAAATTTAAATCAGCTTTATTTGTCATATTTTTATCTTAAGTATATTCCAGGGACTCTTATCTTCTTCCTATTACTATTATGCCACTTGAAGAATATTCCCTGTGTTTTAGGACGCATAAAACATTTGTATAGGTGTCATATTTTCACAGAAGTCATCTGATGCTTTCAATTTGTGCTTTTGGTTTTCCATGGACTTGATATCTTTCCATTGACTTGATAACGTTTTAGAACTTTCTTTGTTCAAACATTGGAAGTGACATCACAAAATGATATCTTGGTTAGTTTATAAACTGCATACAGTATATATATACTACATAATATAAATTACAGCAATTTTGTTAGCTGTAGTTTAGTCATCAAAATTTTTATAACTCAATCTTAAAAAATATTTTAAAAATTTTGTAACAAAATTTTAAAATCGAGTCTCTTTCAATACGTGTGATTATTTCATCCATTTCCCCTATGCAAAGAAACAGCAATTATTTGCTTCCTTTTCCCATAGACTGGATAGTTATTACTTTAAGTCATATATAGAAAGATCTATTTATGTTTTACCCTTTGAATATGATGTAGCAAAAAACAGACCCAGAAAAATGTCATCAACTAGCTGGTAATTTGTAAAAAGATCATTTTTGCAAAAATTAAACACATTAAACAAGAGAATAAAATGCAGGGTACAGTAAGTTGGAAAGACTGGCTACCATCTGGAATACAATGTAGTTGAATCTAAACTTCATACCTTAGAGCACATTCCACATGGATTAGAAATGTAAATGTTAAAAAATGAAACTGTAAAGGTATCAAGAGAAACTATGGGAAATTTTTTTTTTAACCTCAGAGATAGTAAGGCCTTTCCAATATGACAAAAAACCCAAAAGCTATAAAAGATAGGTAAATTCACATAAACACAAGAATTTCTTCATGGCAAAGACCACCATAAGCAAAATCAAAGACATGGCAAACCAGAGAAAATATTTGCAACTCATAGTAAAGAGCAAAATCTCCTACAAACCAATAAGGAAAAGAATAAAAATGAAGTTGAAAAATGGACAAAGGAGATGAGCAGTTATTTTCACAAAAGGAAATATAATTGCTCTTAAATGTGAAAACTAACCCTCACTTAAAATATGGGAAATGCCCACTAAAACTGCACTGAAATACTTTTTCAGCTGTCAGATTGATCAACATCAGAAAGTTTGATAACAGTTTATGGGAAAGAGAGCCTTGCATTCACTGCTGTGGGCTTGTGAATTTGTACCAGCTCTGTAAAGGGCAATTCTAGCAGTTGTACTTCTTCAGAACTTTACATACACATAAACTCACTTGTATATGAAATGATATATATACAGGCTTTATTCATTGAACCATCGTGTGTAGCAAGAAAAACTGGAAACAATTTGCACAAGACTATGTTCAATAGAATTATAATGCATTCATAGAATGGGACAGTATGCAACCTTAAATAAAAATTAAACTCTAAAGTGTCAGACAATCTCCAAGATATACTCAGTTTAAAAAAAAGTTATAAGTACATAGACTAGTGTGTAGTATGTTACCATTTGTGTAAAAAATGGAGAAAGAAGAGATGTATGTTGTGTATTTGTTTATGCAAAAGTATTTCTGAAAGAATAGATAAGAAATCAACAGCATTGATTACCTCTGGGGAGGGTAACTGGATGGTGGGGGCTAGCGATGACAGGGAAATTTTTTACTCTAGACTCTTGTATCTTTTGGATCTTGAACTATGTGAATATCTTACCCATTAATAAATATAAGAAAATGTTAAAGTATATTATTTTCCATACCAATGAATGACAAGCATAACACCAAAATTATAAAGGATCTACTTTAGCAGCTTGTAACACTGAAACAGTATCTCTTAAAACAGTTGAAGTTCATTCAGTGGAATAATTGGTTAGCCCTCAGAACGAATTTTTAATGCCAAAGAATTCCTCCTTTTCCTAAATCATACTCCCTGAAACTTTTACTTACTGCTATTTAAAAATTCCTTTAACTCATTTTTTATGAGATCCCAATTGTGCCAGCCAAGGTATTTTTTCAGGAATACATCCCCCAAAGTACGCATAGGATTACTGCACTGAGCAACCATTGTAAACTATAAGTTAAGGGATTTGCAGGCTGGAAATAGAAATTATAGTCCTTCGAGAAAAAGAATTAGACTGTAAATCAAATGAAAATAGGTTATTTGATACTAAATTTACTTTTAGAAGAAATAAATTATTTTAATAAACCTAGAACTATCAAAAAACCCCGCTGTATTTCTGTGAATTGTTGCCCATTGCATTTTTTTAAATTGAAGGAGGTCTATAACGTGGTTATTAAGAACATGGACATAGATGTTTGACCAACTTTTGGTTTAGGGATTTTAGTCCATGTGTATAGCTTTAGGCAAGTTTCTTAATATCTTTAAGCCCCAATCTATAAAATGGAAATCATATTTACCTTGCAGGATTGCGAACATAGGATTGAATAGCATATCTGCACTATGTCAAGCACAGTATGGTAAATGGTTGCAATAACAGCAGCAGTCAACCAAGCAATAAAGTAAAAAGAATCTCAGAAAATCGTTTGTACCCTCTGCTCTAAGAGGGGAAGTTGACTTGCCCAAGTATCATGGCTGGGAAGAGAGAGTTGGCATCAGAACACCACGTGTATTATGACAGATTCTTAGCTCAAAGTTCTCTATATGCTTCTCTCTCCTCTCCAAGCCAGCCCATGGATTTTTTCTTTTGTCTTACGTTTGGCTTTTATATATCGGAAATACAGGTTAATAAATGATCAGTTTGGAAAATAGAGTTCAAAAAAGGAAGATAAAACCCATACCTAACATGTCCTCTGGAATAGAATTGCCAGATAAAATGTTTCGACATACTCTTAAAAGTTTGTCGTTGTTTATCTGAAATTCAAATTTAACTGGGCATCCTGTATTCCTATTTGCTTAGACTGGCAACCATACCCTAGAAAGATCTAGTGAGTATTATGGTGTATGTGCCATGTATTTGATAACCAACTATATTACTCTTAAGCTTTATAGGTATTGGTATATGTATAATTGGGTATTTACTCTGAGATCAAATATATATTTATTTAACTTCACTTTTTTTTAATGGTATCACTATATTTTAATTTTAATCTAAAATTAATTTTAATGTGTATTATTAGATGTAGGTATTAGCTTTTCCCCCTAAATGGTTAATTACGTGTCCCAATATCATATATTGAACAATTTTTCTTTTCCTACTTATTTGATTGAATTTATTGATTTATCATAGTCTTAATTATTTATACTTTGTTCTTTTTTCACCTAGTTTACTTTGTTATCTCTAATTATTATTTGTAGCTATCTTGTGTATTTATATTATAATCCACAAAAGAATCTAATTTCTTTTAGGAAATAGTCAAGATATACATTGTAAATAAATAATTAAAATATTAGCCCACAGGCACTGTAAAATCATCATGTATAAAACTATACTCATGTTCTTCTTTCTAAATCTTGATCCCTCTCTTGTATTCTTCAATTCAATTCTTAGCACCACTGTTCTAACCAAATGAAATTCTGTTTTTTTACTCATGGCTTTCCTTGTAACCTCTAAAATTCCCAAGCTTTTCTAATTATATCACCTAAATATTTCTCAAATCTTTTTCCTTTTCTTCACCCTATGTATTATTGGCTGATTTCATACCATCACTTCTGGCTTCACTTGGACCAATCCATTTCCAGATACTTGCCAGAGTGGTCTATTTAAAGTTCATATCTGACTGTTTCTCTCTCCTGATTGCTGTCAGACTGTTCAGTGCTAATCCCCCAGCCCCTTTCACAAGCCCCATTAGTCCTCACTTGTATTTGATCCACATTCTTCCTGTAATGGCAGGAAAGAGCTTTGTGATCTGCCCTGTCTACCAGCCTCATTCCTTCCCTTCCTTCTTTCTTGAAATACAGACACAATAGCTAGAGCTCTGGGATTCATCTTGGACTACAAAATGACTTTGAAGATTGTCATGTAAGAGACACTGACACACACATTACTAGTGACACACAGTGTAGATGTAAAGTAAGCTTCATTGAGAACAACTTAAAAGCAGAGAAGCAGTGGAGCCTGTGTCTTTCCTCAGCTTGCATTCCATAGCAGTGTGCTTTGGCCAGGCAGAAACAGCATGAGCTAGAAGTGTTCCAGGAGAGGGGAGCTGCCTCCATACCACTTTATGCTTTTATGAGGAGGTCAGAGGAGCAAGCCGATCACCTAACAGTGGGCTTCCTGATCAGGGAAACTGCCTTCCAGACCAGAGCTTACCTAACGGAGTTCAGTCTGCATGCCATTGCTGTTGGTATCCAGTAGAGATCTAGTGTCCTTCCAAAGTTCAGACCTGATGAGAAAACTCACTGCCACGCTAACAGTTGGGAGGGAAGGGAGCCCTCAAGGCCTTCCAGAAAATAAAAAGCCTGTCTACCTTGAGGAGTAATCCAAGTACTAAGGATGATAGAGCAATATTTTAGGAGTCTGGTTTTTTGTTAACTATGCGGCTGGAATGTTTACCTCTGTAACTGCAAGGGAGAAATAAACTAAGTTTTCTGTTAAACATAATTAATCTAATTCTAACTAGTACCTCTGATAAGGTACAGTGAAAGCCTTCATCTCCTCTGGAAGCCTTCTGTGAACCTTCCAGGTTGGGTTAGGAACACCCCAGTTTTATGCTTCCAGATTACTCTGTTTCTATTGTCTCATTCTTTACATTGTAATGATATGTTTATATGTTTCTTTCCCCTATTAGCATGATTCGCTAAGGGTCAGTACCCTATTTTACTCCCTTTTGGTCACTCCAGTACCCAGTATAGAATGTCTCAAACAGAGCAGTCACACAGGGAATGTTTGTCTAAATGTAGGAATGAATGAGACTCCTGTTGGCTTTTTTAAAAATTAGTTCACATTACATGATTTTAGTCCTCCACAGGCTGTCTCCTCTGCTTTGAGTAATTAATTAGAAACATTTGCAAAGCATTGAGAATTGCTTTCATTTATTCCGTAAAACATATGGTTACTCATAGGACTATAAACTTCAAGCTATTTTATACCTTTGACTCCATTTAAATTTTTTCTTAGTCTCAGTTTTATATTCATCTTAGAGAATGTGATATCCTAAAATAACTCAGGCTGTTTTCATAGTATGTCTTTGACATGTGATGTCAGCTTCTTTAAAATATAGCATTATGTAATGCAAACTATGACCTATTAAATACAAATACTCTCGGGTTTTTCTTCTCAATATTGAATATGTTAGGAACTAATATATAATTTTATTTTGAACTTTTTAAATTGCTGCTAATTTGTGGCCTAGAATAGTTTAGGCCTTAGCAAAACAGGGTTTTGTATTTGAGTTTGTTGGCTGGTGTCCCTTATAAGCTAGTTATCTTATTAGTAAAGTTCAGTAAGTAGTTTTCTCATCTACAAATTCTCAGCTGTAAAAGTTGTCAGTTTGTTCTGTTTTTATCTTCTTCATGTACATTTCTCCAAGGTAAAATATTTTTAATTTTACAGACAGTAGCTCTTGATGGAACATTATTTTTGAAATCTGGAGTGATCTCTGGAGGGTCAAGTGACTTAAAATACAAGGCTAGATGCTGGGATGAGAAAGAGTTAAAGAATTTAAGAGACAGGAGAACCCAGCTAATCCAAGAATTAAAGGTAAATCCATGTTGTAAAAATTGTAGGATACCAAGTAGAGTAATTGTGTTTTTAAGTTAATTTCTTGGGTAATAAAAGTACCATGCCTATAGTTTAAAAAATTCAAAGTATGCAGAATGGAATAAAGTAAAAAATTAAAAAATTTCCCTTACGCATCCTTACTTATCAATGGTATTTGTTAAACATAGTTTGATGCATAACCTCCAGAAATTTTCTCTGTATGTGCAAGTGTATGTATTATTTTTCTGATTTGTTTTATAATAGACTTTTGTTATTGATAGTGTTTACAACAAGCTGTTCCACTTAATGTCATAACATGGACATGTTTTCATTTTAGCATATAGAGAACCACTTTACTTTTGAATGAATCCTGCCTGGTATTTTTATACAGATTTTGCTTATTTAACAAGTATCTAATAATGGACATTTTGGGTTTTGCTATTACAAATGATATAGCATTAAACTTTCTCTGGAGAGGGAAAATAACACAGTGCCTGAATAGAAATCCTATAGCCACACTGCCTGAGTTTGAATCCTGACTCTGCCACTTGCCAACAGTATGACCTTGGGCAAGTTACCTAGCCCCTTTGTACCTTTATTTCCCATCTGTAAAATGGGGGTGATAAAAAGGACTTCCTTTTAGAGTTATTTTCAAGATTAAATTAGATATTCCAGATAAAATAATTAAAACAATGCCTGGCAAAAATGTAAGCACTATATAAATGTTTTTATTATATCTTTACTTATATTTCTCAGGTGATTTCCTCTGTGTGGAGTTTCTGGGTCTAAGGATATGTGTATTTAAAATGTTAATAGATACTGCTAAATTTCCATCAAAAGAAAACTTGTAGTAGAGTGTGTATGTCCCTAGATTGCAACACTAGATACCAGCAAATTTTTTTAATCTTTACCAACCTGGTAAAGAAAACAATGCAATCTAATCGTTTGAATATGCATTCCTTATATTATAACTGAGGTTGAGCATTTACTCATGTATTTATTGGTTCTTTGTAATTTTTTTCCTCTGTGAACTTATTTCCTGTGCATGTTTTTCTATTAGGTTATTTGCTTTTTTTAAGAATTCTACTTAAAAAAATTATTTATATAATAAGTAAATTACCCCTTAGTCATGTATGTTGTAAATATATTCTCTATTCAACTTTTTTTGTTGGCTATATTGAAGTATAGTTTATATATAGTAACAGTCACCAATTTTAAGTGTATGATTCAATAAGTTTTGACAAATGTATGTAGTTGTGTAACCCCCACCAGAATTATCATATAGAAGATTTTCCATAACCCCTAAATTTCTTTGGGCTCCTTTGTAGTCAGTACCTTTCCCTGGTCCAGGGAGACCATGGCAACCCAATCTGCTTTCTATCATTATAGCTTTTTCTCAGTTAGAATTTCATATAAATGAAATCATACAGTAAGCAGTCTTTGGAGTTATGCTTTCTTCATTTAACCTAAGGCTTTTGAAATTTATGTTGTGTGTATCAAAAGTTTATTCCTTTTTACTGTTCATTATCTGTTTGATATTTGACTTGTTTTGTCATGCATCTATTTTTAATCTTTATGTAGCCAAATTTATGAATCTTTTATAACTTCCAGATTTCAATGTCATGCTCAGAAAGACCTTATTCTTTCTGAAAAATGACAAAAGAAATTCATGAATGCTTCCTTCCAAAGTATCATTTGTTGAATATTGTAATCCCACA
Organism: Hippopotamus amphibius kiboko; assembly: GCF_030028045.1. Taxonomy (NCBI): domain Eukaryota; kingdom Metazoa; phylum Chordata; class Mammalia; order Artiodactyla; family Hippopotamidae; genus Hippopotamus; species Hippopotamus amphibius. The sequence continues at coordinate 4,300,785 of NC_080192.1, forward strand.
CACATACTTACTTGAAATGTCAACTTTTAACAGGTACTAAATCAGTAGAATGCTTTTAGATAATTTACTTATTTTTCCTATTTAGCTTTGTGTATACAAATGATCAAGTTTTTGCCTCAAGGAGTTATTCTGGCGAAGTTACTCAGCTAATTTTAATCTTTTTCTGTAAGCATAAGACCACAAATTATGTTTTTATCTAAGGTATATAAATATGCAACTTTTAAAGATTTTACAAATTTAGGCCTAGGGCGCAGAGAAAGTTCTAGGAAGGTGGCAACTTGAATCTGGTTGCCTATCCATGTTTATACTAAGCTCCTACCAGTGTGTCTCACCTGAACCTAGTGGAGAATTGGGTGCAGATGATGTCTTGGGTTCTGGGGGAGGCCACCAGGAAAAGCTGATGCAGGGCTTCTCTTTTGATCTTTGAAGAGTGCTGGGGAAGAATCAGGACATAGGGAACCATGAGGGGAGGTTAAATATTTGTGCCATGTGAGTATGCTTCGTCTTGAACCCATGAAGCTAAATATTAGTAGGTTGTGGCCTGCCTATTCCTGAGTTTGGGAGAGGCCAGGGGGACCAGAGAGACATCTTTTCCTCCATCTTAGAGTGGGGCACTGACAATTTTCTGTTGTAATTGCCGGCCTTTGGGTGTAGAGAATATTTGTGGGGTAGCTGCCAGTTAGGGTACCTTAATACCCAGACCTGATCCTCAATAGGCAAAGAAGTGCATACATGCATTCGAGGTGTTCCAGGAGCCATCACACTTGAACACAAAAAGTAGGAGCAATAAGGAGGTGCAATGTAGTGTCGACTCTCTCTCTGTCCCCACACACAAAAAAAGACTTTCTGGCACTAATAAATGTGTTCCTAAACTACAGGATGCAGTAGATGGATTGAAGGATAGTATTGCCATTGTTGAGAACCAAATTAATAACCTGAAGACCAAATGGAATAGTATCTCAATGGGGGGGAGGATTGCAAAGATAAGGAAATCATGAGAAAAATAGAGACTTAGGTAGACTCAGGAGACTTGGCATGAGAATAATAAGTTTCAGAAGGAGGAAAAGGAGCACAGAGGAGAGGAAATAATTAAACAAAAAAGAAGAAAATGTCTCTAACCCGAGGATCCACCTTAATTTACCAACTGAAAGGACACATACAGTTCCATGTAGGTTTAATGAGAAAAGGAACACATTAACACAGATCTAGGTGTAATTCCTGAAGTCCTAGGTTATGGAGGCAATGCTAAAATGTGAAAGTATGCCACCCCCCTTTAAAAAAATATTCCTCATACATTTTTTTAAATCAAGCTTGTATCAGACTACAAAACTAGATGAGTCTGGAATAACAGCTGTAGGCAACTGAGGGGAAAGGACTCTATCCCAAGGTATCGTTTACCTTTCCAGAATATGCAGATAAGCAGATTCAGAGATAATGTCATCCACATACTCCATGTGACAAAAATACCAGAGAAAATACTGTAAGCAACATATGGATTAGAACAGGCCTAATTATAATAAATGAATAGTGCTAAACTAACTCAGCAAAACTGGGAGCTAGAGATGGAGAGAGAAGTAAATATGTTCCAAAGGCTTTATCTATGAGGAGATGAAGAAGTAAGAATATTCTAAAGATTGTATCTTGGTAGGTTGGGGGGACAAGGGTGGGACGAGAGTGTTTAAAAGTATACTAACACAGGAACAAACAGCAGAAATAATGCATGAAAAGAATAAAAAAAAAAAGTCAGATGGAGGAAACAAAATTTTTGTTTATATCAGTCATCACAGTAAACATGAGTGGACTTCTTTTTGGCTGCATTGAGTCTTTGTTGCTGCACAGGCATTATCTAGTTGTGGCAAGCAGGGGCTACTCTTCATTGTGGTGCACAGGCTTCTCACTGCGGTGGCTTCTCTTGTTGTGGAGCACGGGCTCTAGGCGCACAGGCTTCAGGAGTTGTGGCTCACAGGCTCCAGAGCACAGGCTCAGTAGTTGTGGTGCATGGGCTTAGTTGCTCCGGGTCATGTGGGATCTTCCCGGACCAGGGATCAAACACGTGTCCCCTGCATTGGCAGGTGGATTCTTAACTACTGTGTCACCAGGGAAGCCCAACATGAGTGGATTTAAGTTTCTCATTAAAAGACCAAGATCATCATAGCTTAAAAGGTAAAACAGCTAAATGTCATGTGTGAGAAATTGTCTTAAAATTGAATGTTGAAAATTATGGGATGAGCACCTGTTAAATGCAAACAAAAAAGAACAGGAGTGACAATATCAGACACTGAATTTTAAGGTTTAAAATCCTCACCTATAGTAAGCTTTCAATAAATATTTATTGAATGAATTGAATAAAAAAGTACATTATGTATTAAAAAACAAGATCTTCATTTTAAACCTCTTTGTAGCACATAGCACCTAAATATTTAAAGTAAGAATAGTTAATAAAAGTGAAATTATAATGAAACATTTCACTATATGTAACTGAAAGGGGACAGATCTAGTAGACAAAAACAGTAACTTAGAGGAATTGGTAATACAATCAATAAGCTTAAATCCAGATTCTATTTCTAACTTATTGGCAGTGTGACTAAGTTACTTAAATGCTTTTAGGTTTCAATTTTCTCATCAATAATAACAGGGATAATAATAGTAGTTATTTTATAGCATTGTTAAAAGGATTAAGTAGGTTAATGTAAACTTTACAAAACAATCAGTGCTCAATAAATGTGAGGTATTATTTAAAATAGCTATGAAACACTAAAAACTGATCATATGCTTGTCCACAATGGAAACCTCAATAGTTTTTTTAAAGTAGAGATTTTTATAGGTCATCTTGATCATAATTTAATGAAATAGAAATAGTGACCAAAAAAAATCTTTGTCTAAAGGATGTCCACTCTCTCCACTACTATTCAACATAGCTTTGAAGGTCCTTGCCAGAGCAATCAGAGAAGAAAAAGAAATAAAAGGAATCTAAATTGGAAAACAAGAAGTAAAACTGTCACTGTTCACAGATGACATGATACTATACATAGGAAGCCCTAAAGATGCCACCAGAAAACTACTTGAGCTAATCAGTGAATTAGGTAAAGTTGCAGGATACAAAATTAACACACAGAAATCTCTTACATTTCTATACACTAACAATGAAAGATCAGAAAGAGAAATAAAGGAAACAATCCCATTCACCATTGCAACAAAAACAATAAAATACCTAGGAATAAACCTAACCAAGGAGGTAAAAGACCTGTACTCAGAAAACTATAAGACACTAATGAAAGAAACCAAAGACGACACAAACAGATGGAGAGATATACCATGTTCTTGGATTGGAAGAATCAACATTGTGAAAATGACTATACTACCCAAAGCAATTTACAGATTCAGTGCAATCCCGATCAAATTACCAATGGCATTTTTCACAGAACTAGAACAGGAAATTTTATGATTTGTATGGAAATGCAAAAGACCTCGAATAGCCAAAGCAATCTTGAGAAGGAAAGATGGAGTTGGTGGAATCAGGCTTCCTGACTTCAAACTATACTACAGGGCTACAGTGATCAAGACAGTATGGTACTGGCACAAAAACAGAAATATAGATCAATGGAACAGGATAGAAAGCCCAAAGATAAACTACAGTCAACTAATCTGTGACAGAGGAGGAAGGATATACAATGGAGAAAAGGCAGCCTCTTCAATAAGTGGTGCTGGGAAAACTGGACAGCTACATGTAAAAGAATGAAATTAGAATACTCCCTAACACCATACACAAAAATAAACTCAAAATGGTTTAAAGACCTAAATGTAAGTCCAGACACTATAAAACTCCTAGAGGAAAATATAGGAAGAACACTCTTCAACATAAATCACAGTGAGATCTTTTTTGATCCACCCCCTAGAGTAATGGAAATAAAAACAAAAATAAATAAGTGGGACCTAATGAAACTTTAAAGCTTCTGCACAGCAAGGGAAACTATAAGCAAGACTAAAAGACAACCCTCAGAATGGAAGAAAATATTTGCAAACAAATCAACAAAGGATTAATCTCTAAAATATATAAACAGTTCATCCAGCTCAATATCAAAAAAACAACCCAATCAAAAAATGGGCAGAAGACCTAAATAGGCATTTCTCCAAAGAAGACATACGGATGGCTGAGAGGCACATGAAAAGCTGCTCAACATCACTAATTATTAGAGAAATGCACATCAAAACTACAATGAGGTATCACCTCACACGGGTCAGAATGGGCCTCATCAGAAAATCTACAAACAGTAAATGCTGGAGAGGATGTGGAGAAAAGGGAACGCTCTTGCACTGCTGATGGGAATGTAAACTGATACAGCCACTATGGAGAACAGTATGGAGGTTCCTTGCAAAACTAAAAATAGAGTTACCATATGACCCAACCATCCCACTGCTGGGCATATACCCAGAGAACACCGTAATTCAAAAAGACACATGCACCCCAGTGTTCATTGCAGCACTATTTACAACAGCCAGGACATGGAAGCATCCCAGATGTCCATCAACAGATGAATGGATAAAAAAGATGTGGTACATATATACAATGGAATATTACTCAGCTGTAAAAAGCAATGAAACTGGGACATTTGTAGAGACATGGATGGACCTAGAGACTGTCATACAGAGTGAAGTGAGTCAGAAAGAGAAAAGCAAATATCGTATATTAACACATATGCGGAATATAGAAAAATGGTACAAATCAACCAGTTTCAAGGCAGAAATAGAGACACAGATGTAGAGAACAAACATGGACACCAAGTGGGGAAAGCGGGGAGGGTTGGGGGGGATGAATTGGGAGATTGGGATTGTCATATATACTTTACTAATAAGACAAAAAATACCAAATTGTACACTCTAAATATATGCAGTTTATTGTATGTTAACTGTATCTCAATAAAAGTTCTTTTAAAAAAAAAGCAAAAAAAAAAAATCTTTGTCTACATAGAAATTAAGAAATGTACTTGTAGATAGTTTGGGATCAAACAAATAATCAAGAGGAAAATTACAAAATGTCTCGAAAATGGTGAATACAAAATCTTTGAGACATAGTAAAGCTATATCAAGAGCAAAATACCTTCATTACTTAAGAAGAAAGATGAAATCTAAGGGAATTTATTACTTTAAGAAATTAGAACAACCACAAAATAAACAACTAAAACAATAACGAAAAATTTAAAGCTGCAATTAATCAAATAGAAAACTCCAAATAGAAAAGGGAAAAATGAATCTAAAAGGTGGTTCTTTTGAAAGACTAATAAAATAGATAAACTCTTTGCAACTCTAATGAAGGGAAGAAAAGTTAGAAGTAATCATATGCAGATCAGGAATGAGAAAATTAAAATAATTTTAAGAGAATCTTACAAGCAAATATTATATAGTAAAAAAAATAGAAAATCTGTATGATGTTCAGAAAAATTTGACCAGAAAAAAAGTAGAACATTTGAAAAACGAAGCAGTGGCAGGCAGTGGTATAGTTGGCTGGTCCAATACCCATCCACAACCTTTCCCTTCCTTGCTTGCCTCTAGTATAGAATCATAAAAAACTAAAACAACTTGATTTCCCAAGTTTCCTTGTAGCTAGCAGTGGCCATGTGACAGTTTTGGAGATATAAATGGGAATGTTGTTATTATCTTTTGCATTTTCTTCTTCCTGTTTTGTACCAAGAGACTGCAAGCTTGAGTATAAAAACCATTGTATTAAGAAGCTGAAAGTAAGATGCCAGTGTTGAGGAACCGTATCACCGTAGACTTTGTGTGAGAAAAATCAACCCACGTTTTTACGCCACTGCTAGTTGAATGATCTCCCATTAAAAAAAAGACTCCAGGAATGTAAAATAGTGCAGCACCTGTGGAAAACAGTGTAGAGGCTACTGAAGAAGTTAAAAATAGAATTATCATATGATCCAGCAACTCTACTTCTGGGTATATACCCCAAGGAATTGAAAGCAGGGTCTAGAATAATACTTGTACACCCATGTTCATAACAGCATTATTCACAATAGCCAAAAAGTAGAAGTGACCCAAGTTTTCATCAACAGATGAATGGATAAACAAAATATGGTCCATACATATAATGGAATATTATTCAGCCTTTAAAAGGGAGGAAATTCTAACACGTGCTACAAAATGGATGAATCTTGAAGATGTTATGCTATGTGAAATAAGCCAGTCACAAAAAGACAAATACTGTATGATTCTACTATTTATATGAGGTCCCTAGAGTAGTCACATTCATAGAGACAGATAAGTAGAATGGTGGTTGTCAGGGCCTTAGGGGAGAGAATGGGGAGTTATTTCATGGGTATAGTTTCAGTTTTGCAAGATGGAAAGAGTTCTGGAAATTGGTTGCACAGTGATGTGAAAGTACTTAAACACTATTGAACTATATACTTTAAAATGATAAAGATGGTAAATTTTATGTTATGTATATTTTGCCACAATTGAAAAAGAGCAAGACTGGTATCAGATGGGTTTACAGCTGAGTCCTGTCTAATATAATTCGAATGTTATGTAAGCCATTCTAGATCATAGAAAAAGACAGAAACTTCTCAGTTTATTTAATAAAGGTATTATAACTTTAATATCAAATATTATAAAGATACTACAGAAAATAAAACTAAAGACTCACTTCCCTTGTGAGTATAAATGTGTAATTTTTAAATATCACTATAGAGGGACTTCCCTGGTGGTGCAGTGGTTACGAATCCGCCTACCAATGCAGGGGACACAGGTTCGATCCGTGGGCCAGGAAAATCCCTCATGCCGTGGAGCAGCTAAGCCCGTGCGCCATTAACTACTGAGCCAGTGCGCTAGAGCCTGCGAGCCACAATTACTGAAGCCCACATACATAGAGCCTGTGCCCCACAACAAGAGAAACTACTGCAATGAGAAGCCCGTGCTCTTTGCAAATAGAGAAAGCCCACACGCAGCAACAAAGACCCAACACAGCCAATAAATTAATTAATTAATTAATTTTAAAAAAATCACTATAGAGAATTTAGCAATGTAGTGAAAGAAAAACACATCTGCTGAATAGAATTTGTTCTAAATACATGGGCGTTTCAGTATTAAGGATCAATCAACGTACTCCATTACATTAACAAATTAAAGGCAGGAGAAAATCATATGATCATACACAGAAAGGCATTTGATAAAGTTTAGCAGCTAGACCTAAGTAAAGTTCTAAGTAAAAGAGTAATTGGTGGAAACTACTTAAATAAAATAAAACATAGCTGTAACCCAAAACTAACAAATAATTGCTTAAATGGTGAAACATAAAAACTAGTTAAAATCAGGAAGTAGACAGAGATATCTGCTGTTGCCGTTATTATTTAACATGGTCTTGGAAGTTATACTAAATACAGTTAGACGCAAAATGAAATAATTTGTATAAATTTTTGAAAAGAAGAGAAAAACTAACTTCTTGCTGATAATAAGATTATAGTTTGGGACTTCCGTGGTGGCGCAGTAGTTAAGAATCCACCCTTGTCTGGGAAAATTCCACATGCTGCAGAGTAGCTAAACCCGTGAGCTGCAGCTACTGAGCCCACGTGCCACAACTGCTGAAGCCCACGCGCCTAGAGCCTGTGCTCTGCAACAAGAGAAGCTACTGCGATGAGAAGCTACTTCTATGAGAAGCCCAAGCACTGTGACAAAGAGTAGCCCCCGCTCACTGCAACTAGAGAAAGCCCAGGCACAGCAACGAATACCCAGTGCAGCCTATAAATAAATAATTTTTAAAAATGATTGTAGTTTAAAAACTATTAGATTTAATAAGATCATGGGAGGGCTACATAAATAAACAAAACTCTGTAGTTTTTCTCTTAAGTATCAAAAAGTACCCAAAAAGGGAAAAATATTCCGCTCACCATAGGAATAAATATAAGCATAAAGGCACAGTAACTATTAGAAAACTAAAGCTTATTGAAGGACAAAACAACTGAAGGGAAAGACATTATATTCTTGGGTTAAAAGTCCTCCAGTTAATATAACTTGAATTCAAGTTCAATTAAAATATTACCAAGGATTTTTTATTTGATAAAGTGATCCCCTAATTCTTACAAATAAAGAATTTCCTGAGACTAGTCAAAAAATATGTAACAAAAGAGAGTGAGGTAGAACTTCTGTTACCAGCATACAAAATACTATGAAAAGCCATTGTAACCAAGCTGATGTAGTATTGGCATAGGAATGGACAGATTAGTGCAAAAGACTAGGAACTTCAGAAATAGAGCCCAGTATATTTGACAATTTAACATACAACTAAGATGATGTTTTAGTTTGGTGGGAAGAGGGTAGATTATTTTGTACATGGTATTGATTGGTACATCCAGGGGAAGTAATTTTGTGCCCCATATTATGACATATAAAAATAAATTCCAGATAGATTGAAAACTTGAATTAAAATATTTTAGGGGCTTCCCTGGTGGCACAGTGGTTAAGACTCAGCATTCCCAATGCAGGGGGCCCATGTGTAATCCCTGGTCAGGAAACTAGATTCCACATGCATGCCACAACTAAGAGTTCACATGCCACAACTAAGGAGCATGCCTGCTGCAACTAAGACCTGGTGTAACCAAATAATATTAATATAATATAATATAATAATATGAAAATAAGTTTATAAAAACATTTTAAATGAGGATAAAAGCCATTATAAACATTTTTTTAAGTTTAAAATGAAGACTAGCTTCTATACTATCAAAGAGCTCTATAAATTGACTTGAAAAAGTGTATACATACTTACCTATATATGTTGTTGATAGGAACATCTGGCCAAAGGATAGGATTAGGCAGTTCATAGAAGAAATCTATATGGCTGGTAAACATGAAAAAATGCTCAGTATAGAATATAGTACTCAGAGGAACACAAATTAAATTAAGGTTACTTCGTATGTATCAGTAAGACTTAGGGAAAATGTATGTGCTGGTAGAGTTGTAAAGAAATATGTACTCACTCATACATTATTTATAGAAATGTGAATTGTTGTAGTCTTTGAGAAAGCAATTGGTACCAGCTAGTGAAATAAAAACATTGAATGCCTTTGACCCATTGATCTCCCTCTGGGGAATCTCTTGCATGGAAATAAAAACACCAGTATTTAAGGGTATACATACAAGTATGTTACTGCAGCACTAGTTGTGGCAAAAGTCTGGAAACAAAGTGAATGCCCATCATTAAGAGAAAAGTTACATAATTTTGTTACAGTCACACTGTGGAATAATATACAGCCATTAAAAGAATGAATTTAGAACTTTTATCAGTTGACTTTTGTGAGTAACTGAATGAGAAAAGCAGGAGGCAGAAAAGCATGTTTAATGTGATTCTAAATTTGCAAAACAAAACTGAAAAAAACAAATAGGTGAGTACATATACACGTTTTCATATACGGATTAGGAGTAAAAACACAGAAGAACATATACTAGGGAGTTAATTTGATTGAGCAATAGGGTGGGTGAAGGGCGAAGGAAATGGACGAGGCAGGACAAGGATGCACTAAAAACAAGGCAGCACATATCATACGATCTCATTTATGCCACCTTATGTGCCTTGGGTGGAGCGTGACTCCCCATTCTTCATTTTTGTGCCTGTTTCCCGTTAGGAAGTGAACTAGCTTTTTGAGGCTGCTGTATGGCATCTTGGTTACTCCAGATGACTTATGTACTTAATTGCCCAGTCTTTTATCAGAAGAAGGGAAGGTGGAGTGTGGATGTGGTTATATGTAAAAAGCAGTGAATTATGATGTATGAAGCACTGTGAAAAGTGAAAGTGTTGTCTATTATAAAATGTTACTATATTTCCTTTCCTTTTTAGGATTTAATGAAGACTCTTCGCAAGGAAGCAGATTTGAAACAAATACGGACTCTAGTACAGGGAACTCATACACGACTCAAATATTCACAAAGTGAACTAGAAATGATTAAAAAGAAGCACCTCGCTGCTTTTTACCGGGTAATATAGACTTACATAAAATTTGATGAAAGTTGGAACCAAGACATAGAATTTCAGGAATTACATTTATAAAGCACCATGTAATTTTTATACTTTTCCCCATTATTGAGTTATATTATAGTCCTTTAAGTTACTTTATTTTTATGGTTGTTAATGTCATTATCCAGTTGTAACTGAATTTACCTTATCTCACAGATTCTCTTTTTATTCTAAATGATACCTATCATGTTTTTGGCTTCACTATATAAAGCTAAAATAGCCATGTTAAAAAGACATTTTTTTCTCTTGTAATCAGGAACAATCTCAGCTACAAAGTGAACTACTAAATATTGAGTCTCAATGTACCATGTTGAGTGAAGGAATCAAAGAACGGCAACAAAGAATCGAAGAATTTCAAAGAAAGATAGATAAGGTTATGGATGATATATTTATTACTAAATGGCACGTGGAATATAGTTCTAGACCAGATACCAAATTTAGGGCTTCTTCAGTATGTGCTAAAGCAAGGTTTGATTAATGCTAAGTTTTATTGGTTTGCTAAGTTAATTTCCTTGTGTTTTTTGAGAACCACTATTGCTTATCTCAAGAAACAGTAACTAGTACATGGTTATTCTCTTCAGCTCCCTAGCCTGTCCTTGTCCATTGTAAAGTCTGCAGCCACTTTCTTTCTCTCACTGCCCTTAACACCAAGAAGGAAAGAACTTTGTCATTTGTGTCATCTTTTAAGGTTGTATATTCACTCAGTAATTTTTTCTTGCACATTTATTATATCCCAGTTACAGTTGCTTGGCTCTGGGGCACCAAAGATATGATCATCTAGCCTCTGCTTATAAAGTAACAAGAACTTTCTAGTTTAATTCATTAGACTGTTGCTTATCTCTCTAATCCTTAAAAAGTTGTTTGTCACACCATCACTCAGTAACTTTCACCCATCACCTCTAGTTCTGCCTTTTACCACATGATTTGAAACTACACTTCTGTTGCCCCTTAATTATCACTTTTCCAGGTTAAATACTCCTAATTCCTTAGTTATTTACACTTACCATGGATTGAAGACCAGTTCTGGTAACCAGCCTTTGGGTACACTGTTGTTTGTCAATGCCCAGAACAAAAAATAATGTAAAAATACTGTCTGACCAGTACAGAGTACCGTGGAACTCTGCGCGTAGGATTATAACTTTCCAAGACTTGAATTTTCTACTTATACAAATTATAGGTTACTGTTGCATCAATCATATCACTTTCATACTTAATTTATATTCACTGAAATCTGAAAGTTTTTAACATGTCCTGTTGTTAAAACAGGTCTGTCTTATCCTATCATTGTGCATAAATGCAGGGCTTTAAAATGATTAATGTTAAATGTTACTTTGTTGGATTTGGCTCATTCTAGTTTTTCCAGATTTTTTGATTCTTAATTCTATGCATTAGTCCTCTTGGTTTTATACTGCCTAAGACTCTATAGTATTACTCACATAAAGAATATTTTGTGTATTTATGTAGAATGTTATATTTTGGTGTGGCTAATATAAATGAAATACTTCTGATTTTGTATTAAACATTTCATAGAGCCAAAACACTTAGAAGGCCAGCTATGAACTTTCTTATTTAGTTTTTAGAATTAGAAATTTGAAAATAGATAAACATAGGTTATGGAGTTAGAGAAAGCACTGACTTTTCAGAGTACAATGATGCTTTTGGGGATTAGTTTTTGGCCTAATCCAGGAAAATCTTGGTGGGAAAAATGTAGATTTAAGCATTGTCTATATATTTTCTTAAAGTTAATTATTAAACCACTTGGTTTAAAATAATTTAAAAGGTTGAAGATGATATTTTTCAACACTTCTGTGAAGAAATTGGCGTAGAAAATATTCGTGAATTTGAGAACAGACATGTTAAACAGCAACAAGAAATTGATCAAAAAAGGTATTTTTATTAAAAGATGTTAGTAAGCAATTACTCATGTATAAATGTTACAGTTATTTCATAATTTAAAGGAATTATGCCTGAGGTAGTCTTTATTTTAGTTCATCAAGAAATAGTTAGTAAACCTGCCTATTTTTATAAAGAGGTCTAATTCTTTTATTCCACAGTTTTTTAAAGAGAGAAAGCACAAATATACAAAATAAGAGAATGGGTAAAGAATTACACACTCAGTGGTTATTAATAAATTTACTTAGTTCTTTGTAAATATCCATATATGTAGATAAAATTGTATAGCCTTTCTGTAAACAAACTACCAGGGAGACAATATATTGGGTAAAAATATCCCAATTATACTGGAGAAGAAGAAAGTAAAATACTTAGTACTTAGAAATAAATTTACTAGATGTGAAAGCAATATATAAAGAAGCCTTCAAACAGGACTGAGAGTTTTACACAGAAATGTGAATAAAAAGGAAAGAGGCAAACTAGTTCTTTCATAGGAAGACTCAATGTTGTAAAAAAGTTGGTATTCCCTAATTTAATCTGTGCTTTAAATATCATCTCAATATATGTACGGACAAGAATTTTTTAACTGGATAAGGCGATTCTAGAGTTCACATTCAGAACTAGTTAAGAAAAATATGGAAAAGGTAATGAGAAAGGCCTAGAACTCTCAGATTTAAAAACATGGTATAAAGCTGAAGATGCAACAGTGGACAAGGAAGGTTAAGCCCCTGACTACTTGAGGTCCTTTGCATTTCTGGGTACATTTTAGGATCAGCTTGACAATTGCTATAAGAAAGGCTTTTGGGATTTTGATTGGAATTCTGTTGAATCTATAGATCAATGTGGTAAGAATGATCATTTTACCATCACTTATCTATGAATGTGGTGTCTATCCACTTTTTAGGTCTTCCTTAATTTCTCTTATTAATATTTGTTTTTAGTTTATAGGTCTTGCACATGTTTTATTCGTAAGTACTTCATTTCTTTGTGCTGTTGTAAATGGAATTGTTTTTAATTAACAATTCTAATTTATTGTTGATAATACATTGAAATAAAATTCAGTATTTTATTTGCATCCTGTATACATCCTTGCTAAACTTATTAGTTCTAGTAGCTCTTTTGTAGATTCCTTAGGATTTTTTACATAGATGATCGTGTTGTCAGTGAATTTAAAAATTTATTTCTTCCTTTCCAATTAGTGTGCCTTCTATTTTCTTGCCTTGTTACACTAGCTAGGACCTCCAGTACAGTGCTGAATAAAAGTGATGAGAGTGGACATCCTGCCTTATTCCCAGTCTTAGGGGCAAAGGTGCCTTTTAGCAGACTGAGGATGTTCCTTCTTTTTTTTTTTTTTTTTTAACTTTTATTTGCATTTATTTTTTGCGGCATTTATTCCTGGGCCATAAGGTTTCATTTCTTTAGTTTCTTTTGGGATATCTTTTTCTTCTGTGTAGCCTTCTCTTCTGGTTTAGGAACAATCTGTTCTTTTTCAGTAAGGATCATCTCAGTGTGTCAGGCAGAGCTCATGTATGGGTTGATCCGACCATGAGCTCTGTAAGTCCTGCACCACATCCTGGGGGCTTTGTTCACCTGTACATGCTCAACGACCAGAGAATCACACGAAAGCCCTTAAGTTCAGCATTATTCTCTGCATTTTTGAGCATATGCAGGAAAAATTCAGCACTCTTCTTGGGCCACTGACCCTGCGTCCAGCCCCACTGTTTGGCCAATTCTACCACTCTAACGACGGAATGGCACATGTTACTTCTGTTAAGTGACATCCTTCAGTTACTTGGTGGCTTTTTGGATATGCATACCCTTAATGGCCTGGGCAGTTTCACCAGTGTTCTTAAAATGAACACAAAGATTTGAACCTCTTGATTTGCTTGATTTTTGTGGGGTTTTCTGGGTCAAGTGAATAGCGAACCATTTTTAGAGGTCACCTTAGGCCGCTTACCAGAAAAGAGGAAGATATTCCCCTTCTACCTCTAATTTGCTGAAATTTTTTATCATGAATGAGTGTTGTATTTTGTCAAATACTTTTTCTGCTATCTATTGGGATAATCGTATGGTTGGGTTTTTTGAGGGGGTGGTTTATTAATGTGGTAAATTACATTGATTTTAGAATGTTAAACCAACTTAGCATACCTTAAGTGAACCCCACTGGGTCATGTTGTATTAGCCTTTTCAAATATTTTTCGATTGATTTGTTAAAGTTTTGGTAAGGATTTTTGCATCTACATTCATGAGAGTATTGGTCTATAGTTTTCTTTTCCTGCAATGTCTTTGTCACATTTTTGTATCAGGGTAATGCCAGACTCATAAAGTGAGTCAAGAATTATTCTTCACTCTCTCTTTTCATGGAGAGTTTTTGTAGAATTATGTTATTTCTTTCCTAAAAGTTTGGTAAATTTTGCAAGTGAAGCCACTGGGGATTCCCACCTTTCTTTATGGGAATATTTTTAATTACAGATTCTGTTACCTTACTAGATACAGGGCCATTCAGGATATTTTTTGTTGTTGTTGTTTTGGCTGCACTGGGTCTTCATTGCTGCGCATGGGCTTGCTCTAGTTGTGGTGAATGGAGGCCACTCTTTGTTGCAGTGCATGGGATTCTCATTGCGGTGGCTTCTCTTGTTGCAGAGCATGGGCTCTAGGCGCGTAGGCTTCAGTAGTTGTGGATCCCGGGCTCTCAGAGTGCAGGCTCAGTGGTTGTGGCACACAGGCTTAGTTGCTCGTCGGCATGTGGGATCTTCCTGTACCAGGGATCGAACCTGTGTCCCCTGCATTGGCAGGTGGATCCTTAACCACTGCGCCATCAGGGAAGTCTCAAGATACCTTTTCTCTTGAATGAGCTTTGGTAGTTTGTGTATTGGAAGGAATATTTGTGTATTTCATCTGTTATCAAATTTATTAACAAAAAGTTACTAATATTACCTTTTTATCCTTTTCAATTTCTGTAGGGTCTGTATTGACACCCCCTCTTTCCTTCCTGATGTTGCTGATCTGTCTTCTCTCCCTCTTCTTGACGTCTGGCTGGAGTTGTATCAGCTTTATGGACCCTTTCTAAGACCAGCTCTTGGCTTCACTGATTTTCTCTGTGATTTGTCTGTTTCTACGTTGTTGATTTCTGTTCTTAATTTCATTATTTCCTTCCTTCTGCTTATTTTGGGTTTAATTTACTCTTCTTTTTCTTGCTTTTTAAGATAGAAGCTTGCTTTATGTATTTTACACTTCTTTTCTAATATAAGCATTTAAGCTTTTTATTTCTAAGTACTACTTAAGCTGCATCCCACTGCTTCTGGTATGTTTTATATCATTTTCATTCCATTCTAAATATTTTCTAATATTTTTTATGATTTCTTTCTGTGACATATGAGGTGTTTAGAAGTGTTATTTAATTTAACAGAAATTGCTGTGGTGGGGGAGGATTTAGATATGTTTTTGTTACTGATTTTTATTTTAATTCCATGTGGTAAAGAGTATATTTTACATTATTTAAACCCTTTTAAATTGATTGAGGCCTGTTGGATGGCATGTATTGTATCTTAGTAAATGTTCTGTGTGCACTTGAAACGAATATGCATTGTACTGTTGGGTGGAGTGTTTTCTGAGTGGCGCTTAAGTCAAGTTGCTTGGTGTTACTTAGGTCTTCTGTGTACTTACTGATTTTCTGTCTACTTGGTCCAGCATTCCCTAAGAGAGGAGTGTTAAGATTTCCAAGTACCTTTGGATCTGTCATCTTCTTCCCATTACGTCAGTTTATACTTCATGTGTTTTAAAGCTTTGTAATTAGGTGCATACATATTTGGGACCATTATGTCTTTTTGCCTAATAATCCCTTTCTCTTTATAAACTGCTCCTCTTTGTCCCTGTCAAATTCCTTGTTCTGAAGTCTGCTTGAGCTTCAATATATTTTCTTGCTAAAGAATTCTGCCTATCACTCATAAAACTCCAACTGGAATTCTGATTGAGATTACACTGGATTTATAGATTTATTTGGGGAGAACATCTTCAAAATATTAAGTCCTCCCATCGAAGAACATACAGTATCTCTTCATTTACTCTAATCATCTATATCGTTTATTAAATTTTAAAGATTTTTTTCCACAGAGATCTTGCATGTTCTTAAGTTAATTTCTAGTTATAGTTTTTTTCCTCTTATGACTAGTACCTATTCTTATGATATTTTCCTAGTTGCCTTCTACTGGTATAGAAAAATGGTATCAAATTTTAGACTTATCTAACATCTGATAACTTTGCTAACCTCTCTTATTACTTCTAGTAGCTTATCAATTATGTATCTCAGGTATTAAAATTTGAGATGCCTATAGTATCCAGTTGAAGGTGTAGACAGTTGAATATACAAGTTAGGAGTTCACGGGAGAGGTCCAGGCTGGAAGTATAAATTTGGGAATTGTCAGTATACAGAAGGTACTTAAAGTCTTATGACTGGATGAGATCACCAAGGGAATGAATGTAGATAGAAAAGAGAAGAGATCCTAGGCTATGTAAGCAAGTTCAGGAGTTAAGAAGGAACTATTAAAGGAGCAGCCAGTGAGGGGAGAGGAAAGCCCAAGTGGTATTCTAGAGCCAAGTGAAGAAGTGTTCCACTTGTACACAGCCTGTATGTTTGCCTCCTGCAGCAGAAATAACCCCTGAAGGGTTTGTTCTTAACCATGCCTACAGGCAGCATGGTCAGTGGTTAAGAGCGGGGATTCTCGGGCCTTGCCTGAGTGTGTCATGCCTGGCACCACCACGTCCTGAGTGGGTAGCCTTGGTCTCCCCAACTGTTAAGTAGGGAGAGTAGTATTACCAACTTCAGAGAGTCATATAACTTGAGTTAATTCATGTATTGAATGATTGTATTAGCAAGCTATGTGAGAGAGAATGGATGGAGAAAGGACGAGCTACAGATACTGGAATTCTTTTTTTACAGATAGGACTTTTTTATTGAGTTATAGTTGATGTACAATATTGTATAAGTTACAGGTGTACAATATAGTGATTCATAATTTAAAGGTTATACTCCCATTTGTAGTTATTATAAAATATTTGCTATGTTCCCTGTGTTATACAATATATCCTTGTAGTTTATTTTATCTCTACACTTTGCACCTCTCAATCCCCTCCCCCTATGTTGTTTCTCCCTCCTGCCCTCTCCTCACAGGTAACTACTAGTTTCTTCTCTATATCTGTGAGTCTGCTTCTTTTTTGTTATATTCACTAGTTTGTTGTGTTTTTTAGATTCCACATATAGGTGATAGTATATAGTATTTGTCTTTCTCTGTCTGACTTATTTCACTTAACATAATACCCTCCAAGTCCATCCATGTTGTGACAAATGGCAAGATTTTGTTCTGTTTTATAGCGGAATAGTATTCCACTGTATATATACACCACTTCTTTATCTATTCATTTGTTGAGGGACACTTCATTTCCTTCCATATCTTGACAATTGTAAATAATGCTGCTATGAACACTGGGATACATGTATCTTTTCAAATTTAGAGTTTTTGTTTCTTCAGATATATACCTGGAAGTGGAGTTACTGGGTAATATGGTAGTTCTATTTTTAGTTTTTTTGAGAAATCTCTGTATTTTTTTCACAGTGGCTACACCAATTTACATTCCCCCCAACAGTGTATGGAGGTTCCTTTTTCTCCACCTCCTTGCCAACATTTGTTTGTGTTCTTTTTAATGGTAGCCATTCTGACAGGTGTGAGGTGACATCTCACGGTGGATTTGATTCGCATTTCCCTGTTGGTTAGTGATGTTGAGCATCTTTTCATGTATTTGTTGGCCATCTGCATTTGGTCTTTGGACAAATGTCTGTTCAGATCTCCTGCCCATTTTTTAATTGGATTGTTTGCTTGTTTGATGTTGACTTGTATGAGCTGTTTGTATATTTTGGATATTAACCCCTTATTGGTCATATCATTTGCAAACATTTTCTCACATTCAGTAAGACTGTCTTTTCTTTTTGTCAGTGGTTTCCTTTGCTGTGCAAAAGCTTTCAAGTTTAATTAGGTCCCATTTGTTTATTTTTGCTTTTATTTCCTTTGCTTTAGGAGACAGATCCAAAAAAATACTGCTACAATTTATGTCAAAGAGTGTTCTGCCTATGTTTTCCTCTAGGAGTTTTATGGTTTCTGGCCTTAAATTTAAGCTTTTAATCCATTTTGAGTTTATTTTTGTATATGGTATTAGAGAATGTTCTAATTTCATTCTCTTACATGTAGCTGTCCAGTTTTCCCAGCACCACTTATTGAAGAGACTGTCTTCTTGCTATTAGAATTCTTTATGGGGGTTTTTTGAAGCTGGCAAAGGAGGATAGTACATCAAGAAGGAATATGTTCTTAAATTCCCAAGTTTGGAATTTGCAAATGAAGAGCTATTTGAGAAGGCTAATTGGCTAAATAAATAAGAATAAACATATAAATTGTAACTTAAAGAAAAAGGGAAGGGGACTATAAATTATAAAGGATTTAACAAGCATATTCATATGCAGTGTATGAATCCTTATTCAAACAAATCATTTTTTTTAATTAATGAGACTCAGGAAGTTTGGCAGTGATAGCATTTTGATATTAAGGATGTTATTTCTATCTGTAGTAGCTTATGGTTATGTATTAAAAGCCACTTCACTTTCAGACATTCATATTAAAATATTTATAGATGAAATTACATGATGTCTGAAATTTGCTTTAAATAATCCAGTGGTGGGAAGGAGTGATGAGTGGAATTATAGATAAAACAAGATTGACCACAAGTTGATACTTATTAGAGTTGGGTGCTAGCTATATGGGAATTCATTATAGCATTCCTTGTAAGTTTGTATTTGTTTGAAATTTTCCATAATAAAAACGAAAAGAGTTAAAAAAAATAATTGAAGGACTTGTTTACCACTTGTAATGCTTGACTTCATTATACTAGATTAGAATTTGAGAAACAAAAAACTCGGCTGAATGTTCAACTTGAATATAGTCGCAATCAGCTGAAGAAGAAACTGAATAAGATTAACACATTAAAAGAAACTATTCAGAAAGGTAGAGAAGACATCAATAACCTAAAGAAGGTAAGTAATGATGGGTGGTTGAAGTGTCATTGAAATGATGACTTTCTTCCATGAATAAACATTCGTTGAGTTCCTAAAAAGTTCTAATAAGTGGTAGAAGGTGGGGGCAGGGTGCAGATTTGAGAGATACTTGAAGTAAAATCCACACAGCTTCATGAATTGTTAGATGTTGAGAGGTATGTGCCACGGATGAGTCCTGAATTCTAACTTGGGTGACTGGTGCATAGGAGGAGAGGTTAAGGAGAGAAAATTCTGGACCTGTGCAGGATGATTTCCCTGTGTGACATCTAAATAGCAGTTTCCAGCAGGTCGTTAGAGAGTATGTAGATAACAGGAGAAGCCTAGGCTGGTTTATGGGAGTAAATTGAATCCGTATGTGAATGGGTGAGACCCCAACCAGAGAGGTAGGCAGTGAAGAGCAGGGGGGCAAGGATGGAGTTCTGAAAGGAGGGGTCACATAGGTTATGAAGAGGGCCAGGAGGGGTGGTGTTAACAGAAACCCCAGAGTGTGAGGAAGAGGAAGTGAGGAAAGTTGTCGAAGAGGTTAAGTCTGGAAAATGTTTAATTGCCAATTAAGAAGTCTTGGTAGCAAGGATGTTTTCACTGGACAGTGGAAACAGAAGTCAGATGGCAGCAAGCTGAGAAATGAATCCAAAGTGAAGGAGAAGGGTAGGTAGTGATTACCTGGAAGTGTAAACAAGAGCCCGTCACGTTCCATGGTAGAGGCTCAGGCAGCATACAGGACAGGGCTTTATCTTGGAATGACCAGTTTGACTGTATTAATAATAGGATGATCTGTTGATCTTATTAATGTAAAAGATGGTAAATTTATGATGTAAATCATCTCCAATCAGGCTGAAGAAAATTGTCTGAAAATTGTGGATGAACTCATGGAGAAACGGCAGCAACTTAAGGACCTATTTGTCACTCAGAATACCAACGTTGAGAAAGTCCAAGCTCAAATTGAAGAGGAACGGAAGAAGTTTTTAGCTGTTGATAGGTGATTAAGAAGTTTATCAGAGTTTAAAAAATGTTTACCATCAGTTTGAAATTTATTACAGGAAGTTTTATTACTTGAATATGTTTCCTTTGTTGCTTTTGGTCCCATATCACACCTATCAAGCATTGCAATTTGAGGGGAAACCAGGAGAGGTAGTTAGTTGTTGAGAGTAAGCAGTTCTTTTTGGTGGGTGAAAACATGGAAAAGAGTTCATAAAGAAAGAGTTCTTTATGCTAAATCCCCTTGACACCTTCCTGTTGGGGAGTCTCCTGCTAGTCTGTCTGTGTGACGAAGCATAGCCAGTGAGGCGCAGAATCTGGAGCCACGCTGCAGGGTTCCATGCCCCAGCTCAGCCACTTGTGGACTGTCTTCCTTTTCTCCTCAGTACACTGGGGATGATGATAGTGCCTACCTCACAGAATCGTAGTAAGGATTAAATGAGTGAGTGTTCATATGGTACTTAGAACACACCTGGCGCACGATAAGCATGTGCATTTGCCATGATGGTGACCAATAACACTGAGTCAGCTGGCTTGTTGCACCACAGTGACATCTGCTTTCCTGTGTGATTGACACAACCATAAGTGATCAGAGGAGATGAGCTCTGTTTTTGCTCAGCCTCTTGGCATTTCACCATTTCCCACAATGTTCAAAGACCTTTAGTGTTTCAGAATACAGCCAGAAAATTCTTTGTCTAAGATTTTTAAGTAGAATTAAGTTTGCTTACTCTTGATTTTTTTTTTTACTTGTATCTGGTTTAAACAGAACCACATCTTGGTCATCAGATTCTTGAAAACCATATAATTCTTAATTTATTTTTGATCCTGCTTCTTGGTCCTCTTTAACGTCCTACCTTGTTTCAGCTGGTAAAACTCCCAAGCCCTCATTAAGATAGAAGACATTATATTAGTGGTGATGGTGGTAGTAAAAAAAAAAAAAAAAGTTCAGGCTATTAGCTGTGTGATGACTTAATTGGTAATATATTTCTCTTGCTAAGAAACTCTTTCTCTTGGTTTGATGTTCTCAAATGTAGAACTTATATTGAGAGGGAAATGCAGCTTCAAAAATTGTACAGATTTTAAAATAAGGTAACTAGAAAAGTACTGTACTGTTGCTAGCCTAATTAAAGTAATATTTATTATTGAAAATGCTCCCTTGGATTAAATAATTACATTCATGGCCTTTGTCAGGAGTGTTAAAGTTTAAATTACAAGCATCCATGGGCTAACTCTGCAACCTATAGCACTCATAAGAAAAAATCTTTTTTTTCATGTAAGTTTATAACATGTTTTCCTTCCTTGGTGCAACTTTGCATAATTGGTAAAACATAATCACTTTTTCATATCTGTGTGTTTACAGGGAAGTAGGAAAACGGCAAAAAGAAGTTGTAAGCCTTCAAAGTTCTCTGGAACAGAAACGGTTAGAGAAACATAACATGTTGCTTGATTGCAAAGTTCAAGACATTGAAATAATTCTCTTGTTGGGGTCACTGGATGACATCATTGAAGTGGAGGTATTCTAGCAAGTGATTCTAAAATAGGTGCAGTTGTGTGGAACTTAACGTAAGGCCTTTGGCTGCTTAGTGAAGTTGCAGCTTTGTAGAGGCTTCCTCTTGTTCTCAAGCTCCTTTAGGGGCAGGAAAGACATCTCTGCTAGGTGGGAAAAAGGGCAAAATGATCCTCATTCCAGAGGACTAGGCATTTTGTTCAGTTCTCTTATTTCTCTTGCTAATCCATGTCCTTAAAAGCTCCACAGGATGAACCAGAGTTTCTTACCTGTGTATAGATACCCAAGAGGAATCAGAGAATTAAAGCTATTGGACTAGGGGCATTCTGGGGAGGTGGTGTTGGCCACACTGAACTGCAGGCTGTGTGCAAGTGGCCTGAACTGCAGGCCATGTGCAAGTGGCCTGCTGATAAGCAGTCCTCTGTACTCTTGTAACATTGTCCGTGGTGTGTGGAGGGATCTTGCTCTGCACCTTCACCAACAACTTGAGGTGGTTCTCAGCAGAAACATGCCTCACTGAGTCTGTCCAGGTGGTGAGACTATGGGGGAGGCAATAATAGACAACCAACGAATCAGAAGATGAAACCAAAGTCTACTAATGGCGGACATTTCTCTGTTTGCCTTTTTTCTTTCTTTCTCACCACATTCGTATTACGCAGTACTCTTTAGGTTGGCTGGAAGTTTATACACCCTTAGTTCTGTCGCTCAAGTTAGGAAAGAAATGACTACACAGTTCAGGGAGAATATCTTACTGTTAGCTAATCCAGAGGATGGTGAAAATAGTTATTTCTTTTACCTCTCAGATTATCTCTTGAGTCTTTTAGTGAATCTCTTCTCTGTGGTCTCCCTTCCACATCCCTCCTTCCCTTTCTGCTCTGCCCCCAGTCAGAAATCCATGCATTTCCATCCAGTTTCTAATCCAGAAGAGGCTTTTAATCCTTTGAATTTCTTCAGTATGAAGTAACTATAAAACAATTTTTCTCTTGCTAATATTGACCACTTCTCATAGCATAATTCTGGTGTGATATTATACGCAAAAGTCTTTTTCTTGGGAATTCCCTGGCAGCCCAGTGGTTGGGACTCAGTGCTCTCACTGCCAGGGCCCTGGGTTCGATCCCTGGTCTGAGAACTAAGATCCTGCAAGCTGCGTGGCACGGCCAAAAAAAAAGTCTTTTTTCTCTGTTTTAGCAGAGATCATATGCTAGATAGAAGGTAAGGAAAGAAGACCCTTTGGCCACAAGTGTCATAAACCCCACTCAGGTTGCTTTAAAGAGGGAGAAGGGAGGTAAAAGGATAGGGCTGGAATAGAGGCAGTCTCACAAATGACTCAGTCCAGGAATTGACTGTCCAATTCTTCACAGCAGTGAAGAACTCTTTCTGGCTCAGTATGTGTTGGTTTTATTTTCTCAGATCAGCTTTCCTCTCGGGGCTTCAGCTGTAATCACTAGCTTTGACCAAAGGAGAAAGGCAACTCACCCCTGTCCTCTCTCAGAAAAATCCTGGGGAAGAACTCTGATTGACTTATTCTGGGCCATGTGTCCACTCTTAAGGGTGCA
The DNA here is from genome assembly GCF_030028045.1 of Hippopotamus amphibius kiboko. NCBI lineage: Eukaryota > Metazoa > Chordata > Mammalia > Artiodactyla > Hippopotamidae > Hippopotamus > Hippopotamus amphibius. The sequence goes on from NC_080192.1 coordinate 4,323,833, forward strand.
GATAGAGGGAGGGGTCTGTAACAGCAGAAGTGGATGGGAGCAGAAAAACAGTACTCACATTAATATAGAGAGAAATGGAAAGTCTATTTAAAAGGCAATGTAGGGACTTCCTAGGTGGCACAGTGGGTGAGAATCTGCCTGCCAATGCAGGGGACACAGGTTCAATCCTTGCCCCAGGAAGATAACACATGCCACGGAGCAACAAAGCCCGTGCGCAACAACTACTGAGCCTGTGAACCACAACTATTGAGCCCATGTGCTGCAACTACTGAAGCCCACATGCATAGAGCCCGTGTGCTGCAACAAAAGAGGCCACCGCAATGAGAAGCCCTCACACCACAACGACGAGTAGCCCCCGCTCACCGCAACTAGAGAAAGCCCATGTGCAGCAATGAAGACCCAACACAGCGAATTAAATAAATAAATAAATAAATAATTTTTTAAAAAGGCAATATAATCTTAGAAAAGATTCAGTCATAGTGTAGAGGAAGAAGCAGTTTTAATGACTGACATCTAAGTAAGTGCAAGTATTCCTGCTGCTGCTTTGGTCCTATTGGTCTTTCAGTTAGTGAACTTTCAGAAGTATTCTCCAACATGCCCACCATGAATGTGAAATTATTTACCTGTTTATTAGCATAAATGACTTTCATATTCACAGTGGGCTATTTCAAAGCAAGTATTAATACCTTAAGCTGGATTAATACTGAATCATCATCTAAAAAGAAAAAATGATCGTTCTGCTCCACTTTGTGCTGGTCAAGTCACACTGGAATATTGCATTCACTTTCTAAAGCATGATGCTTTCTGAGAGTAAAGTGTCCATGATGGTGAAAAGGCCCAGATCGTGTCATGCTGGGAAGAGAAGGCTTGGGGGATATGGTTATTCTCCTCCTACAGAAGAAGGTCTGTCATAGAAGGCGGATCATACGTGTTCTTTCTGGTCCTAAGGGGAATTACTAGGGTTGGGGGATGGAGGACACAGAGTCAGATTTCTTCTACTAGGGAACACTTCCTACTAGAGAGGGAGGGTCTCTACTGGTGAGTTCTCTGATGGAAATTTTACAAGCACGTCTAGTAGCAGCCATGGAACGGGGGTGCTGTACAAGGTAGTCTGTAAAGCCCAAAGCAGAAAAGGCATTAGGTATGAGTTCTCTCTCTCCGGAGGGCTGGACAAGGACCACCAAATAGAATTGTCTTACAACAGCTGTTGTAGGAATCGTTGTCTTACAGCCATTGTAAGGTAGAACCTGAGATTTCCCTTCCTTCAGAGGTGTTGAGACAGGGTACGTTACCTACATCTGCCGGAATTCTCGTAGCAGATTCTTCTATTGTGGGGAAGACGATGCCAGATCACTGGTTCCTAAACTGCACGGTGCACATGAAGCGTCTGGAGATCTTGTTTCCTAAGAGATTGCATTTCTAATGGCTCCCAGGTGAGGCCCACTCTTGCTGGCCCACTGACCACACTTTGACTAGCAAGGCATCAGACGACTCATATAGAAGCTTAATACGAAATACGATGTTGAATCACATAAACAGGAATCGTAAGATTCAGGGATTCAGTATTACTTTTTGTATTCAAGTTCCATTTCTACGTGAACCATTTTAACATAAACATATTACATAAAATGTAGACTTAATTCCAAAAGTAGTTTTATTGGGTTTGTTTAAAAGCTGAGAACATCTAGAAAGGAGTGACAAAGGGGTTTTTTTTTTTTCTGTTAATTTGTAAGTCTTGATTTTTGGTATCAGCATTACACCAAAGGCCAGCCTACAGCTGAATAAGTGCTCATTTATTTGTTCCTTCTTCCCTATTCCTTTCTTCATTCAGAGGGTGATATATATTGAAATTGAAATGTAGGTTGTCAGCATTGCACTAGGCACAGAGGCTACAGCAGTCTATATAACTGCCAAAAATCCCTTCCTTCACATTCTAGTAAGGGAGAGATAGGCACAGAAACAAAATGGTAAACAAGTAAAATATTTATGTGTTTGGTGGTAATATAGGCTAAAGAAAATATAAAGCAGGGAAGGGAATAAAGAGAAGAGTATTGGTGGAGGAGTGTTTACAGTATCAGGTGCAGAGGCCATGGATGTCCTGAGAGAAAGTAGCTGATTAGTAGACGAGGTAAAAGATGAAGAGATGCAGACATGTAGGGGAAGGTCGTCCAGGCAGAGGGCAGTGTGCGGGCCCTGAAGTGGACGTGTGCCTGGTCTGTTCAAGGAGGCCAGTTGGGTTGGAGCAGAGAGTACCAGGGAGACTGGCACACAGTGAATGTGCAGGGGAAACAGAGGCTAGATCATCGTGGCCTTGCAGCCCAACATAAGGGTTTTATCTTTTAATCTGAGTGAGGTGGCAGTCAGCTGGAGGACTTGGGACAGATGGGTGAGTAGAGATCACCATTTCAGATAACAAGCAAAGGGCTTCATATGTTTTTCAGTTGGGAACAGCAGCAGAAAGTACCCAGGCAACAGTTGATATATATGAAAAAGAAGAAGCCATTGAGGTAGACTACAGCTCTCTAAGAGAGGACTTGAAGGTAATTGAAAGATCTCTGTTGTTTATGACTAATTCATGGTAATATTGAATATTTAAATACTGCAGAATAATTTTTAGATGATAGAGCATAAGTTTAGGGGGAAAAGTAGATTTCCTAATGGTTTTTTAAGAAATAGTGTATAAATAGGTTACATATAAAATGTCTAAAATGTTTAAAGTATTTGTATCAGCATTTCTCACTGTGTGGTCTGTAGAACACCAATACAGTGAGATGGCTTGCCAGAGAAGAAGAGTTTCTGCCAGTGTTTTGAAAGGCATTTCCCTTCTTGGAGATTCACAATGGATAACAAAGTCTTTGAGCAGTCCTGAAACAGACAAAAGTAGCCAGCACACTCCAGCATCCTGCACTGTCCTGCGGGGTCCCAGTGCAGGACCCTCAGTAGGCAAGTCCTTCCCAGCTCCGGAGCACAGACCTGGAATCCAGTTTCATGGTCTCCTTAATTGAGCAGCTCTGACTTTGTTTCTATCACCTCTATAGCCATGTGTTGCTTTGTGTTTTGACTTTGTCCTGAAGCTGCTTCTCTCATGAGGGCAAAATGACTGTAGCCTTTCTTGGCCTTCCAGCCACACAACCACAGCCCTCAGGGAAGAGAGAGACTGACTTTTGTAGTGGTGCTGTTCTTAAGATTGAAGAAAGGCTTTTCCACAAAGCTCCAGCAATTGTCCCTTCATCACATGTTCATTCTTGACCAATCACTGTTGGGGGTGGGATGGACTTAGCTTTAGACGAAGTAGAGTTCATGGGACCTAGGAGGTCAGAAAGGAAGAAATGAAGAATGGATGCCAAGTAGCATTATCTACCACGTCTTTTACTTTCATGGGTTTTTAATATATTTTGTTAGATTTGTTGGGCTCTCTCATTGTACTTGTACTTTTGGCAATCAGAAAAAAGCTCTTCTCTCTTTTGTAGTCTATTCAGTGCTTTTGTATTTAGAAAGTCCTTCCCCACGACATTGCTGAGTAAATATTTACAAATATTTTCTTCCTGTTAATGATTTTCTGTTTTCACTTACCTATTTAATTAATCTGATATTATCTTTATATATGGTATGAGGTAAGAATCTGGTTTTTAAAAGGTACATAAGTTAACCATGTTTACTCAGCGTTTTCTGTATAATTCTTTTCCCAATGAATTAAAATGTCACCTTTATCAGATATTAATTAACCCCCTCTAGGGGTCAAGAAAGTTTTCCTGGAAGGTGATGCCTACATCACCTCTTCCCTTCTCTCCTCCCTCAGGCTGGTTCTGCTCATTGTTTAGGTTTCAGCTTAAGTGTTATTTACCCCTCTAGATGTGTTGGATCCCTTCTGCCTGCCCTGTGCTTGCCCCATGGAGGGTTTCACGCTGTTGTAAACGCCAGTTTGCATGTCTGACTTCCCGGTGAGCTCTTTAAGGGCAAGGACAGAATAGTTTTCATCACTGAATCCTCAGTGTCTAATACATAGTAGATGATCAGTACTTTTTAATGAACGAGTAAATGAAGTGATATGTGAATTGTTACTTTTTTGGCCACATTAAGAAACATGAAGGTGAAGCAGGTTCCAGGAGAGCAGCGTCTGTGGCACTAGAGTTATGAAAGAGCAGCCTGCTCAGGGAGCTGCACTAGTGTGACCTGGCTGCACTGCAGACTCAGAGGGAGTGCGGGGGAGGGAGACAGGGGCCAGTCCTGAAGGGCCCTGTGCCTCTTTATTGTACCTTAGCAGTTTGCATCTAAATGGCATGCTAATCATTGCTGTTCCTTGCCACTAATAGGCTCTACAAACTGATAAAGAAGTTGAGGCTCACCTTAGACTCCTACGGCAACAAATAGCATCCCAGGAAGAGGTCCTGTTGAAGACAGCGGCCCCAAACCTAAGAGCCTTTGAGAACCTAAAGACTGTCAGAGACAAGTTTCAGGAGTCCACAGACGGTGAAATTAAGCTTTAGTTGTTAGCAAGATCATATTCATGGGTGTTAGGGGTTTTGATTTCTATAACATTTACCAATAATCCCCCCTGAATTGCACGTTTGTTTTTATTATATATTTTTCTCCTCTGTTTTCTTGTAGTAATGTACTTTTAATACTGAATCACTAATTCCTTCCTTTTTGAAAAGTGTTCTGCTTTAATTTAAAAACAGGTGTACTGATTAGTTTAGAACAGGCAATGTCTTATTTTATACCAGCATAAGAGGCATATTAGACATTCTGTTGGGATTTGTTATTATTTTAAAATCAGTCCTACCAGAAAAAGAGCTCATCAATTTTAAGTCATTTTCTTGGAATTAATAACAGTTGAGTTGTTTTGAAGGTAGATTTTACTCAAGACAACCAAACTCAAAATCCAGTTTAAAAAATGTTTAATGCTTTAAAGTTGAAATAAGAGAAGCCCTCGGTGGTCTCCAAAATAAAGAACATTGATTCTCTCTTAGCTTTTGAGGCCAGCAGGAAGGAAGCCAGAATATGTAGGCAAGAGTTTGAACAGGTGAAAAAAAGGAGATACGATCTTTTCAGCCAGTGTTTTGAGCACATCTCAATCTCAATTGATCAAATCTACAAGAAGCTCTGCAGAAACGACAGTGCCCAAGTATGTATTTTTCACCCTCAACTGAGTGGGAACTTTGTGTTACTGGTGGTGTGTTTTTTTTTTCTGGTGGGAAATCGCCACCACACTATCTGAATACCCACTTACCGGGCTAAGTCAGCTCATGAAAACTGGTTATCACGATGACCTGTGTTCTGGGTCCTACTCACATCACCACTGGCCAGCCTGGACAAGTCAAAATATCTCTGGTCCTGCTTCTCCATCTGCAAAATGAGTGGGTTAGATCATTTGGTTTCCAGCTTCTCTTTCAGTTCTGGAATTTTGTTATCTGTACTAATTTGATTTTATGGAGCTGTCAGTGGTCTCTGTAGTAAAGTGAGGGTAATGTAGAAGATCTGGGGACAGTGGTTGATCTGGGCGTCTGTGGAGTTGCCCAGGGTAACAGAGGAGAGGGAAAGAACTAAAGGCAGGGTTCAAATCGAGCTATGCCCCTTGTAATGGAGGTCCCTCCATCCCGGGATCACTATCCATGGCAGATGCTCTGGCCTTGAAGGTGGACTAAAGATGTAGATCTGATCTTGTGTATCTGCTTTCCCCTCTTCCTCACAGTATTCTTTTATGACTGAGGTAATCCTGAATCATACATTTAGAATTTCAACCAAAAACAACTTGTTTTTCAGTAAAGTAAGACTAAAAGAAACCTATTAGCTCCTTGAGGGCAGGATTCATCTTTGTATCTTTAGAACCTGGCCCCATAATAAGTGTTCAGTAAAGATTTGATGAAAGGACCAATGAAAGAATTGAATGAAGATTGTTTTAGTAAGACTTCAGCATATGCTTCTGAGCTTTGAATGGTAGTCTGATGGGAAGGCCTTATCCTTTACCTATGTTAGAATGCTTTCCCTCAACTCCCCACCCAAACAACCTTGCTGTCTGTGACTACATGTAGAGCTAAGTATATTATTTACAGGCATTGGTATTTTTCCATCAAAAGGGAGGAAAATCTAACCAATAGTATTTTGCAGTTAAACTCTGTTGCAATTCCAAGTTGAAATTTACTAATAGCTTTTCTGATTACTGCTAAATAAACAACATCTGTTTCAGGCATTTCTTAGCCCAGAGAACCCAGAAGAGCCTTACTTGGAGGGAATCAGCTATAACTGTGTGGCCCCAGGCAAACGGTTCATGCCAATGGATAATTTGTCAGGGGGAGAAAAGTGTGTGGCAGCTTTGGCTCTCCTGTTTGCTGTGCACAGGTAAGGTCATGGTGAGCTGCATGATTCTGCATCAGGGCAGAAATTAAATGGATCTTCCTACGGAAGATCTGTTAATTACTTGTCTTTAGTCATATTGAGCATGTGTGGTATGTTTTTTTCAGCCAGACAATTTGGGCTATGCTGTAGGCCTATAACAATTCAGACAGAAAATCTGAGAGAGAATTCATTCAAATCTCTGACAGATTTCTGTTCAGTTTGTGATTGTCAGTAGCTGCTGATATTCCAGCTTCATAGAAAAGAAAGGAGAAAAAGGAGTATCAAATGGTCAGAAGTGAGATCAGGATTGCCAAAAGCAATACCGGCAACAAACCTACACAAAAGAAAAACACCTAACTTCATCCATAGTCAGAGATCTGCTATTTAATAAAGAATGTTAAACAAAGTATTTCTTCTGGAAAAAATGTTTAACCTTCTCATTACCACTGATCATAACACGTTTGTAAAATAAATCAAGGGGGAAATGTTAGCTAAGATTAAGGCAATTAACTTTTGACATTCAAAGCATTAGATAAAGAACTAAGGTATAGATGATGCTGCTTCTCTATTTTCATGATCAGAGAGATCAACATAAAAGTTCTACAACTGTTTTTTTACTGTTTTCAAGAAGGAAAAGGAATTGGCGATTACAGGAAAGGAAAAGAAAATGCCATTAATGCAGGAAGACTCTAGGAAAAGCAGGAGGCAGGGACCTAAACAGGAGCCTGTGTGGAGTAACTCTTAGGAGAACAAGACTATTACTAGGTGTCACCCCATCCATTTATTCAACAGATATTAAATATTTACTGTATGTCAGGTGGTGTTAATAGGCATTAGAGAGACAGCAGTGAGGAAAACAAATTCACTGCCTCAAAGATACTTCATTTTAGTTGGGGAAGACAGATGATAAATAAGGTGTATTCGTAAACTAATTCTCTGATATAGAGATTATTAGAAAATGACATGCTATAGAGAAAATTAAAGAAAGGAATGGTGATAGTAACGGGAGGGTTTGCAATATTAAAAAGTCTTTTGGGAGGGCCTATTTGAAAAGGTAATATTTGAGCAAAGAGTTGAAAAAATTAAGGGAACAAGTCACGTGGATGGATATTCTAGAGAATGTTCTAGACACGAGGAACACGTGTAGAGGCCCTGAGGCCAGAGTGAGCCTGGCACCTGTAGAGAATACTGTATGCCGCAGTGGCCGGTGCAGGGTTGGGAAACTGTTGTAGCAGTCAGGGTGGCAGATGATGGCGGCTGGACCAGCGTGGGTGCAGACAAGGCGTGGGGCAGGAGGGAGCCTAGTTAGCTGGAGTGATAAGAGCTGCCCTTAACTGAGCTGGAGAGGACCACAGGAGGAATGGGCTTGAGGGGCAGGTGAGGAGTTTGATGTTTCATGAGTTCAAGCTGTTAGACACCCTCATGGAGTTGAGTAAGCGATTGGATGTGTGAGTTGAGGGTTCAAGAGAGAGGTAGAAGTGTGAGAGCCATCGATATACGGACGATACTTAAAGCCTTGAGAGCAGAGGAAGTCAGCGAGGGATCTAATTATTATAGAGGAGTGCTCTAAGCACTGAGCCCTGAAGGCACAGCAGTGTCAAGAAGTTAGAGAGATGAGGAGGATTTGGCAAGACACTGGGACCTGGAGCAGTGGGTGCGGCGGGGGGAGTAGACCGTGTTGTCCTCGACATCAGAGGACTGGGGCGGGGCGGGGGGGCGCCCCCCAGCACCACCTGGGAAGGTCACCTGGGATGTGGACCAGAACTGAGCACCGTGTTCATCGACATCGAGGCCATGGGTGACCTAGACAAAAGGGCGTGTGCTGTTTATTCTGAATACTCTTAGTCTTCTCCTCCAAGTCTTGTAAAACAAAGTTGTAACTTACTTGATTATAATTTTTTTCTAGTTTTCGGCCTGCTCCGTTCTTTGTTTTAGATGAAGTAGATGCAGCCCTGGACAATACTAACATTGGCAAAGTGAGTTTCTTTCTGCTTTTAATTTCCAGTATAGTGTCTTTAATTCAAGACTCATGATGCAGTCAGAAGGCAGTTTACCCTGAACAAATACAGTTTGTTTGATAATTGCTGATTTAAAATAAAACCTGAGTTAAAAATCTAAACACAAGTTGATTCAGGGTAGTAGTTTTCATTCGAGATCTAGGGGACCCTCAGTGAGTTGTTGGGGAATTGACACAGGGAGTCAGGTGAGGACCCCTGTACTGGGTCCACAGCATCACTACTGGGTGACTTGCTTTTCCCCAAAGCTAAGTGTGGGGACCTAGAGGGCCCTTAATGGTAGACCACGTGGCAAACAGGACCAAATTAATTGCTTAATAAAGTCCAAATATAACATATCTAAATAAAATTCCAAAGGAATTAAAGTTCAAACTTCTGCTCCCCTTCATTTATTAAAGTTTATCCAGTCAGTTACTGCACTTGCACATAATCCTGTTTTCAGTATTTGAGACCATAAGGGAACTCAGGACACAACTGAAGGTCAGCCTTAAAGATCAGTGCATAGATACACAAAGCCACCTGAGACAGGCTCTCACACCACACATCTTCACTGTACATTTTTGACAAGAGAATGGGGTTGACCATGGAAGCATGACCAAAGGATGGAGGCAGACACTGGCAGTGCCCACCACTGCCCAGGGCTGGGACGGCTCCATCCTGCAGAGCCCCGTGTTATGATCCTACTGCCAGAACCATCCATTTCTGGAAATGGATGAATTAAACTCCTGGTTCTGACTCCAGGTTCATCCATTTTCCAGAAATGACTAGGCTTTGCATTTACAGCTGCTCACGAGGAGGCTGCTGCAGTCATCCTGACAGAGATAGCGCTATTAACTTGTGAACTGGCATGCTGGTTTATAGCCTAGTCTTATGAGCTTGGTTCATGTGTCCCGTCCTGAGAGATGTATTCCATCTTGGGGCGTCACCCTGACAGGCTGAGTCTCTGAAGCTGACCTCCCTGATTTCTTACTCTGTTGAGCCTCCTGTGTAATGCCTGGGAGAGTCGGGATTTTTCAGAAGCTGCAGCCTGGGGTAACTTCTAATGGCAACAGTGTCGTCTTTCAGCATTTCCCAGCCGGTATGCATCTAACCCAAATCTCTCTAGGACCTTGCTTTCTGAACGTGTCACAGCGTACATAAGAATAGCGCAGTAACACCACACCCACAAAAGTTCGAAAACAAATCCAAAGTCCCCTGAACCGTGTAGAGAACAAGCAAGAGCCACATTCTATGACCTACCAGAGACTTCAGGATAACTGGGGGAAGAGGAAACACAGCAATCAAAGCAAATCGGATACCAGCCAATCTGCATCAGCTAACTGGACTCCATAGCCTGACTCATTTGGGAGAAATCTGCCCTCCTTTAAAGTTAAAGGGGGTTAACTTTAGCACGTTGTACCCCATATCCTTTGTGTGGGGGGTAAGGATGGATCCATTCTTGTGGACTGCCCCTTCTCTCTGTAGCATTTAAGGTATCCATGTCTTCTGGCAAAATTTAGATGTTTGTTTTAGTGGCATCTAAAGGCACTAGGTCTCACTTAAGACTCTTTTCTATTGGCACCTATCCTATGTATTAAAAACCTCTTCATTTCCAGTTTCCCTCTGAGATTTATGTTCCTGGTGCCCCACTGCTGAACTCAGTCTGAGCAGTGACATAACACGAGCAACTGTGAAGGAGCTCCCTCTCCCTCTTGTGATCAGGGTGCCCAGCATTTATCATAGGTAACTCTCCTAGCAAAATGCATGCCTTTCATGTTTGCATCCCATCTCCTGTTCCATTCTAACACTGTCCCAAGACTTTTTAAAGACCTGTGTCACAGTGGCCCCACTGCCTCTGATCGTGGAGGAGCCCTTTCTAAGAATTCAGCCTCTTAGCCCAAAGCAGTTTCCTTCCTCTCATCATTCACCTTAGTAGGTGACTCATTCCTCAACTGGAGCTGCCATTCCTGCTTCCAGAACGTGTGTCCTTAGTGTCTTGGGTGCAGTCGGGACCAGTGCACATGGAGAAGACACACTCTAGGTCTGCAGGGAGGCCAGGGAGTGACAAGTATCTTGCTGAAGTGTGGTTCGAGTCCAAGTTCTTCTTTATCGTTCTCCAAGCTCTGAGCAGTTTGTTCACCAAGACCCGCTTCTGTCCGGTCAATCTTGTTCTTACTCTCACTCCTCGGAATAAAGGCTCCCGAAGGGGCTGCTGAGTCCCCTCTAACCAGATGAGTTGATGGTGGATTATGAATACACACAGAATCGCTACATTTTCCCATCTTCAGGCTTTGTTGGCAATATAGGAAGCAGGAAGTTTAAATACCAGCCCTTCTTCACCCTCATAAAATACCTGAGTGGTAGTTTTATCTTGTTGTAAAGGTTGACTGGATATTCACATGATAATATCTTAAATTAGAGCTTTATTCTTAAACACTTTCTTCCAAGTTTTCAATCATAGATTTAAAGAGGTTTATGGTTTTTACTAACCTCTTATTTTACAATCTGAGCTTTTTTCCACTCCTGCAGCTGTAATGGATTTATTGAGTTAACAGAAAGGGAAGTGCCTTGTCACCTGAAATGGGCAGATTCAGAGACATCCAAATCACTGTCCTCGAGGCCCCCAGAAACGAGGCCTTTCCTTACTGATGAAATGTGTGCTTTCTGTTTCCTCCCAGGTATCAAGTTACATCAAAGAGCAGACTAAGGAACAGTTGCAGATGATAATCATTTCCCTAAAAGAGGAGTTCTATTCCAAAGCGGATGCACTGATAGGCATCTATCCAGAGGTAAGGATAAGAAAAAGGCAGAGAGGAATGAGATCACCTTCTAGTGTCCTGACAGCACAATTACAAGTTCCTAGTGAAGTCTACAGATACTGAGTTCTGCAGTTTATAAATATAGGCTTAAATGATTTTTTAATCAAATAAGACTTAACAGTAACTACTCAGATATTTTCCTAGGCAGTACACAGAAATTTAAGATATATTTTAAGTGAAAAAGCAAATCTAAAATTGCAGAACAGTAATTTTGATAATTTTGTATATAAAATAATAGTACACACTAACTTACACAGAGTAAACTGTCAATATTGTATTTCATATTTCCATAATGTTTGAATGTTTTAGACAAAAACAAATGTATTAATGGTAGAACTAACAAGAAACCATTTATCTTCCAAAACTACCAAAGGGAAAAACAAAGAAATTGACAAGTTCCAAGTTGTATAGTAACGTCTAGAATTCAAACACGTACCTTTCTTAAGCTACTGAAAACATTTACGTGAGCTGATGGAGCAGAGCAGCTCATTCAGATCATTCAGTTCTTAGACAATTAGGTTTTACTTTCTGAGTTTTCCTTTAAGCTAAGATAAAAATTAAAGCAACTATACTCCAATAAAAATTAAAAGAAAAGAAAAAGAAACTGAAAAAAAAAAGTAAGATAAAAATTAATTTCCCATCCTGTGCCTAATTAATGTCAGGGGACCACTGAAAATATGCTGCAGGAGAGACGTGGGAATTCTTATTACCAGTGTAGGAGAGGGATAAAATCTTTTCTTGCCCCTCTCAGGTTCTCTGGCTGGGGCCCTGTAAGTTAGACCAGCAAAAGACAGATCAACAAGAGAAAACAGGCTATTAATATGTGCATCATATGTGTACACGTGGGCACACCTAGCAATGAGTAACTCAGGGGAGACTAGAAGCTGGGCTTATATCCTAGGCTAAAATAAGGAAAAGGGCCTTGGGGCTTCTGGGTGGGGGGGGGGCAAGTGATGGGAAGGTGACCAGGAAAAGTACAGTCAGCAAGGGCCGTTCAGTCAGATTTGCTCTGCAGATTCAGGTGCCTTCTCCACTGATAAAGAGTTAAGAGTGGACAAGGATGGGTGATGCCTTAGAGGGCCAGGACAGGGAGCGGGGAGGGAGTCGCGGGAGGGAGGGGATATGGGGATATATGTATAAATACAGCTGATTCATTTTGGTGTACCTCAAAAGCCGGTACAAGAGTGTAAAGCAATTATATTCCAATAAAGAGCATAAAAAAAAAGAGTTAAGAGTGGAGAGGATGTCATCTTTCACATAAATGTAAATTTTCTTTACAAAAGGAAAACTCGCCTGCTTGTTAGAGCTTTTCCTACATCTGCTGGTTCTCAGTAGCCTCTGGCTCAAATCAACCTACATGTAAAAGAGGCCTAGTTGGGGTGGCCTTTGTCAGGTAATACAAGAATAAATAAGGCCCACGTAAATGCAGAGCAGTAACACCTTCTTAGGTGGCTACAAGGAGCATCCTTTTTAAATGCAAATCTAGACTCACTAATGACTCTTACTTTACATTTAATAGGACTTATGCCCTAAGTAAAGGAACTAACTTCTGTCTTCTCTCCATTTCAGCGTGATGACTACATGTTCAGCCGCATCTTGACCCTGGATCTTTCTCAGTATCCAGACACCGAGGGCAGAGAAAGCAGCAAGAGACAGCGAGAGTCCCGTTAGAACCTCGCGTGCCCTGAGCTGTAGGAGCAGAGTCACCGAGCGGCCAGGCTAGTCACTGTTTAGTTCTCATCCCATGTTCAAACCCAAGCGCTCTCGAGTAACAGACTTCTGGAGGAAAAGCTAGATGGCCGGTGTGCCATTTATGGAAAAGCTTGACTGTGACCAGGCAAAGATGCTGTAGCTCCAAAGAGGGGCGTGCAGTCCCCATGCCAGTAGGCAGTGGTTCCTGAGAAAGTTAGCTGCGAATGAGTTTTCAGAGAGACAAACATAGTTTTAACTTCCACTGTGAAGCAGTCAGAAAGTGTTTGAATCCTGCATCATCTCTACTTTGATCTGGCCTTGTAGGTTTAAATAATCTTTAAAGGAAACTCTTGGGTTTCTAAATATACTAGTTATAGGGTGCTGAACCTGTGTTTTATAGAAATTATTTCAGAGGAAGTGAAGTCAATGTTGAAAATACTAATAAAATATTCTAATTTCAAATGTCTACAATCTGCAATTTTAGAAACAAAAAATTGAGGTGAAATTGAATTATGTCTGCTTCTATGCAATTTAAATTTTTCTGAATATAATTTCTGTTAAGGAAACACTAAAGAACACAGGCTTTCCCAAGCAACAGCTGACTTCTCCACTTAAACAGTCGTCCTTAATTGTCTGTGGGCTCCACGGATACCGAAATCCAAGCACATGCAAGCCCTTTATATAAAGTGGTACAACACTTGCTTATAACCTATGCACATCCTTTCATATACTTTAAATCATCTCTGCAGTACTTATAATGCCTAACACAATGTAAATGCTATGTAAATAGTTGCCTGTATGTGGCAAATTCAGGTATTTCTTTTTGGCATCTTTTTTCCCCAACTTTTTTTTTTTTTTTTGGCTGCTCCATGCAGCTTGCGGGATCTTAGTCCCCCAACCAGGGATCAAACCCTTGCCCCCTGCAGTGGAATCATGGCATCTTTAACCACTGGACCGCCAGGGAAGTTTCTTTTCCTGACTATTTTCAATCCAAGTTTGGTTGAATCTATAGATGTGGAACCCATGGATACAGAGGGCCCACTGTACATTGTTAGGGGTAGGAAAAAAAGTTGCTGTTTTCAATAGTACTTCGTTTCCATTTAAAAATGGAATAAAAAAAATTCTAAGGCGCTGGTGGTCTTGTATTTAAGGCTGTTTTGAGCCCAAGTGCTGATTCATCAAGGAGTGGCCTCCTGAAGTAATGGAATTGCTTCTGAACAACATTCATTATTTCAGGTAAAATTTGCTTCCTGTCCTCCATCACCACCATCTCTACCAGAACCTGAAACAGCAAAAGCCATTATACTTCTGCTTTGTTCCTTTTTTAGTGCTGGTAATACCATCTAAATCACCTCCTTCTTCTGCCCTGAAAGACATCAACTTAACACTGAACGGTCCCTTCGGTGCCACATGAGCTCAGCGTAGACCTGATCTCTGCCTGGGCTGTTCTCTCTCGTAACTTGTAATCATGGGTTGTCTGTGACCCTTCAGAGTAGGACCACTGTTCTGCTATAATGCAGTACACCCACATTCCTGAACACCCCCATGCTGTGCAAAAGCACAGAATGAAAGCCACAGGGTGATGGGAAACATGGGGTCCAAAAAAAAAAAAAAAAAAAAAGGAACTTAATAAATGGCTGGTTTTACACACACTGAATAGTTAAGAAACACACAACTACTATAGTAAATATGGCACTTCATCTCAGAAACACTCAGAAGTTGGCTTGTGAAATGGGCAACCCACCAGGTGAAGCTCACTGCTGAGGTCAAGTAGGGGAAAGAGGCTTGTCTGAAGGAGCTGGCGGCCGGCGGAGGGCTGGGTGGAGTCTTCCCCGCAGCCCCGTGCAGCTGGCTGCAGGCTTGTGCTTTCCCCTAGAGCAGGTCCAGCAAACTTCTTTAAGGGCCAGACAGTAAGTATTTCAGGCTGTGATGAAGCAGCAAGGAGACTATTGTGTAGGTTATCTGTATAACTATTTAAAATAGAACCATTTAAAAATGTAAAAAACGATTCTAGCTTGAGGCAGCAAACAAAGCTATACTTAGTCACCCCCTGACCCAGTGTTTCTCACAGACAAAATGATAAATAAGGAAACAAATTATACTCACTGTTTCTAATATATCAATCATGTTGGAATAAATTTGCGTTTTAAAATAAGAATCACAACAGAACTGATGAGATATAGTCATTCATCACAGCAAGGAGGCCCCCGATGCTTCGGCATGGCATTCAAAGCTTGTGTTGCACCGGCTCTGCTTTACTTTCTGAGTTTCATATCCTGTTCCACATCATTTTCCATGCTTGTAGTATTGCTGTGTCTGACCAACTTTCAGATTCAGATATCTTGCCCTGATTGCACTTTGTCAATGTGTCTTTTTTTAAAAAAAGCCAACTTTATAATGTTTGCTTTTCAAAAAATTTAAACACGTTCAAGTAATCAATTTCACAACGGAGTGGCAACTCAAGGTAAAAATCCTCACTGAATACATGACACCGCACCTTGTCACAACTAAAGGAAACATGAGCAGAGTTGAAGATAAAATTTTATTTCTGACCAGAGTAACATAAAAGGTATGTTTTCCATGCTTCATAAAGAAAAAAAAGGGCTTAAGCAGCTCTCTGGCTTCGTCTCTCATTCCCTACACATCCCAACTGAAGAATGCCTCTTGTTCTTCACTTTCTCTGAACCCGCGGGGAGCTACAAAACCGGCAGCCTTGAGACAGAAACCAAGCAGGGCTGGTGCCCGGGGCACAGAGCAACGCCCCGGCACAAGCTCGCTGCCCAGCACACGTCTGCCCTGTGTGGACGTTTAAGGTGTTACAGGCCCTTGACACGTTTTGCCTACTTCACTCTGTGCAAATCCTTTAATATGGGTCGTGGGGAGAGGATTTTAAGAGAGAAGAACAGAAAGGTTGGACCTTAACCCATACAATAAAGGCCTGGAAGGCTTGGAATTTAACTAAAAGTTTAAAACTTGGTCTTGTGCTCCACTTCTAATTTCTCAGTTACCCATCATGTACCGCACCTGGACACTGACCTGTGTTTCTGAAAAGGCCCTCTGGCTCTTGGAGGCTTTACTTCTAAGCAGCAGTGAGACCCACCATTCTTTAGAAACAAAGTAACTAAAGTTACAGAACTCCAGAGAAGCCCTACAGGTCTGGTCATTCTTAAAACACCGCTGGCACTTGCGGACTCAGTGCCTAACAATGTAACAAACATACTTCTAATTTTTTTCTGCAGTAACAGATGTTTCCACATAAACATTATAAAATTGAAGTGTCTAGTGTCTTATTTTCTCTTTGGCAACTACTGTTGCTTGGACAGTCTTTACTCTCCCCCTTCTATTAGAGAAAAAACCACCTGACAAAGAGGGCGTCAAATGGGAGTCGGGGACACCAGGTACGTCCCTGCCCGCTGACTTGGTCCCTGAGGTAGTCGTCTGTCAGTCGTCACAAAGGATACCTGCCGTGTGCATGTGTCACCTCCGAGCAGTTCAACACAGCGGAACTCCCGCACCCAGCCTCCGGGGGCCGCACACCCACGTGGCTCTTTTGGGGTATTTGACGGGTCAGGACTGAGAGACCCTGTGCGGAGCTTGCTAACATTCCTCATCGTTTGGGATGGCACTGTGGTTACAGAAGGCCGGTTTTCAAGCTGCAGGTTTTACCGGTTTTAAAGATTTCAAGATCCTCCAGCGTCATCTGTTTAAACAAAAAGAAAGGAATACCAAAACATTACAGTTGACCTTAGGAAAGTATCTGCAATGGGATTTCCAGTTCAGAAACTGACTGTGGTTTTCCTTATGTGCTAAAGACTTTGACAGCACCTCCATAATGGAGAGAGTGGCCACTGTCTAAAAATGGCTTGTCTGAGTTATAAATACCATCAGGGGACAAAGTAAACTAGGACATTAGATTTGCAAAGCTCTGTGGTAATCGCCGCAACCCATGCAGGAGTGCTCCTCCCTTCTCCGTGGACTGGAGGAGGGAGCGGCCCTCATCAGTGAGGGGCAATCTCAACCCGCATGCGGCGGGTGCCTGCAGACCTGGAGAGCAGAGGGGGGGTTCAGCGGGGCTGCCTGCAGCACCGAGGAGAGGAAGCCTGGTCTCTCACCCACATGCAGAGAGAACTGTCTGGAGGGGATGCTGCTGGCGTGGGCGCTGGCGTCCAGGGATCCCCGAGGAGCTCACAGACTGGCCCGCCCACTGCTCTGGAGCAAAGTCCCCCAGGCAGCCCGCTCCGCTGCCCGACACACGCACCACCATCCGGAGGTGGGCCCTGGGGGGGCGGCGGGGGGAGGCCACACGTGTGCGGCGGCGGCAAATCCACACGACTGACGGCGAACAGTTCCCAGGCCACCTTCTGAAACACCGGGAGGCAACTGAGGAGCCCTAGACACGGGGGACACGCAGCAGGAAAGAGACCAGGGCAAGAGAATCTCTTGTCCTGGAGGGAACAACTCAAAGAACACCAGTTTTTTAATTTAGTTATAGATGTCCTTATTATGGAATTCAAAATCCAAATATTTGCTAAAAAAACTTAAAAGAGTTTTATCCAAAACACTACCAAAATGGAATTCTTCCTCTAAAGATACATGCACTGAGGTTGTACGGAACGTGAGGGGTGGAGGGAGCTCAGCTGGCCCCTCAGAGGCTCACCAGCACCGGCTCACCGCCGCCACCCCCTGACCAGCGGCAGCCGCCACCTCGCCTGCCTCCTCCTGCCGCCCGGCCCCGCTCACTCTGCAGGCAGCCACTGACCAATCTGCCAGGTTTGTTTACTAATTAAGGTTTATTATGAATTTTTGTATCCATAACAGATCATTTCAACAGGACACGTCCCTTGTGGTACAGAAGGAAAACGCAGGATCATAGCACTGCTCCAACACACCTGCTGAGGTGGTGACTTAAATGTTAAATAAGTAGCTGGTGGCATGTTAGATGCTCCAGGGCTCTCCAGAGTTCTTGGTGGATTATTACACAGGTGTTCAAGAGTGTTTTACTAAGGTTTTCTTACCTAATAAAAAAATAAATTGTTATCCAAAAACCATCTATTTTAATGTTTTCAGGAATAGAGTAGTCAGATAACCAGGGAAAGTCTCTGGTATCTCTAGAGATCTGAAAATATACCACAGTCCTAAAACAACAGATGCTATGAGAAAAACTAAATCAGAAAACAAGAGCTCTCAGAAATTAACAATAACACCGAAAATAAAAATGTCACCCAAAATTTTTTACAAAGGGGTAGAACATAATTTTGAGAATCCTCCAGAAAGTTTTTGAAGAAAATTAGGACATTACAGAAAACAAAACACAGGAGAAATCAGTCCAGGAGGTCTCAACAGAGAAGACAAGATTATTGCAGAACTGGAGGGTAAAAGAAACCGAACCAGGTATATAAAAAGGATTTCCATCTACATACATCCTCATGAAGTTTCTAAACCTCAAGGGAAAAGATCCTAAAAGCTTCCAGAAAAGAAAGCAACAGGTCCCCTACAGACCACAGAGACCTGGGTTGCACAGACCCTCTTCAACAGGAAACCTGGCCGCTTCAGACAGTGGAGCTCCAAGGGGAAGTCACGAACAAAGAATCCCACTCCAGCCCTGGGAGGGGAGGGGCTGTGGGAGCTCCCGGAGGAGGTTCTGGCAGGAGCAAGTGGGCAGGGAGAAGGCAGACCTGGGCGGGACTCCAGGGTGACATGTCCGCAGCAGCCCACAACCAACAAGTGCTCAGAGGATGACTTGGAAAATGAGGGGCGTTCTCTCATGACAGAGAGAATACGTACATTTAAAAATATTGTGAAATGTCATTTTTTTGGACAACAAGGAAAAAAGAATCTAGAAACTCCTCAAAAAAATAAAAGCAACACAAACACCACCCATAAGCAAAAATGGGTGCATAATTAATGGACTGTAAGGAAAGAAATGCACTGGACCTTAGTAAGAGCACGCCCTGCAGCCAGCACTGGACCCCGGGACACAGCGCACAGTGGGCTAGCCAGGGAAATATTTCCTGTGCTTTTAAGTAACCGCTTTTGTTTTCCAACTTCTAGAACCAACCTACAGAGAGACTGGAGGGCTTCTTTCCCCTCGGTCCATGACCACGGTGATCAACACTGACGACGTAAAGGCTGGTGGGCTTGGTTAGGACAGTGAGATGAGGGAGGGGAGGCAAGAAGGGTGGGGGCCGTGACAGCCGCATCTTCATGTTGAGAAGTCAACAGAATGTAAATAAGTGCACTAGTTAAAGAATCAGAAATCACAGACTATGGAAACCTGGAAGGAGAGGGAGGGGACGGGGGACAGTGTGAGTGAGCCAGACCCCCTTTCCTAGGGGGGCAGGGGCTATCTATTTAAATAAATAGTTTAACCAAGTGTTTACATAGTTTAAATAAATCTCATTCAGTAATAATAGAGGTAATAAAAAACACATGATTTGAGGACTTCCCCGGCAGTCCAGTGGTTAGGACTCCACACTTCACTGCAGGGGGCGCGGGTTCAATGCCTGGTCAAGAGAACTAAGATCCTGCATGCCACATGGTGGCATGGCAAAACAACAACAACAACAAAAAACCTCATGATTTAAAGTGGTTTTTAAGGTGACATAAACCAGGATAGCGGCCACCCTTGGGTGGTAAGGGAGTGACTAAAAATTGATTGGGGGGGGGGTGCGTGCAGGCTCCTGATAACGTTTCGTTTCTTGAACTGGAGGTGACGGCATGGGTGTGTTCACCTTGTGAAAACTCACTGGGCTGACCCTACAATTTGTGTACTTTTCTCTGAATGTTTCTTCAGTAACATGCTACCTTAAATACAGTTTTTAAAGCGGGTGCCTCGGGGCAGCTGGAATGACGTATGCACCATTCCTCCCAGCAAGAGGCAAAGGGCACTAGAGCAAAGCACCATGACTGAAAATACCTACAAATCAGGCCAATCGGCAAAAAAAAGAGACTATACCAGCATCTGACTGTCTGAGTTTCTTTGAAACTTCAATTCCGTTTTCTTCTAACTTCCTCTTTGCACAGTCCTGGCATGCATTACCTAAAAGATGAAAACTTTTATTAAAAAGCTTATCTAAGAATGGCCATCATCAGAAAGAACATAAATGACAAATGCTGGTGAGGATGTGGAGAAAGAGAACCTCGTGCACTGCTGGTGGGAATGTTAAGTGGTGCAGCCACTGTGGAAAACAGTGTGGAGGCTTCTCAAAAAACTAAAAATAGAGCTACCATATGACCCAGCCATCCCACTCCTGGGCATATATCCGAAAAAACAAAAACTATAATTGGAAAAGATACATGCACCCCAGTGTAGATAGCAGCATTATTTCAATGGTCAAGATATGTAAATAAGTGTCCATCAACAGATGAATGGATAATAACGTGGTGTGTGTCCACACACACACACACACACACACACACACACACACACACACACAGAGTGGAATACTATTCAGCCATAAAAAAGAATGGGATTTTGCCATCTGCAGCAACATGGCTGGACTTGGAGGGCATTATGCGAAGTGAAATGTCAGCCAAATACTATACTATATCAATTACACGCGGAATCTAAAAAATATAACAAACTAGTAATATAACAAAAAAGCAGACTCACAGATATAGAGAACAAACCAGTGGTTACCAGTGGGGAGAGGGGAGGGGGGAGGGGCAATATGGGAGTAGAGGATTAAGAGAGATAAACTAAATATTAGGTATAAAATAAGCTATAAGCATATATTGTACAGCACAGGGAATATAGCCAGTATTTTATAATAACTCTAAATGAAGTATAACTTTTAAAAAATTGTGAATCACTATATTGTACACCTATAACTTATATAATATTGTATAGCAACTATACTTCAATTAAAAAATTTTTTTTAATTTAAAAACCACTTATCTATTCTAGAATCCACCCTCCAAGGACCAGTTTGTAAATATGATTTTACTGAAGCACTGACCAACTAATCCCTACCGTATGCTACAGATGTCTATCAAGTTAATGCTTTTTTTTAAAAAGGAATGGATGGTTCTGGGAGTTGGAGAAAGCAACTAAAATAAATGTGTCCTTTCACATAAAAATAAGGTACTGAATAGAAAGGCAAAGCTGAGCGCACTGTTTTATGATTCCTAAACCACAGCCGGGCCAGCGCCACTAAGTTTCTATCTGTGGCTCCACTGAGATGGGCAGGGAAACCGGGCCCGCAAGGCCCCGCTCCACTGACCAGAGCCCCTTCTCACCCAACTGGCTGACCAGCGAGGAGAAACCTGGCGCCCAGTTCACCCCGGCGCGGATGCCGGGAGCCTCTGAGCTCAGCCGTACTGGTCAGTTCATAAATTGGCGGGGTTGAGTGCACATTTCCAACAAGTAGCAGATAGGAAAATTTACACCACACTGAGAACCTCTGCGATAAAATCTCCGAAGGGGATGGGTCAAAAATTCACTACATTTTAGACCAAATGGTAACAAACAAAGAGACTCTTGTTCTAATTGCCCTGGACTCCTGCTTCTAGGACAAGGAACGATCCCCGGCGCCCAGACGGCCCATGTCTGACGGAGCTGTGCTTCCCGGCTGAAAGGACTGTCGTGAAGGCGCTGTTATTTATCATCTCTAGTGGGGCTGTCTTGACACGACACAGGCTAAGTATTTAATGTGAGAAACACGTCTATGATTTTATAAGTAAGGGCAGGAAGACAGTGGAACGTGTAAGCAAAAAACAGGCTGATATAAATCGAGACGTGCTTTACCCAACAACGTGGTGCTGTCCACTCGATCGGCATCTGGAGGAGAAAGGAGAACAGTCAGCAGAACCCAGGCTTCACAGCTCCTCCTCCTCAGGCTGGCGGTGGAGACGGAGGCCAGGCCGGCTCTGATGCGGGCGGGAGCCCTGCCCAGCCTGAAGCCTGCTCTCCGCGCTAGGACAGGGGGCCTCCCCTCCTAGGGCCTCCGTGAGGACTGAGCCACGATGCTGTGAAGCCCGGGGCAGCCCAGGCACCAGGAGTGGCCACCATCACCACTGCTGCGGCAGACCCGCCACCCTCTCCCGCAGAAGTACCTCAAGAACATACGTACAAATGGCCCTAAGCCACAGTCAGAGATTACAAGTCCAAACAGCCTTCAGTTCCCGGCAGCTTGTCAAATCCACTCAGCTGCCAGGGTCTGGAAAAGGGGGCCTGGGTGGGAACAGGAAGCCCCCACCACACTCGGCACATGTGGGAGCCCCAGGTGAGGCCCTGTGGATGCAGGGGAGGTGGGGGGGCGGGGACTGTGGAGGGGATGGAGGAGGGACCCGTGCGGGGACACCCTGAATGCACGCTCCACCCTGCGGTCAGTCCAGGGCCCAGGCCCAGCTTCAGAACATCTGGGCACTAACGGGACGACCGAGTCACCTCTCTGAGCCTGTCTCATCAGCTCTAAAATCACCTACTTAGTAGCAATGGATACTGTGACTAAAAGTGAAATAAGGTCAAGAATACAAAATTCACAGCAAGTGTCAGCTCCCTGCTCTTTCTCTTAGTAAAAAACTGACTACCTCCCTAAAGACACTCTTATCGGTCCACCTTGCTAACTACTAGCAATCCTGAAAAGGACTAGTTTAGCAAGAAGCTAAGCTGCTGGACGATCTGTGCATTTATTTCGCATTCTCTAGCCTTCAAGTTCATGGCTGGTCACAAGCGGGCAGCTTTGTGGTTAACCCAATTCCACCGCGTGGGTGACTGTGTCTGGGTTTCCTGTTACAACGACACGACAGCCAACACAGACCTCTCAGAGTTTGCCGTCACCCATGTTTTATGAAACCAAACTCAAAGCCATGAACTGCGCTGTGGCCAGAGGACCAGTTTAAGAAGCGCTCACTTATCCCATCCTGGTCACTCCCGGCAGAGGATCAATTCCCCCGAGGAGGGCCAAGAAGAATCACTTAAAAGGTGTGCTGCTCTGAGCAGAACTGAGAAAAGATGTTATTTGAAATAAGAAAGAAAAGTCTTCATAAAATCATTTTGTGCTGCTGCAGTTTTAACTTTTAAAATGTAGTGACAGGACCACGGTGCAAGGCAGCCGCGTTTTTCAGGTCGTCAGTGCCACAGCTGACGAAGCTGCCGGGCAGTTCTTTCTCGGTTAAGGAGTCCGAAGCAGGACACGTCATCTGAAGCAGGAACAGATATGTGCAACTATGTGCGCAGCTTTAACTATAAAGTGCTATTTGCAGACTATCACTGTCATACCAATAACCCCAATCTTCTCATGTACACAGAGATACTAAAAAAAAAAAAAAAAACTAGAAGACTGCTGAATCTACTGGTATGTAAAATTTCCTCTCAATTTTATTTTATGGTATGTAATTTATATCTACAGAAAAGGAAAAAGAATGGAAGAATCCTATCAGTTTTGTATTTTGAAAAGTGGAAAAAGAAATCCCCTACCTGGACTTCGCTGTTTGCAGATCTGAGCGGCGAGGTCTTGCACATACCCCGGAAAATAGTCAAAACAGTCCCCGTAGGACACGACCTTAATTCCGTGCAGCAGCATGTCTGCCTGGTGCTTAAAGAAATGGTCTTCGTTCTCCTTGAGCACGACCATGTAGTGCTCCAGGTCCACCTTGTCCGGCACCGAATAAAGGAAGAGGGCCTGGAATATCTGGTCACGAAGGGTCTCTCCGCAGCCCACAAACAGGAAAGATTTGGTGCGGTACAAGTTCTGGAAAACTTCCTGTGAAGGAAACAACGCGGAGACTGGGGTGCGCATCTGAGAGGGAGAGAGATCTTCTGACAGAAAGCTAGAGATTTGTGACTTTAAATTGCTGCTACCTAACCGGGCTTTCCCAAGAGCCACGGAAGAACAAAGTTGGAAAGGCAGAAAGAAACGAAGGGAGCCTCTTTCTCTCCAAGCCAGGTAACCGGCCCAGGCTCCAAATCAAGGTCCCCAAATCCATGCAGATGTGCTACTGTCCACCCCACCCCACCCACCATCTCCACCCACCGTCTCATCAGTACAGTCACTCAATTCAAATCTTCTAGAATTGTATACAATTTTACATGATTAAAACATAAAATAAGGACATGAAATTTTCTTTCAGCTCTGAGCTGTGCATATGTAACGCCCTGGAATTAACCTCTGTCTTAATGAATCACAGATGGGAACTCTGCAGAGACAGGCCTGGCGTCAGGAGAATAGGGTTTTGGGGAGTGAGGGCAGGAGAGCTGAGGAGGGGACCAGTGACAAGGACCCAAGGGGCCATTCAGGCCTGCAGCAGAGTCACCAATGCAGACAGCCTGGCACCTCGGGGAGGAGCTCAGCATCGGCAAGGGGCTGCCTCCCCCCACCCACGGCAGCACTGGGGCATGTGATGCCCGTCACACACTCACAGCCTCTGTGCCCTGGGCTTGGCGGCAGGGGGGGTGGTCTGACTCTGAATCAGGGACTCCCCTGGTGGTGCAGGGCATAAGACTCCGCGCTCCCAGTGCAGGGGGCCTGGGTTTGATTCCTGGTCAGGGAACGAGATCCCCCATGCATGCCACAACTAAGGAGCCCGCCTGCCACAACTAACACCCAATGCAATGAAATAAGTATTTTTTAAAAAGGCTACAAAAAAACCCAACGAGAAAACCCAAACAACAGCAAATCAGTGAAGACCTCTGTGGTTTCTAAGTGCCATAATAAATGAGTTTATAAAAAGCTAGCAGGCAGACTTCCCTGGTGGTGCAGTGGTTAAGGATCCGCCTGCCAATGCAGGAGACACGGGTTCGATCCCTGGTCTGGGAAGATCCCACGTGCTGCAGAGCAACTAAGCCCGTGTGCCACAACTACTGAGCCCACCTGTGGCAAACACTGAAGCCCCTGCGCCTAAAGCCTGAGCTCCGCAACAAGAGAAGCCACCACAATGAAATAAATAAATAAATAAATGCTAGCAGGTAGTTTCTCCAAGCTTCATTTTGTCTAGGATGTTGAAAAGGACTGACAGAGAATGAAATCTTTAACTAGGTTTTGAAAGCTGGAAGAGAGTGCTAAATAGAGCAAGGGAAGGAGACGCCTGAATGAACACAGAAAGACCAGCACAGAGAAGAGGCCAGAGACGAGCACTCCAGACGGCAGGGCCGAGTCCCGCTGAAGAAACGTGACTGTATCCCGAGCAAGGGGGTCACCGAGCGCTCACTGAGCACCTGTAAGGGTGCCAGAGCCGGTGCCGGGCCCTGGAGACACAGCCGTGCGTGGCTCGCCCCACCCCCGGCAGCGGCTGACTGAGGGACAGGAGGCCTCGCGGCCACCGCACAGTCCCAGGGGAACCTCCCGTGCCTAGCCAGGGTGGCGTACCATGACTTCTGGGTCCTGAGTGACATCTTTATATCCCGATGGGTCCAACACCATCCCGCAGGGGTCTGTGTACAGGCCGTGAATGTGAAGAACTCCGTACTTGATGTGTCCCCTCGCCCACTGAAGGACCTAGCAGAGAGCAGGCAGACAGAGGAAGAACACCGGTATTTAAAACAGATATGAGAGGAAAACATCTACAGCCATTCATGGTCTCTCAAACCTACCTTGGAAACAGTGAGAGATGCTTCAGTTTATAATCACACCTTTATCCTAAGAGAAACCCAGCTGCCAGTGCTAGCTACTCCGTCCTGCCACATCATGAAGAATTTCTTCAGAGACTGAGCCAGGTGAGTAGTAACAGAAAATACCTTTAACGTCTGAGATTATGGCTAAGTGCTGAGTCTGATGACTTTAGGGAGACACTGAAGGCTTTCACGTCTAAGCCACACGTCATATTTTCATTACTGCTAGGTATACGTTGTTTTTACAACCAGAAAAATACATATACAGAAAAAATAATTTATTAAACAGCTCTAAGTTGGCTTCATTTCAAGATACAAAGGTCCTTAAAAGAAGCACATCACATATATTCCTTTTATCTTCATGCCAGGGGCTTCCGCGTCAGCGGGCGGACGGACAACCCCAGACAAACGGACTAATTAACCCTGCAGCCTGACCCGCATGAGCAGGTGCAGGAGCCAGCACTTCTGTGCCCTGCCCTGTGCAGCTTATTTCCAGAGGCGCTTGGTGGACAGCGGTGAGCAGCCCCACAGGCAGGGCCACACCACAAAGACATGGGAGCAGGTGTCCTGTTGCGTGTCACTCGGGGCCTGGGCCCGTGGTCCCATCATGCTTCCTTGGCCAAGCTCCGGGAGACAGGCCGCCAAAGGGCCGCCCCCACGCTTCCCCGGGTCCCAGGTGAGACACCATTGCGACGGGCCTCCGTGTCCCTGCGTGCGGGGCGGGGCTGGGGCTGGGACTCCCCCTCACAGGGAAGCAGGAACAGGCAGCAGCGGCAGGAACCATATAAACCCACAGGCACACACAGAGGACACACACACAGCGCACAAGAAATACAACCAACACAATCAAATTACAGTCAAGCTTAGCAATAAAAGCAATAAAGCGTTAAATGTGCACATATCCAATGAGAGAAGTGCATTTTGTTAGCTTTTTTTAGCAACGCCATGTGCTGGCGAGATATGGGAGATGGCTCTCCTCTCACAGCTGCGAGAGTGTAGACTGGTCATCTTTCTGGAGAATATGTGGGTCATTTATGCTGTTTGTCTTTAAAATAGTCATACCCTTTGACGGACATTTTTCTAGGAACTTATCAGAAGTGTGAGAATTTTCACTGCAGCATTGCTTACGACTGTGAAAACACTCTGAGAATAACAACTACAACCTAGCCTCACGATGCAATCACACTTACAGACATGCTTCTAAAGACAGCTCAATGACGGCAACCGCTCACACTATAATACTACAGGAAAAAAATCTGCATAAAAACTTTACATATTGCAATCCCAATTTGCTAATAGATAAATAAATAACCAAATCAACCAAAATCCACAGCAACAGGACTAGGTGATCTTGCTTTCCCTAATGCCGCCTTTACAACCCCATCTCCTAAATGACAGAGCCCCTGTGGGTCTGCAGGACAGAGGCAAACCAGACGCCAGCGCAGGCGGACGAGGGGTGGGGAGGAACGGGAGCAGCGCCCTGTCCCAGGCCCCTGCGGCTCATCCACCACGGAGAGGAGCCTCCGCCTTTCCTGTGACTGACACCCGGCTTTCCTGTGACTGACACCCGGCTGGGGGCGACGGCTGCCGCCACACCCACAGCGGCGCCTCTCCCTCTCCGCCCCCCGCCGCAGCCCGCACCTTGGTCTTGTCCTTCAAGTCCAGAGACTCCATGGGCCTGCTCTGCTGCCGCCCGAAGATCTCCAGCAGGGTGTCGTAGTTGGTGGTCAGCACCATGGTGCCGCGCTCCATCAGGCTGAGGATGGACTGCAGCACCAGGGGGTTCTGGATGTGCTGCCCCAGGTTGTCGAACACCTCCATCAGGCAGTCCTGGAAGAAGTTGGGCTTGGTGTCGCCCGTGCGCTATGGAGAGGTGGACCGGAGTTACAAGACAGCATCTCTCAACCACGACTGAGCACCCAGGCAAGCAACAGTATTCTAGGCACTAGGGATACAGCAGTTTTTTAAAAAAAAAAAAAGAAAATTGCTGATCTCGTAGAGCTTATTAAAACTCTGGAGGAGGGAGACAGGTAATGTGCAACTATGTGAGCAAAACATCCAAAGTGATGAACACGACGGGAAGAAAGCAAAGCAGAGAAAGGGGGCTGGAACTGTGGGGGCAGAGGTGGACGGGTCAAAGGGCACCAGGAGGGCCTCTGATAAAGGACTCTGAGCAGAGAGCGGAGGAAGGGAGGCAGCTCTGGACAGGGTGCACCCAGCAGAGGCAAGAGCCAGTGCGAAGGCACCCAGGTAACAGCACAGGCGGCCACGGAGAGGAGTGAGGCCACGTGTCACAGGGGAGGCCAGACAGGTGACCAGGAACCAGATCACGTGGGGCCCTGAAGACCGCAGTGAAGACTGGGCTCTCCCTCTGCGGGAGCCACAAAGGCACTGGTCTCCTCCTTGTTGGTCTAGGGAACTGGGTGAAAGAGCGTAGGATGCTGCCGAGAGATTCAGCAGGCTCAGGAGATACTATCTGGGGATCTGGCCCCAGATGTAGCAACAAAGGCCACTGGTGGCCTCGACCAGAGCTGCTTTGCTTTGAAGGGGATGAGAGCAGTGGGGGTCGCTGCGAGGAGGATGCTTCGTGCACTCCCGGTCTGAGCGCCCCTCCGCCAGCCTCACCCTGGGGCCGGCAGGACGGGCCGTAGAGCCTGACCCGTGCTCCCGCCCCTGCCGACCCCAGCCTCAGCCTCCCCATCGCCGTGGGCCTGGGAGTGTCCCCAGCATCCCCCTACACCCTCCCAGGTCGTCACTCACCCACGGCTCGGGGCTCCCCCTTCTGAGACCCTCCCGTCCCTCCCCACCTCCGGAGACCCCTCCACGGTTCCCGCGGGCCTGCCACCCGTGAGCCCCACAGCGTCACGGCCATTTGTGAATGTTCACCTCCTTCTCCCCTGAAAACCAGCTCCCCCGTCCCTGGCACCTCACACTCCTGACCAGTGAGGACGTGCGGGTGGCACCCCGCTCACTGCCAAGTCTCTCCAGCTGCACGTGTCACGGCTCATAGGGGGCGCACACCCACACGGATGACCCCTTCTGTATCACGGCCTCTGAATTCCTCCAGCCCCTCCTCCAGCGACCTCGTCCCCTCTCTGCCATCCACACCCTGAACGTCATCATGACCCACAGTGGGACCCTTTCCAGAACCCCGGGCCCAGCCTCTTCCTCCACATGCCCAGCTCTTAGCACCCCGGCTCCCAGGAGACTGCACCCCACCAGGACCCCCGGCCTTGACCCATGGCCTCTCACTCCCCCGCCAGCCTCACTTCTCCCATCAGCAGCCGAGATTCCATAACCTATCACCACAATCACTCCTGAGATATGCTTTCAACTTCCCTGCCCACCCCCCACCCCCGCCTTAGCCAGAATCACATGGCAAAACCCCAAACCTGGTAAAACCAACTCTCCACTTACTCCATACCTGTTCCCAACCAGCTGAACACAGGAAAACACAACCATTCTGACTGGCCTCACTTTAAATACACAAAAGCAAAGAGAAGAATAAGATAAAGCTCCAAATATTCATCTCCTTGATTAAACTAGCATCAACCTAGCTGGCCTGTCTTCCAATGAGAAGAGGCCTCATCCGAGGGGCCCTTCTCTGGTCCAGACTCTGCCCCTCCCCCTCCCAACAGGGCTCAGCAACTTCATCTAGAAAGGGCCCCAGAGCAAACTATTTTAGGCTTTGCGGGTCACCATCTCTGCTGCCAGGACTCAACTCTGCCCTGAAGCGTGAAAGCAGCCCTAGACGTTAGACGATGCAGATCTGGATGCAGAGAAACAAGCAGCAGGCGCCCCGCCCCAGGACGCTAGTTCCCCTTGTTAACACAACACACACACCTGGCGTCGGCACCCAGCGAACAACACTTCCCAGACTCTGGTAAAACTCTGGCCAACGCCGTGAAAACACCATGACGTGCATGTCAAGCCCTGTGAGGGCCAAAGCGCGGCCCCCCTCCCCTTCCCACTGCATTTACGGCAGGAGTTGGGACAGCTACCCTTGAGCACGCGGTGGGGGCTGCACGTGGGGACGGCAGAGCCACACGAGCAGCCCGGGTGCCCACGCTGCCAAGCCCCTGAGCCCCCCGGGCTGCCCACCCAGATGCTCACACGAGAAGTGCGAAGGCGAGCACGGAGCACAGGCAAGGCGCGCGCTCTCGGGTGTCCTTTCCCAGCAGCCGGGGCTCTGCGTGCTAGTTTTCACGCGCTCTCCTCTGTGACTCCTCCAACATCTCCCCGCCCCACACAGACGACAGCTGTGCTTCTTCCATAAACTCAGGAGAAGAGACCCGCCTCGGGCCCGGCACACTGCCTAGCTCCCTGCACGTCCTGGACGCCGATGACCTGGCCGTGACCTGTGTGAACTGAGCGCCAGGGCACCCACCCCGCTGGCTCCAGGGCATCACTCAGCCAGCGGCCCCGGCGACACCAACTGCTCCTCCTCTGCTAGATCCTCTCCACCTGCAGACAAACAAGCTCCATCTCCCCACATCTTACAATGTTTGGGAAGCACGTGTCATGTGAAGGGGTGCGGCTGGCCTGCCGAGACCAAAAGCAGACCTGGATGCCCCACTCCATCGCTACACGAGGAGGAGACCACCAGGCTGGTGCCCAGAGCAGCACGGCAACCTGCCTGAGACAGGCTCGCTGTCCAGGCTGCGTCTGACATGGACTGTCAGGAGCCCCACTGTGCCCGGCGCCACCGCCCCCCCAGACGATACTCTGATGCACTGAAAGATTCCTGGCTCGTCGGCCCAGCTCGGGGAGAAACGAGCACGATGCCGGCGGGGAGACATGTACACGCTGGACCCACAGACTCACCAACCTGGCCCAGAGCCAAGCTGCCTGCAGTGAGACCTGACGCACTTGTGTGAGAAGACTTACAGGGGACATCTTCCGGATCAGGTCATGGGCGACGACCAGCAGGTCCCCGTCCTTGGTCACCTTCCTGCGGAACTCGGCCACGTCCCCGGGGTGCAGCACCTCCAGCTGCTCCGCGGCCTCGATGACGGCCTCGATGCAGCTCCTCCACGAGCACAGGGCGGGGATCCCGGGGGCCACTGCGGCGCTGACGCCCGTCCCGATGACCAGGAGCAGCTCCTGGGGCTGTTTCCGGATGAGGCTTTTCAAAAACTTTCTACTTGAAAACAAGGGAGGGAGAGAATGAAAGCCAACACAGAAGTATGGCAACCACGAAGACGACAACGCGGCTTGGGAGCGTCTGCGAGGTGTCAGGTCAAACACAGCCCATACTGGACACACACACGGCGTCCCCCAGTTACACTGACTGTAAGGCAGAGCCTGTGTACTGTTCTGTTTGTGTACTAATAGCACATGTCCCAGCCTCACTCCCTGAGGGACCAGGGGACAGTACTGTCTTAGTCATCTCGAGGCCCCCATGGTGTGGAGCACACGTTTCAGTGATATACATTTGTGAACAAAAAAAATCTCAGCAACTTAAATTCCTTTAAAACAGCAAAGACCTTGTAACTACAAACTATGATGATAAACAATCCCTGATTACAGGGGCAGGAAAGAAAATTCCTGGCAAAATGCTGGGCCTCCACAACCCATGCCCCGGCAAGCACCTCCTTCTGCGTCACTTTACAGAAGCGTAACCTGCCCACTTCTAGTCAGAGGTGTGTCTCCTGCGAAGCGTGGCACCCCCGCCTGAGATGCGACCCTCTGATCACCTGCTGCTTGGTGTGGAGGCCAGGGGACAGTTGCTTCCTTGGGCAGAAAGAGAACTGCCTCCTGGAGCGTTTCTTACGTTGAAGCTAAGGGTAGTTACCCGGCCCCTGAGATGCCCTCCTGGCCCGGTGTTCTCACTTCACTTTCGCCCTCGCAGGGACTAAATAACACCTAAGGAGACTCGTGATGGAGGCTATACACCCGTCTGAGGGCGCAGCCGACTTCGTTTACCTTGATTTTTGTTCACTTCTGTTTGTTGTCTTTTCCACTGAATCCATCTGGGAGTCCTGAAGAGACTCAGAAGCAGTTGGTCAGAAGCGACTTCTACTCCCAGACAAAAGTTCTTTTTTTAGTGCCCTGGAAGAGAGATGAGGCTGGAATTAAAATCAAAGGCCCTGGAGCTTCCTTTAAATTAGAATAACTTAAAAGCATCATATACAAAAACATACATCCTAAATGGTTCCTAAGCCCCCATGCCTAATTCTGTGACTTTTCAGGCCAAGCAACATCTCAGACCCAGGTTCTCCAAAGCTCCACGCTGGAGGGATGCCAGGAAACCAGCATGAGGGAGCACAGCCGGGCCGTGGCTCAGCACTGCACGTCCTCACTGCCCCTCCACAACTCTGTTCCACAACCGCTTCCAGGTGACATGAACACAAACCACTTAGCAGGGAAGGGAGAGAACGCGACGGCACAACAAAGTAAGCCACACACGGGTCTCCCGGACTATCCGCGCTCTCGAGGGTCCTGAGCGGTGCACTGGCACAGACCAGGACACACCCAGTGAGCCTTCGGAGACGCCAGGCCTCC
Organism: Hippopotamus amphibius kiboko; assembly: GCF_030028045.1. NCBI lineage: Eukaryota > Metazoa > Chordata > Mammalia > Artiodactyla > Hippopotamidae > Hippopotamus > Hippopotamus amphibius. Next base: position 4,355,728 of record NC_080192.1, read on the forward strand.
CCCGGCCATACTGAGATCCAGGCCAAAGGAATAATCAAAGTAAAAGGTCAATTCTTAGTTTACATAAAACGCAACTCAAACCAGCTAGATCTCTATTGCCAAACTATCTCCACATTTTATCATTTTTCCAGAATCATATCCCCCACCAATTCTATACCTAACATTTACTGTAAAGAAGGAAATACACAGAAAAATAAAGATTAAAAAGCCCATAATCCTATTATCTACAAGCAATGACTGTTAGCATTTGTACAGTTCCCTCTGGACTTTTTACTTAAAAAACTTTACATCATTTGAGACCATAGGTCATATCCTACTTGTTCATGCATCTTAATAAAAACACTTCCCAGGGACTTCCTAGGTGGCACAGTGGTAAAGAATCCGCCTGCCAATGAAGGGGACATGAGTTTGAGCCCTGTTCTGGGAAGATTCCACATGCCGCGGAGAAACTAAGCCCGTGCGCCACAACTAGTGAGCCTGTGCTCTAGAGCCCGTGAGCCACAACTATTGAAGCCCATGCACCTAGAGCCCGTGCTCCACAACAAGAGAAGCCACTATAATGAGGAGCCCGCACAACACAATGAAGAGTAGCCCCTGTTTGCTGCAACTAGAGAAAGCCCGTGTGCAGCAATGAAGACCCAACGCAGCCAAAAAAATAAATTTATAAAACAAAACAAAAATATTTCCCTTATGGTATTCAAAAACGATTCCTAAACAGGAGTGTACTAGCAACATACATGGAATTCTATACTGATACGCCCTCGTGCGCTTTATCTGCCTCCCAATGCAGGACGTTACTGTAACTCTGATGACCATGTTTGTGCAGGAAATTTTTATCTATTTCGAAATTATTTATTTAGGAGAGCTTTCTGACAAGCAGGATTGCTGAGTTAAAGAATATGAACTCTGTAAAATATCTCAGCACATACCGCTGAAGTGCTTTGCACAAAAGTGGTCCGCAGAGTATCTGTGCCTGCTTAGCAGAGCCTCACCAGCACTAATTGAAAACCACCTTTTCAAATGTGTAATCTTTTTTTCCCCTCAAATGGAATTAGGTCACCAAAAATAATTCTCCAGGGTAAGGAAACAAGGCTTAATCAGTCTATGAGCATCTTTATAGATTTTAAAGCTAAAAGGGATTGTAAGACCATCCCCTGGAAATGTATACAGAACTCTGTGTAGGTGCCTGTGCACACTCCCCCCACTACCCAGGGCCCCCATCACACTCCCAAAGGTGCCTGTGACCTCTCCCTGGACGTCACGACACCAGCCTGCAGGCGAGGCAAGCCCTGCCCCCAGGTGCCTGCCCCCTGCCCGAGGCCGGTGCTCGGCCCTAACTCTTCCCGCTGTGGAGTCCCTATCCGAGTCATCAAAGGTCAGCTGGTTTCGTTTTTGTTTTTATCTACTAGATATTTTCTTAAGGAAAGGAAGAAATACTGAGGTTTTCCATTCTATTACATAATCCTGAGTATAAGCAACCTTGGGTCCCAGCCTGGAGATTTCAACGCCATCCTCAGTCTCAACAGCTATAAAACAGGAAATCTTGCTAACTGACGGAGTTTTGAAAGCCTAAGAACCTCTCACAGGAAGGGTGCTCTGGAGTCACAGCTCTGGTAGTCGCAGACTTCCTTTCTCAACCTGCCACGGCAGGACGGAACTCAGAGTCCTTCCTATTCAATCCTACGTGAGAAGTTAATACGAGATGCTTAGCGGCTGACTAATCCAACTGCCCCCTACTCCTGCGCCCCCAGATAATCTACATCACTTGAACACAGTTACTCCTTCTCACCTGAGACGGTATCTTTTACCTCATCCTGCTCTACACAACATTTTAGAATATTTTTTAACCGTCACTGGTCAACCACTGACTTAAGAAATCACATGCCCCAAGCTGTCACCATGGTGAAGAACTTTAAAAATCTCTGCCTAGATCTTTCAATTTTTGTTCAGCTGCTTTTGACGATCCGTATACGTATGATCATAGATACAAGTTGAAACCTAAATACTGCACTTACACACCTGCAAAAAGTATAAACAAATTAAACTTCTGTGGGCTGGACTTAACTCCAAAATTAAGTGATTTCAAAGTTTTCCAGAAGAACAAGTTATCACTACAAGTACTAAACACTTACATAATAGGTAAGAGCTTGCACTCCTGGGGGTGGTTTGGTGGTGAAAGTGCTCAAACCCCATTCTCCTCCCAAGCGTGAGGAAGGCCTAGAGCGGCTCCGCAGCGCCCCGACCAGAACCGCACAGGCTCCCAACTCAACAGGCAGACGAGCCTCCAGACTTTGATACTGACGGGTTCCTTTAAAGATCAAGGTAGCCAACACAGGAAGTAGCCAATTACAGTAAATCTCAACACAAGAACTATGTAAGGATGAACCGCATAGCTGCCCATATTTAGACATTTACAGTTCATTATAACACTACATGTTTACAGACATTACCTCATTTCCTGTTCTTTCAGCAGCAGAATTCACAGAGCCAAATCTCACAATGACTTAGAAAGTACCCCAAATCTCTCCTTGTTTTTCAACCAAGGACCAAGCAGATTTCCGAAGCACTTAGTACCCGATCCTGGAAGTCTGTGTAGGTCAGCAAGCCTCTGGCGTTCTGCTCCCGTTCCCAACACCGCTGTTCTAAGCCAATCAGATTCCAGACAGCAGGAACAAAAGCCTTCAGAGATCTTTGAGAAGCTGCATCTTTTGGTTTCCTTGGTGATTGTGTCGTCACCACGGTTTGCAGGCCCAAAGCCAAGTCATCATAGCAACCCATTTTTTTTTTGCAAGGAACTATCAGCATTTTCTGAAAGCAGAATCAGGCCCAAACACAGATTTGTATAAGCAGTTCCTATCCTTCTTATCTAAAGCCATAAATAAAAGTCTGAATAGGATATTCTCAGCTTAAAATTTGAGATCATGAGTATTTTATGAACTAATCTCTGAGTAGACAGAGACTGCCTTATCCTTTGAATCCCTAGTGTCCAGCACTAAATAAATGTTCATCAAATTGAGTCTAATGCAAAACAGAATAGACTACAAACACCAAATGTGTCATTTACAGCAGCAAAGCCCTGCTCCCCAACTCCACTGTGCTAGATTGTCAATGATGTCCCCCTCCGTCATGCCTCCTGGTCCCCTGGCCCTTGTGTCATCCGTCCCTCACTCACTGACGCTGGGCTTGGTCATATAATTTCTTTGGGCAATGGGATGTCAGCAAACAAGCAAGCAGTTGATAAGCACGTTGACACTGAGCCTGCCCTCTTGGAACTCAGCCCCGTGAAGCCCACCTAGCCTCCTGGACGGCCACCAAAGGACAGCACACTGGCTGACAACCCAGCCGCATCCACTCGACCCTCGTGCGAGGCTACGGGGGACCATCCGCTGCCAGTCCAGCAGCCAGGTGCCCGCAGCTGCATGAACGACCCCAGCCAGGCCAGCCGAGTCCTGCTGAACCAGGCCCAGGTGCTGAGCTACAGAACTGGCCTTTCTTGGAAGCACTCATTACCGTTCTACACCGCCAGAAAGAGCAGAGGGATGAAGATAAAAGTATCAAGACAAAAAAAAAAAAAAAAAAAGCACAGATCAATGAGTGAAAGAGTCCATAAAGTTTTGAGGGGGGGGGAGAAAACATCTGCCAAGAATAGCATTTCATTACAAGTAGCAAAATAATTTAAATCAGGGCTCCCTAGGTGGCCCAGTGGTTAAGAATCTGCCTGTCAACGCAGGCGACGTGGGTTCAAGCCCTGCTCCAGGAAGATCCCACATGCCGAGTAGCAACTAGGCCTGTGCACCACAACTATGGAGCCTGTGCTCTAGAGCCCATGCACCGCAACAAAGAGTAGCCCCCACCCCCGCTCACTGCAACTAGAAAAAGCCCACGTGCAGCCACACTCAACGCAGCCAATTAATTAATTAATTTTAAAAAAATTAAAACGAATCACCTTCTATTATAAATTAGACGAGGGTGAGTCAAAAATTATCCACAGTCTGGCTGTAGCAGTTCTTTTAATTAACTTTTAGAAAAGACAAATATCATTTTTCAACATAATCTCCTTGCTTTCCAATTCACTTTGTCCATCTGTCAACAAGCTTCCATATTTCCTCATTGAAAAATGTTTTCAGCTGGGCTGTGAGCCAAGAATGCACCACTATCTTCACTTCTTCATCAGAAGTGAATCTTCGTCCTCGTAGGGCTGCTTTCAGACGACCAAACAGGTGAAGGTCTGATGGAGCAAGATCAGGACTACAGGGAGGATGCTTTAACACCTCAAAACGAAGTTTTTGCAGAGTGTCGACAGTGTGGGTAGAAGTGTGTGGACGTGCATTGTCACGCAAGATCACAGTGCCCTTGGATAGCAGTCCTCTGCCTTTAATCTGTGGACGTGGACGGGTGTCCAGCTCCTTTCTGATGGCTAACACTTGTGCAACCTTCCTTGAACTTCTCTATCCATTCACACACACTTCTCTGCGACAAAACACTTTCTCCATACCGCGTACAAAGTCTTTGATAAATAACGGCACCAGGTACACCCTCAGACCACAAAAAACGGATCACTGCACATTGCTGTTCTTTCCTGAAAATCACAAGTGGGACATTCATTTTTGCTCGCACCACGGTTGCAAAGGAACTGGTGTAACACGTTCACACCTGCACAGCAGTGACTGGGGAGACAGCAGCCTTGAACGGAAAGCACTGATAAGACAGTGCAGCCAACAGAAGTTGTAATATAACCAGAGTGTGGATGCTTTCTGACTAACCCTCGTACCTTCACTTAACAAGTACAAACCATAAATTAGAAGTTTCAAGTCTGTGGGATCCTCAATAACATCCTTAGGAAAATTCTTAATTTCTTTCTATAAATAAATCATCACACGGGCTGTGAGTGGTATAAAGAGCATGGAGATGAGAGCTCCCGTCACACAGCCCCTGACTGCAGTCAAGGAAGAGGGGCCTACAGTCGACATGTGCTCAAGACATATTCCTCCTACACAGGGACATCACAAATACTCACGAAAATCTCCAAGTGCTGGCTTTTAACTCACCTGTACTCCATCCATAGAGTGATGGAATAAGATGCCCCCAGAATTTGTGGGAAAAATCACGTCACTGTGACTACAAATGACTTGATTCATTTAAAGGCCGGGCAACACAGCAAGCTCTCAGCATGGATATTAGCACTCTGCTATTGTTACAAAAGTAACCCACACTAAGAAATAGGAGACCTGGAAATACTGGTATTAAGTGTAATCCCTGTAGCCAGTGCAGTTTCTAAGGACTGGAGTGTCCTTAAAGGAGGCCAAACCAACCACCCTGTGACTACACCCAGGCAGGTCTGGAGGCCTCCGGCAATAAAGCAGGCTCTCCAGCCCCATCAGCATATCGCAGAGGAGTGCCTGGGGCTGGAGCTCACTGACACTGACTCACCCCGCCCTTCACTCTCACTAGATTCCCTCAAACTGCCTTCTTCACAACAAACTGGTTCCCCGTGTGGACTCGGGAGGGGGACACGGAAGCACAAATCATGGGCAACAAGACGTTTTCAAGTACATTTGACAGACTTCTAACCACTAATGAATCACCTGGGATCTGGTTGATAGAGGTATTTTTGGTGAGTTTGGTTAGCATAACTAGGTTCACCTGAGCTGAAAACAAGGTGCAAATGGACAAAAATTAAGCTTCCAGAATGGCAAAAGACAGTTGTGCCCTGATACCACAACACCTGAAGCAGCACTGGGGCTGTGGTGGAGAAAACACCGGATCTGGAGACAGGAGACACCACCACAGCCCCAGCCCTGAGATCGCTCTGAACCTCAGTTTCCCAATCTGTCAAATGGGAATGCCGTCATCCACACCACTGACTGGACCCTTGTGAAGACTGTGAGTCAACTATCAGAAAGGTACTTAACCTTAAGATGTTTACCTTCTACTGAGCAACAGGAGACCTTTTGTTGAGAAGGTCTGTGTTGCTTTCTTGTGCCTCTTATTTTTATCTCAAGGTATGTTTTATTTGACCCTGACAAGTTGTTGCCCTTGCACTCCTATATGAATTCTCCACAGGAAAACAAAACAAATGGTAGCAAAGTATCAAAAAAAAAAAAAAGATGTTTATCTATTACCATAAACAACCTCAGCAGCCAGCTTTTCTCCCTCAGCAACGGCAGGCTTTCAGCAACACTACTTCTGCACAACTACATACTCATTTAACCTGGATCTTGGTAAAACTTAACCCAGCCATTACTAGGAAGAGATCTTCAGGATGAACTGTTTTCTTCACGTTACAGTAAATACAAAACCTTAATTTGAAAACATGCTATTTAACCATTCACTTTTTATTCAGTCAAAATAAATTGCAGTGGAAAAAATCCTTCTTTTGTAATGATCAAAATGGATTCATTTGCTTCTTGAAACCAGTGCCTCCAAACAGAGTTGCTTGGGCACACATGCTCAAACCAAGAAAACAACAAAACCCACCAATAAAAAATTTAAAGTATTTAGTCCAACAAGCAACATTAATTACTGGTACTTTCTACTCCCCTACCGGATTCAAAGGAAAACCCTAAGCACTGTACATGCACTATCTCATGTGAAGTTCTCAACGACCCTGTGATGCGGCCCTTATCCTTACCTCTCACCTGGCCGAGGCTGACATTAAGAGGCCAACCACCACGGTAAATGCAGTCGTGCATGTTTTCTCCAAACATCAGTGCGGCTCAAGCAGGGCAAACAAATATATCTGACATTTTACTAGGAACACTGCCAACAGCTAATGCGTTCACGTTTAACAGTCTGTCCCTCAGATGTGACACGCTGCACAGCTCAAATAGACATGTTACTCAATAATAAGCCAACAATGGTAAAAAAAAAGTACCAATACAGAGGCCAAATGCTGAACCACCAGCATTTACCCATCCCAAGAGGAATAAGAGATGTTCCAGAAAGTAAACCTCCAGTGAAATCTAAAATTATAGAATTTTGGGACTTCCCTGGTGGCACAGTGGTTAAGACTCTGCGCTCCCTATGCAGGGGGCAGGGGGCCCTGGTTCGATCTCTGGTCAGGAAACTAGATCCCACATGCATACTGCAACTAAGAGTTCGCATGCCGCAACTAAGGAGCCCGCCTGCCACAACTAAGACCTGGTGCAACCAAATAAATAAATAATAAATTAATAAATAAAATTAATTAAAAATAAATAAATAAAATTATAGAATTTTAGGGACTTCCCTGGTGGTTCAGTGGTTAAGACGCCGAGCTCCTAATGCAGGGGACACAGGTGTGATCCCCGGTTGGGGAATTAAGATCCCACATGCTGCAACCAAGCACGTGTGCCACAACTACTGAGCCCACATGCTGCAACAAAGACCCAGCACAACCTAAATAAATAAACAATAAATTTTAAAAAAAATTATAGAATTTTAGAGCTGGAGGGATCTTAAAGGTTCTGCAATGTCAAACACCCTACTTTACAGATGTGAAAACTGAGACAGAGGCAGCGACTTGGCTAAAGTCCCCCCACCGGGGGGGGGGGTTCAGGGGACAAGCTATAAACTCACTCCTGGCTCACGTCCCACAATGCCACCATCCTGGGCATCACCTTGTCCACTGTGACCCCAAAACTTCACGTAAGGCACTCAGGTATACCTCTTTTTACCAGCAAATCTTTACAAACACCAAGCCACACAGTTTGGCTTATCTGCAGATTCACCTGCTTCCTTGCTCCCTGCATTTTCCAGAAGTGCTAAGAGAAACAGCCAGCATTAGGGAGATACTAGAGGCAGCAAAAAGCAGCCTCCGGCAAAACAACCAGCTCACAGGAGCCTTCTGTTTGGTTCCACCCCCGGCTTATCACACAACTGTCTTGTTAACTTCAGCAAGGAATAGATAAGAAGGGCTCAGCCAGGAAACAAGCCACCACTGGAGAGGACTGCACTGTCCTGGGAAAGAGGCCTTGAGGCTCTCTGGGGGAGGAAGTAGGATCCAGCAGAAAGAGTCCAGGCTTAAAAGTTAAACAACCGGTACAGGCTGTACTACTTAATATGGGGGCAAGTTACTCAGTCTCTCTGAGCTGTAAAAACGGAATAAAACCTTACATCTCAGGGTTGCTGGAAACATTAAAAGCTTTAACACTTAAAATAACAAAGCCTACAACAGTGTGATTCCCACTACACCCTACATATGCAATGGGTATCCTTCCTGGATTTAATCCATTAAAATTAAATAAAATTTAAAAGTCAGTTTCTCGGTCATGCTAATCACATTTGAAGTGCTTGCCAGCCACACGTCTCAAGTGTACTGCAGAGCAAGATACAGAACATTTCCATCACTACTGAAAGTCCTATTGTACAGCATTATCATTCAGGGCCAGTCTCCCTGCCTCTCACCCAAGTCCAGACCTCAACAAACACAAGTCCCGGAGATTTCCTTTAAATCGATCTCTTGTCCATACCCTCCGCCACGCCTACGGGCCTCACAACCTGTCTGGACTGACGGCCACCCCTTCCAGCTTCAGGGTGGGGCCCCTCTGGTCCCACACAGTCTCCAAAGTGATGTTTCTGACACAACACATCTGATCTCATCTCTCCTTCAAGGGCTTACCAGTTCTTTCAGGACCCCAAGCCCAGCTTCCACACGTTCCATGCTCTGGTTCCATTTCTGAGACCCAGTCTCTCCTCCCCGTCCACTGTGCTCCTGTCCCTCTCCTGTGTGGACACTGACACACACACAGCCACCCTGATGAAGTCCTAGGTGACCTGTGGGTAAACGGCCAAAACCTCCTCTAAAAGGACTAACAAGCATCACTCCCCAGGCAGAAAACTGTGGGCTGAGACAGGGAAGAGCTGGAATGGCCTTTTGGGTCTAGACTTCAGAAGCTCAGCTGTGCCTGAGGAAGCCGAGGTCCTCGCTGCCACCACCCTGTCCAGGTCACTGCCACCTCTGAGGTGGTCTTGCCTCCTCCAAACAATTCTGCCCCACCAGATCCAGCGATTGTTCAGAAACACCACATTCACCTTCACTCCCCTCCTCAAACCCCTCGATGGCCCCCGACTCCCTTCAAGTACCAAATCCTCTGCTGGGCTGCAGAAGCTCCTCTCGCCTTGGTTCTGACTTCCTTCGCCCAGCCCTTTCTCGCCGCTGCCCGTCTAAAACCCTGCCCTCTGCCAAGCTCCCCAGTTTCCCCCATTCCGGTCGCCTCTACTCGGAACACCCCCCTCGTTCCTCTCCACTGACCAAGGCCCACCTTCCTTCAGCTCTGGGCTGGACCATCACTCACTCGAGGGGCTGGCAGAAGCAGTAATTCAAGAAAGAGCCGTTGGCAGGCAGACCTCAGGGAACAAAGCTGGATTCTTCCCACTTAGGGACCCCTCTAACAGCCCCTGAGGACCTTGTTCACTAAGGGGGCAGCACATCTCCAGCCAACCCCCCAGCATGAATCTGTGCTCCAGCCCACATCCTGGTTTCCAGACTCCCATGCGCTTTGTGCCTTTTCACATACCATCCCTTTGATCCTGGCAATCTTCTCAATGTCAACCTTCAAGAATCAGCTCACCTATTACCGGCCCTCCAGAGCACCCCTTCCTGAGAATCCGACCACCCCCCACAGCTAAGTTAATGCCACTACACTGTTATCATCACCACATAAAAACTACCTACTCGTTTAACAACTCCCCTCCAACCTGGCCCTGAAAGCAGGGACTGTGTCATCTGCAGCTCCTGTGTCAATTGCTGGAAACTTAGTCTTTTGCGTCTAGACTTTAAGAAGCTTAGCCATGCTTGAAGAAGCCACGGTCTTCACAGCCCCTGCCACCACCCTGGGTCCAGGTCACCGCCACCTCTCATGTGGTCTTGCTTCCTCCAAACAACGTTCTCGCACCACAGCCATTTAAAAAACCATGTTAGCTCCGAGAATGAAAAGATTAGGAGGAGGAGACCACCCCCCAGCATCCTGATCGGCCCCAAGTCCCTCACCTACTTAGCGCTGCCGCTCTCCACCACACCGGATCTGTTCTCTAGGCGCTTCTGTGGGGCCATGAGTCTCACCAAAGAGCATTAAAAGTTAAACACTGTCCCGCTTTGGCCTCAATGCAACAGTAAACACAATGCAACGGCCGCTGCTGCTGAGATCACACCCCCTGCCTGGTGACAAAGGGGCAGGAGGTGACTGACTACTCATTATATGCCTCTACGACTTCTATAGCATCACCAAGAATTCACAAACCTCCGGAACACTTGCACAGACGCCCCATGGGTCCACGGACCTCAGGTTTGAGAAACCCAGCCTTGAGACCGGCGTGGAGAGGGAGCCAAACGGGAACTGAACCTCAGGGCAGGTGGCAGAGGACAGGGCAGGCGCCGAGGGTGGGGACGGCGGCCTAGGCACCCGGGGGGGCTGGGGGAGACGGCCCGGGGGGGTTCTGAGGAGGCCTGGGGATGGGAAAGTCGGGGACGGCCCTGGGGGTCCTGAAGGAGTCCTGGGGGTTCCTGGAACTGAGGATCCTAACGGGTCCCAGGACCCTGAAGCGACGGGAGGGCCTCGGGGGGTCTCGGAGTCTCGGGGAAATCCTGAAGGGTTTCGGGGCTCCAGCGTCCTGAAAGCGTCGGGGCCGGAGGTGCTGGGGGCTCCGACAGGGTCCCGGGAGCCAGGGGTCCCGGAGGGGCCGGGCGGATCCCCGAGGGAAGGGGAGGGGGTCTTGGGAACCGAGGTCCGTCGCGGCCCTGCGGCGGCCGGGGGTCTCGAGCGGCCGGGACGGACGCCCAGGGCCCCCCCGCCCGGCACCCCCGGGCCTCCCCCAGCAGCCAGCTCACCGCGGCGCCGCCGAGACGCTGGCCGCAGCTCGCGCGCCCGCCGCCTCCTCCCGCCAGCGGTCCACGTCTCCGGGGCTCGGGGAGGCCGCGCGCCCCTCGCGCTGGGCGGGGCCGGGCGGAAGGCGGTCTGAGGGGAGGCGGGCGGCGCGCGCGCCCGGGGACGACGCCGCGCCCCCCTCCGCCGCGACTCCCTCGGAGGCCGGCCGCCGCGCCGCCGCAAAGCCTTCCCCCGCGCGCCCGCCCTCGCCGCGCGAAGGTTCCGCCCCGAAACCAACCACCCCGCCAGCCGCCGGCCCCGCCCCCGGAGGCCCCGCCCCCCATGAGGGCCCCGCCCCCACCTCTGGCGCAGGCGCGATCGAGTGCGCGGAAAGCGCTCGTCGGGCTGAACCTTCTACAGCGCCCTGCCCGCCGCGGCTGACTGCGCGTCCTCGGTTTCTTCATCTGCAAAATGGGCGCGGGCGCATCTTGCAGGGACACAGCGACCGTGAAGTGCGGTCGGAGGCGCCTCTCTGCAGCCAGGCCCCGCACCACACTCATGCGCAGCTTCAGTTCCCCAACCCGAGTTGGGTCCAGACCCGGAACGATGTCGGGGCCCAAACACTCCCTGCACACCGAAGGCCCTGCCGACCTGAAATCGCCAGTCCCCTCCCCCAGCCCCGCGTTTTCTTTCAGAGTTCCTACCGCTCTGAAATTACCCACACTCGCTATTTGTCTCTCCCCAGCCCCCCGGGAGAGCCGGGACCTTGTCCGCCGTGTCCACCCCTGGGTACCCAGAAACCAGAACGGGGCTGGGCACACGATCGGTGCCCGCATGTTGTGAATGAGTGAGTGTCCACCTGTGCTCTTCCCTCATTAAGAAATACTCTCAGCTGGAGGCTGAGACTGGCACCAGCTTGGGTTCGGATCCTGTGAGTCCCCATGACCACACGCCGGCCCGTGTCGCATGTTCCACATCTGTAAAACTGGGCGATGTTAGTGCCTTCCTCCTGGGTGGCTGAGAGGACCAAATGAGCTCGCGTGTGCATGAGCTTGGCACAGAGGCGCGCCGCTGGTTTAGTGTCCTCTAGGGATCGTATTATCCCGGTGGTCCCCTCCTCCCGTTGTCTGCCACTGGAAGCCTTTCCCTTCCCTGAAGAAGACCTAACCGGATCAAAAGCCACTTCCTCCTGCCAGCCTTCCCATCCCCGAATCGCCCTCCCAGCCCTGCCCAGGCCAGCAAGTTAGGGACTATTTCCTCTCTCTTTCTCACTCCCCTCCCCACCCGCCGCGCTGGTTTTAAAGTTGGCCTAACATACCCCACCCCACCCCACCCCCAGCTCACAAGAAGCCTCCCTTTGGCTAGGGAAGTTGCCCCTGTGAGTTTCAGCAGCCTGTGAACTTTTGGGGCCTCAGATCCCAGAACACTGTGGGGGTAAGTGACTCAGAAGTGAAGGAGGAGCAGAGGTGGGCTTCCTGCTGGTGCCAGGCACTTGCCTGAGCACTTTGCCCGTGTTCTTATAGTCCTGGGAGCAAGGTGAGGACGTCGCCACCATTATTATTCCCGATGGGGAAGCTGAGGCACATGTAACCACCACTGCATACACCTCCTGGTACCCTGGACACAGAGTTGGAATGCAGTGCAGTTCAGTTCCTGAGCACCTGTGCTGAGTGCTGGGCACCTGCGCTGAGTGCTGGGCACCTGCGTTACCTGGAAACTGGGTTCGTCTTTTGGTGGGTGTCGAGCCAAAAGACACAACTAAGCCAAAAAAGTGGGAGAAGGAAGGATTTATGATTACTTGCAGTCAAGGAAGGAGAACACCGGGGATCTTTCCCAAAGCAGTGTCTCCCCAAAAAGCAAAGCTGGGAAACTTTTAAGCTAAGGGTGGGGAATTCCCTGGAGGTCCAGTGGTTAGGACTCTGTGCTTTCACTATGGTGAGCCTGGGTCAGGGAACTAAGATCCCATGAGCCACGTGGCACAGCCAAAAATAAAGAAAGAAAGAAAGAAAGAAAGAAAGAAAGAAAGAAAGAAAGAAAGAGAGAGAGAGAGAGAGAGAGAGAGAGAGAGAGAGAGAAAGAAAGAAAGAAAGAAAGAAAGAAAGAAAGAAAGAAAGAAAGAAAGAAAGAAAGAAAGAAAGAATTCTGCATAGAATGGGGGCAAAGGTCGACAGAGTCCAGGCTTTAGTTGATTGAAATCAGGAGAGTAAATATCACCTTGCTGTCCTCCACCTGGGTGGGGGCCTTAGTTCCTGCAGAACCAAAGACTATATTAGATTATGACGTACATCCCTTGAGGAGGAACTGGGACTCTGTCTTATAGCTGACTACTGCTGCTTGACTGCTTTTTCTTTGTTCCTGCATTCCTTCACTTCTCTTAAGGTCATCAATTACTGAGACCTGTTCAAGGGTAAGAACTGTGGCCAGGCTTATGTCCCAAAATGGCTTAGGCCAAAAATGGCTTTCCTTATGTCAAGAAAGCCATGCCTGGTTCTCTTTCTCTGGGGACGCCCTAACCTATCAGCTTACACCTGGACCTGTAGGAGACACAGCCCCGGCCCTCAAGGCGCCAGGCCCCAGCATGGACTTTGAAAAACAGAACCCCGTGGGCTCGGAGCTGTCAGAGGTCAGACCCAAGGTGCAGTGGGGCCCCAGGCGGGGCGTGCCAGGGTGGGGGAGCTGGAGTAATCATTTCAGCTCCAGGCGAGGCACAGGCTGGAAGTCTCAGCCCCTCCACCCAGAAGTCCGCCAGGCAGCCTTACAAGGACAGAGCCAGCAGAAGGGACACCTTGGGAACAATGCCTTCCCCTCCCCTCCCCCATATCCAAGACAGACACAGCTTCCCTCAAGTTGTGGAAAATTACTGGGAGGCACTGCCGCCTGGTCACGTTGCACACCTCAGAGCAGATAAGGTGGTGGTGGAGCAAGTAGGCCAAGAGCTGGCATGGTGCTGGGGTGCAGATGTATGTCACGTGATGTGGGCGCTGCAGAGTGTAGGAGTCCTCGTCCCAGCCTCCACCACGAGGGTGTGAGCACATCTCATTCAGCATGTACTGAGCACAGGAGTGAATATGTGTGTGCGTGAAACCACAAGGCTTGGTCCCCCGGACACACCCCACTCATTTCTATGCAGAAGATGCTCTCGTGGGCATGCTTTTGTGTGCGTGTGTACGCTACTGTTTACTGAGCACCTACCAGGTGCTAAACTCTGCATACGCATCTTACTTCATCCTCAGTTGCCCTGTGCAGTAGGTATTAGACCCCCTTAACAGACTGAAAAACAGACACTGAGGACTTACAGGAACGGGGCCAACCAAGCCAGAAGGCGGGCATCTACTCAGAACTGCTGCAGGGGACAGCCTGCATAGAGAAGGGGTGTGGCATTGTCAGAATGGAGAAAAGGGACAGAGTCACAGGCGGGGCCCTGGGAGAGGAGCTCCAAAGAGGGAAGAGAAAAGACTTCGGGGACGAGCGGACAGTCCTTCCATCCTAGAAAGGAAGTTTCCAGGATGGAAGTTTCTAGGATGCTCTGTTGCCCTGGAAGGACCCACATCATAACACTCACATGCCCTGCGTAGGTGTAAAGGCCAGACATACACATATCGTATACCTCTGGACCACACCCGACAAAGATGACACACACCAAACACCCTCGCACAGTGCCTCATTACACATATTTGCTGTAGACATTCTCATGGAAAAGAGGTGAATTAAGCTTTTGTTTTGTTTTTTATCTTTTCATGTTTTGGCTGCACCACGTGGCTTATAGGATTTTAGTTCCTTGAGCAGGGAGAGAACCCAGCCATCAGCAGCAAAAGCTTGAAGTCCTAACCACTGGACCGCCAGGGAATTCCCCTAATTAAGCCTTTTTGGGTCCTCCCCACACCTCCCCAGACATCAATTTCCTGTCAAAACTCCTGGTGCTGTACCTGCGTCTTGGCAGCCTGGCAGGTAAGACTGTGATGCCAGAGCTGGGCAGCAGGTGGGGTGTGTGTGGCTAGCAGGGTGGCTATGCTGGCTGGAGAAGGAAGGAGAGGAGCTTGGCAAATACACCTTGGAAAAGTCTCCCTGGCCCTCCTTCTCTGCCTTTCTGTCTTCCCCCCAACCCCCAGGACTCAGCTCAGGCCTCCTCACCCCTGGCCTGGAAGTTTGCAGCAGGCTGCTCTGAGGTTTCCACTGACCAATCCAGGCCCCTCCCCGCAGCAGCCACGGTGAGGATAGGGAGACCCACACGAATACACATTGTCCTAGAGGCTGAGAACACCATGAAACCGTGCACCTCAGACTGGGACTGGAACCCACGCACCGGGACTCGAACCCGGACAAAACCCAAGGTCTTCCCACGGAGATCACACACCTGGCTTCAGGACTTAATGAAGCTCAGGTTGTTGGTGGCTCATCGCAGAAAGAATTCAGTGAGAGACAACGTGACAGGTAAGAAGTGGATTTGTTTAGAGAGAAACACACTCCACAGACAGAGTGTGGGCCATCTCAGAAGGTGAGAGAGGCACCAGGAGGTGGGGGTCAGTTTTTATAGGGGTGGGTCATTCCATAGGCTAATGAGTGGGAGGAGTATTCCAGCTATTTTGGGGAAAGGGCGGGGGTTCCTAGGAATTGGGCCACCGCCCACTTTTTGATCCTGATGGTCAACCTTCGAACTGTCACGGTGCCTGTGGGGGTGTCACTTAGCAGAAGTGTTACAGGGAGCTATCCTGAGGCTCAGGGTCTAGTGGAAGTCGACCTGTCCGCCATCCTGGACCCATTTGGTTGTAATCGGTTTATGTCCTGTCCTTGGACTATGTCATTCTTTCAGAGGTTGTGCCCTGCCCCCTTGCCTCCTGTTTCAATAGCAGGAAAACAGCCCCTGCCCTCATAGAGCTGACAGTGTAGAAGGGAAACAGGCAATAAACACGTGGGTCAGGGCGTGGGGAGGCTATAAAGAAAAGGGAAATTGGCTCAAGGACAGACACCACTATGAAAATAAAAGGGCAAAACACAGCCCGGGGGCAATTTGCAAAACACATATCTGACTAAGGACCCAATCTAGCATATACTAAGAACTCACAACTCAATAAGAAGAAGATGAACAGCCCAGTTTTTAAAAAGTGAGCAAAAGATTTGAACATGTTTCATCAAGGAAAATATATGAACGGCAAATAAGGACCTGAAAAGACGCTCAGCATTATTATGGGAAATGCAAATCAAAAGCTCTACACACCAGGGCTTCCTAGATGGCGCAGTGGTTAAGAATCCGCCTGCCAATGCAGGGGACACAGGTTCGAGCCCTGCTCCAGGAAGATCCCACATGCCTCGGAGCAACTAAGCCCGTGTGCCACAATTATTGCGCCTGCACTTTAGAGCCCGTGAGCCACAACTATTGAGCCCATGTGCTGCAACTACTGAAGCCCACACGCCTTGAGCCCGTGTTCTGCAACAAGAGAAGCCACAGCAACGAGGAGCCCACACACCATAACAAAGAGTAGCCTCGACTCACCACGACGAAAAAATAAAATAAAATAAAAAAGCTCTACACACCACCACGATGGCCAATGCTTAAAAGCCTTGGACTTCCTCGGTGGAGCAGTGGATAAGAATCCGCCTGCCAATGCAAGGGACACGGGTTCGACCCCTGGTCCGGGAAGATCCCACATGCCGTAGAGCAACTAAGCCCGTGTGCCACAACTACTGAGCCTGTGTGCCACAACTACTGAAGCCTGCATGCCTAGAGCCCATGCTCAGCAACAAGAGAAGCCCCTGCTCGCTTCTACTAGAGAAAGTCCACACGTGGCAACAAAGACCCAAAGCAACCAAAAATAAAAATAAAATAAAAGTGAAAGTATGGTTTTGAAAAAATATCAGCTGTCTTTAAAAATAATAATTAAAAAAATAAATTAAATAAAAGCCTGACCATACCGAGTGTTGCTGAGGGTGTGGAGGAACTGGAGCTCTCACAGTGTGTGTGGGAATGTGAAGGCAGACAACCACTGCACACCTATCAGAATGGCTAATATAAAAAATCGTGTTAATACCAAGTGCTGGTGAGGACGTGGAGAAACTGACCCCCTATGCACTGCTGGCGGGACTGTGAGATGGTTTCCAGCTCCTCTGGAAAACAGTTTGGCAATGTCTTATCAAAGTAAACATGCACTTCCCATGCCACCCAGCAACAGCACTCAGGTATTCATGCCAGAAAAATTAAAATTATGCTCAGATAAAAACCTTACATATGGACTTCCTAGGTGGCACAGTGGTTAAGAATCCACCTGCCAATGCAGGGGACACAAGTTCGAGCCCTGCTCTGGGAAGATTCCACATGCCATGGAGCAACCAAGCCCGTGCACCACAACTATTGTGTCTGTGCTCTAGAGCCCGTGAGCCACAACTATCGAAGCCCATGTGCCTAGGGCCTGTGCTCCACAACAAGAGAAGCCACTACAATGAGGAGCCTGTGCACCACAATGAAGAGTACCCCTGCTCGCAGCAACTAGAGAAAGCCCGTGTGCAGCAACGAATACCCAACGCAGCCAATAAATAAATAAAATAAATACATAAATTAAAAAAAATAAAATAAAATAAAAAAATAAAACCTTACGTCGATGTTCATAGCAGCTGTATTCCTAACAGCTAAAAACTGAAAACAGCCCAAATGTCCTTCAGCGGGAGAATGAGACACAGAGTGGGTTTGTTTACATCACAAGACACTTAGCAATAAGAAGCAATGCAGTGTGGATACCTGCAACAGCCTACATTGACCTCAAAGGAATTACGCTGCTGAGAAAAAAATCTCAAAAGGTTGTATGCGGTATGATTCCACTTATACAACATGTTTTACATGACAGACTTGTAGAGATGGAGAGGGCAGGTTAGGGATTACCAGGGGGGTGGGGAATGGTTAGGAATGGGGTCGCAGGAGAGAGTCTGGTGGTGATGGAAAAGTTCCATATATATATATATTTTTAATAAATGTATTTATTTATTTACTTACTTACTTATTGGCTGAGTTCGGTCTTCATTGCTGCGCGTGGGCTTTCTCTAGTTGCGGAGAGCAGGGGCTACTCTTCGCTGTGGCGCGCGGGCTTCTCATTGCGGTGGCTTCTCTTGTTGCAGAGCTTGTGGAGCACAGGCTCTAGGCGGGTGGGCTTCAGGAGTTGCAGCACTCAGGCTCAGTAGTTGTGGAGCACAGGCTCCGTTGCTCCGCGGCATGTGGGATCTTCCCGGACCAGGGATGGAACCCGTGTCCTCTGCATTGGCAGGCGATTCTTAACCACTGTGTCACTGGGGAAGTCCCTATATCTTGTTTTTTTAAGTTGACTTACAATATTAACAATTCTGTATCTTGCTTGTGGTAGTGGTGACACAAATCTCCACGGGTGATAAAATTGCACAGAACATACACACGCAGAGTGCTTATAAAATTGGGCAAACGTGAATAAGTTCTATGGATTTTCCCAGTGTTAACTTCCTGGTTTTGATATAATTATGCTATCATTATACAAGATGTTACCATTGGGGGAAACTGGGTGAAGGCTACACAGCTATTCCCTGTACCTTTTTTGTTGTTGTTGCAACTTCCAGTGAATCTCTATTTCAAAATAAAAAGGTTTTTTCCGTGGTTCCACTCCTAGGTATTTACCCAAGAGAAGTGAAAGCACGTTCTATGCAGGGACTTGTACACGAATGTTCATCTCAGCTTTATTTGTAACAGCCCAAAACTGGGAACAACCCAGATGGCCGTCACCAGGTGAATGACACATCAGTAAACTGTAGAATATTCACACCATGTAATTCCTCCTCAGCAATAAACAGGAACAAAATATTAATACAGGCTGCGATATGATGAATCTCTAAATGATTATGCTGAGTAGAAAGAAGCAAGACAAAAAGAGACCATTCTATGTGGTTCCATTTGTATGAAATTCTAGAAAATGCTGTAGAATCTTTAGTGTTGGAAAGCAAATCCGTGGGGGATGGGAGGGGCAGGAGGGAGAGCTTGCACAGGAGCAGGAGGACACTTCCAGGGGAGATGGACGTGTCCGTTATCTCGATTGTGGTGGTTTCACAGGCACTGATGCGGGGCTGGAAGGAGACCGAACGAAGTACTCCTTAGAAATGCATAGGGGAGTGGATTGGGGCCTCAGCAAAGAGCTGCTTAGCCTCTTTCTTGTCAAGACTGTATGCTGCATTGCTTCTAAATTTTAGAATTATTAATTTAAAAATGGGACAAGAGAGATATATGACATTCCAGGAACTTCTTATTATTTGTTGAGCACCTGTCTGCTGGTGACAGGGCACGGAACATATCCTCTGACCTAAGAAGCTCTGGGTTAGAGATGGTAGGGAGTTGAGAATAACACTACCTCCTCCAGGAAGCCCTCCTGGCTATGCCAGCCCTGGTTGGGTGGGGTTGGGAATCCTACCTCTGATTCTTACAGCACCTCTAGCCTGACCTGTGTGTGAAGGCCAGATCGTGCTTTGTCCAGAGCTCTGCTCTGACAGTTTCTCTCTGCATTTCTATTCTGACCAGATGGGTGGCTCCCAGTTTTCCTAAGCCTGGGGCTCAGGGCTTGGTTGGATTTAATCGAATGACATCTCTTTGTGATTGATTAGATCTCAGAAAAAAATCACCTATTTTGGAGCAAACGTCACAAGCATTCTGGCTTTCTTTGCACAGATGAGGTCAAAGGAGCCCAGAGAGGGTACTTCCTTGCCCCAAGTCACACAGAATGTCTATGGCGATCAGCTCATTGATGAACTATGACTGAGATAGGAGGAAGGATGAAGCAGCATCTGTGTGGAGGTGGAGAGCTCAGCTCTGAAGGTCCTGCCAGCTCAATCTTGGGAGGAGGGGATCCTTCAGAATCTGAGAAGTGAGCCAGAAAAATTGCTTCTGTGGGTATTTATAATTAGAAGTTTCTGTGAAGCTTGAGTCCAGCCCAGAACCTATGAGCCAAGCCCAGCCTCTCCCACCCACCCCCACCCACCAGATTGGGTTATTCTGCAGATTGGATAGAACTGGCTGGAAACTGGCCAAGGCTTGGCCTCTGCCTTTGAATCCAAGCTCACCCCCCCCACCCCCCAATCCCATGCTGCCCTAAGACAATGTTTTACCCTCCTCTCCCCTGTGCTACACAAAAGGGGCCTGCGTGCCATTCCACAGGGGCCAGAGGCCTCCGGCCTGGTCAGCTACGGTCCCCTTGGTGCATTGAGACATGTCTCAGCACCTATGATCTGGTGCCCTGAGGGCACCCCAGCACCTGCTGGGGCTCTTCCGCACAGCTGTCAGGTAGCATTCTTGCTTTAACCAACCCTGCTCTGGCAAATCTCTTTTCTTTTTCTTTCTTTTTCTTTTTCTTTTTTTTTTTTTTTTTTGGTTGCACTGCACGGCATGTGGGATCTTAGTTCCCCAACCGGGGATTGAACCCTGCATTTGGAAGCACAGAGTCTTAACCACTGGACTGCTGGGGAAGTCCCCTGACAAACCTCTTCTTCTTTCAGCGATGGGAAATGGGACTGACTTGTTTTGCACATCCCAGAAAGGGAAGCAGACTTGCTACCTGGATCAGAAGACAGAATTGAGTCATCTGAGCAGAGACTCAGAGACCCAGGACTGGGAGAACCCCTCCACCCCCAAGAGAACTTGGTCCCCTCCCCTGTGTCCTGCAGCCTCTTCTGCCCGCCCGTGGTGGGATCCTCAGAGAAAGCTGTGAGGGGACCCAGGTGTGCATGGCCCTGAAATTAACTGTTTACATCAGCCCATTTTACAGATGAGGAAGCTGAGTCCCAGAGAGGAAGAGCTGACTGCGGGGGGTGGGGGGGCGGGGAGTGGGAGTGGGGAAAGGACGAGCTGCGGGCAAAGCCATACCCTGGGCCCAGATCAGCTTCTGGTACCTCACAGCCAACACACCCCAAACAGCATCTAATAACCACGCTGTAACCCCTAAAGCTCACGTGAAGCCATCGGGGAGCTGCTTCCCTATTCCAGAGGAGCCTAAGACTCAGACGACCCCGCTGCCCTCATGGCCCTGACTTCCTTACCCTCTTCACCTTCACTTTGGCTGAACATTAGCCCCCTGCCCCCACCCTCCAGAGAAACAACGCAACCCCTCAAAATGACAGCGACTGTCTCACTCATTCCTTCTGTGGCCTTTATTGAACTCAAAGCCATGGGAAGACTTTAAGCGCTTTCTTGCAGCTGGACCCATGTGCCCTGTTTCGCCTCCGGTGGGGTCAGGGTGTGAACACTGTCCCCCGCAGACCCCTGGGCAAGGCCCTCGGGGAGACTGTGGCATGCCAGGAGTGCCGCCCGGGTTCAGTCCTGGAGCTTGCTGGCGTACACCTCGGCCCTGTCCAGGGACGGCCCCCGTTTCACTGATGTGTACAGGGTATCTGAGGTCCCCAGGGACTTGGGGTCAGCCTCCTGTGTGATCCGCGTGTCGTGGGCTGTTTCCCTGTCAGCACCGCCCATGTCCCTGACGGAGGAAATGAACAGAGCCGGGGTTAGAGGTACAGAGCCGGAGTTAGAGGTGCAGACCAGACCCCAACTCCTCAGCTGGTCAGGGACCTTTCCACTTAGCCACAGCCTTCACAGAGGTCACCTTAGGCCTTCATTCAACAGACCAATCTTCCCAGAACACTTACTGTGTGTCAGATCCTAGGATAAGAACAGTGTTACCCTTTTGGAACTGTCTGAACAAACAATGTACAGGTCTTACCATGAGCTCAACAAATGTTCCCAAAGAGCTAAGGTCGTATGGAGAGACAGACCACAACAGACAAGGACCAGACAGAGTGGACAAGTCCAGGATGGGGAGCCACTGGAGGGCATCCTGGAGGAGGAGGCAGTTACTCTAGTCTTAAAGAAGGAGAGTGGAGGCACAGAAAGGTATTGCAGGCATTTGATAGGAAGGCCTAGGGAGTGTCTGGGGCAAGAGTGAGAAGTTGGGTGCAGCTAGAGCTGGGGTGGGGATGTAGAAGGGACAAATGGAAGAGCCAGGCTAAAGTCAGATAACAGGACCTTGGTGCCAGATGAAGGTGTTGCCCAAAGGAAAGGAGGGGCATAACCACATCCTGACTGCTCCCAGGTCTGGCCAGACAGATCCAGTTCCTTGAAGGCTAATCTCATCTATTATTTTGTTTTTAATAACTTAAATATCAGAGAGCAATCTGATTTCCAAGTTCACTGCCCCTCCCACCCTATGTCTCTTCCTGCCTGGCTAATTTCTACCTTTCCACTTAATTTCACCTACTCCAAGAAGCTTTTTGATCCACTCTCTCCACTCGCACTGAGACAGGCACCCCCTCCCCCTCCATATTTAAAGCCATCTGGGTCTCTCTGCCTCTCTTGCTGAGACACACATGCATGTGAATTTTCACTTCATCCCAGTCCTGATGAGAGTTTGCTCCTGCTGCTCCTTCCTCCAGGAAGCCCACCCTGATGCTCCAGGCAGGATCTGTCCTGCCCTCTTCTGGATTCTCCCTGCCTGCTCTGTCCTCCCACAATTAGTAGATTCCTGTCTTCCCACCAGGCAGCCCCGTTAGCTGCTCCAGACACCCCACGGGAGACCTCCAGTCCCAGCCCAAATGGACACACATCAGAGTTGTTAGTTAGTGGACTAAGGAGACTCAGGGGGTCTTGTCCCAGCTGTTTTATCTGGCCATGTGACCCTGGGCCATCCTTCCCCCCTCAGGCCTCAGTTTCACCATCTGTCCTGCAAGAGAGTGAATCATAATGACAGGGAAAGCTAATAGCTGTTTACTACCTGGGTACCGCCCTGATGACTCTATAGGGAATATTTCCTTTAACCCTTGCAACTCCACGGGGCAGACAGTATTGATTAGACTCTCCATTTTCCAGAAGAGGAAACTGAGCCTAGAAGGCTAAGATACTTGCCCAAGACACACAGCTGTGTCAGAGCTGGGATCTGCCCACAAAGCCCCAGTGCTGAGCACCCCCGGCCCCGCTGAAGACTTGACCTTGGGCACCCCAGGACCCCGCTCCCCTCTCGCTGGACCCCACCCACCCAGGGTGGAAGGCAGCGCTCTTGCTCCGGGGCTGTCCCCACCTCGGAAGCCCCTCTTGCTGGAAGGTGTCCCCAAGCCCTACCCCCGCCCCCGCCGGTGGGTACTCACACGAGGCTGAGGGCGATGGCGCCAGCAAAGCTGAGGAGCAAGAAGAAGGGCAGGGAGCCCAAGATGGACGTGACGACAATCATGCCGCCACTCCGCCGGCCCGGCCACGTGTCGATCGCCGCGTGCGGAGCCGCTGCAGGACGGCCGCCGTCACTCCCCAGACATGCACCCCCACCTCCTCCCAGGGACGCACAGGGGAACCCTGCCCTCAAGCCCAGAACCTCAGGCATGAAGTAAGGACCCAGCTCAGTGCCTCCCCCCAGGTCTGAGGTGTAATTATCTGACTCACCCCCACATCCCCTCCCCAGCTTTCTCTCACGTGTGTCTCGTCTCACCCTCTTTTAACTTTTTTGCACAATTTTAAATTATGAACTGACTCAAGTCTTCCGGTGAGATGGATGGGATACAGATTATAAACAAAATCAAGGTGGAGCAAAGGTCCCCGGTCTAATGGAGTCGGGAGACCATGGTCTCCCTCTGCTCTGGCCAGTGTCACCCTTTTGGAACTAAATGGACACACCATTTCTAGGTCCTGCTGTTAGCTGGCCACTTTCCGTCCAGGGTCTCCTGTAAATCCCACGAGACCCCCGTTCTGCAGATCGCTCCCTCCCGTTCAGGGAGACTGAGTTCCTGTTCAAGGGCACTCAGACTCCAGCTTCAAGCGTGTAGGTCTGTCTGGTCCCCAAGGGCACACTCTGCACAGACTGACCTGCTCCTAGAGAGCTGGGCCTGGTGCTTTCATCTGGCCTTACCCAAAGGAACCCTGCTGGGGAAGCGGAGCAAGGATTCTTCTTCCCACTTCTCAGATGGGAAAACTGAGGTCCTGTAGGGCTCATTCAGTAGTGAGGCTCAGAGGCTGGGCTTGAACTTGGGACTCTTGGTCCCAGGGCAGTGCTGTTTCAGTGGGACCACAAAATATGGGCAGGGCATTGGAGGGGTGAGTGCGGACGGAGGGTAGGAAGGAGCCCCCCCCAACACACACGCCTGCCCAGCTGCACCCTCACTAGCCGTGTGACCTCAGGTAACCTCACAGAGCCCTAATTGGCCCATAAGATTACCGTGAGTGGCAGGGGAGTTGTTTTTGTTTTGGTTTGGTTTGGTTTTGAGGGGTTTTTTTTGGCCATGCTGCACAGCCTGTGGGATCTTAGTTGTCCGATTAAGGATTGAACCCAGGCCCCCTGCAGTGAAAGCAGGAGTCCTAACCGCCGGACCGCCGGAGAATTCCCGGGGAATTCTAAAGTTAGGGTCACAGGTCATCCAAATTACCCTAGGCAGTCTCTTCCGTCACCCCTAAGTTTCAGCAGACATGACTCTGTGTTTATAAATCTCAGACCTATGCTGAGCACTCAGATGGAAGCTCTGGAGGGGACAGGGCAGGACCACTGGCAGATGCCTAGGCCTGCAAGACCCCCCACTTTAGGAAAACCATAGGGCTCTAGAGGAAAATGGCACTTCTACTGCCTCCAGCATTCAGGCCCCTGTAGCTAAGATGCCTCCAGAACCATTTGACAGGATAACGATGTCGTGAGCATTCAACAAAGGGGCTGGTTAGGGTCTAATCTAAATGCAGGATAAACGCCGTGCTCTTTGGAGGCAAATGCACCATCAGGGCTGGAAATGCCAGATGACTCTGTCTTCCTTTACACCGTCCAGCCTGCCCGAACACCTGCAAATCCCCCACCTTCCTCTGCCACAGTATCTGGCCCTCCAGGAAGGGAGGGGGGGAGAGAGGGAGAATGAAGTTTTGGGTTAAACTATTTTAAGATGCATTTTCCTCATAACCCAATGGTCTACCTGTATCTGGGGAGACTTTTCCAAGTGATAGCATGAGTCTGCGTTCCCAGGTTCCCTTGAGGACCACCCCCCAGCCCACCCCTACCACTTACGCCGGTTGGTGCGGATGGGGTCCGACCATAGGGTCTGGTCCTGTACCAAGCCCGTGGACATACTGACCAAGACGTACTTGAACCTGGAAGGAGGTGGAGTGGGGATGATTTCTATCCATCCCGTGAGCCTTGGCCACAAGGAAGGGAGGGACTGGGGGTTTGGGAGCAGGGTAGGGACTTGCAGAAGATGGAAATCTAGATGGCCATGTGGGTGGGGTGGGGATGGGGGGGCTCTGGCAACAGGACGCTGCTGGACTTCGCATCCTCAGCACCTTCGCCCGGGGTGTTTCCCCAGCTCAGATGCCACCTCCTCCATGAAGCTGTCAGGGTCTAGGCTCTCCCTCTGCGAGCCCCTGTTTCTCTGTCATATATACTGTGCATGTAGCAGATTTGCTGCGTATTGACCCATTTGTCCTTCTTGCATTTTTGCCTCTCTCTAGTCCTAGCCTGGTCCTTGGTCTCACAAAAGTGACTTAAAAAACAAAACAAAACAAAAAAACCCGAATAATATCCATTTGCAACCCCAATGCTCTATGATAAGGGCTAACTTTATATGCAGAAAATCACAATAAAGTGTTACAAATCATGAAGGAAGGTCAGGTGACAGTACAGAATACTGTGGCCTGCTTTAGGTCTTCTTCACCCTCAGTTAAAAATGATGGATATTTTGAGATCAAAGAAATCAACAGCCTCTAGTTTGACACTTGAAAAAAAAATGAAGACCCTTAAAATCTTTGTAGCATCCAGTGTTTTGCTTAATCCCCTGCTTCTCTCGGTTTGAAGATGAGCATTCCAGAGGCTGGGGTGTGTGCCCTATATCCCCTAGGAAGGGTGGGCTCAAGTAGGAGGGAGAAGTTTTCCCGCAAGGTCAGAGGTAAGGGTTGAGAGTGGGGAAGAAGACAGCCGGGACTCAGGTCCTGACCAGTGGCCAGGGCCAGAGGAGGGGCAAGCCCTGTGAGAGGACGGAGGTGAGGGATGGCCCGGGCCCCATGTGTGGCAACTTGGGCATCTCCATGGGAACAGGAGTGGATGTAATCAAGGCTTGGCCCTGGGTAAGACTCCTGGCCCTGGGTCAGGGCTGAACCCCCAGCTCAGCACAGAGAAGATGCTCAGCAAATATGCGTGGAAATGAATCAGGGACCCTGCTGTGCTGGGGTGGACCACAAAAGGGTGCGCTGCAGGGAGGTGGGAGAAGCCTCGTGCTGAGCCCCAGCTTTTCTCGAGGTGACCCCCTTTCCTCTTTGGACCACAGCTCCTTCCCTGTCAAATGAACTGCCACATGGGTGATGGGCCAGGACCAGGTGCATAATTTGTGGGGCCCAATGGAAAAGGGAAAATGTGGCTCCTCATGTGAAAATTAACAATTTCGGCATTTCCCTGGTGGTGCAGCGGTTAAGAATCCACCTGTCAATGCAGGGGACACGGATTCGAGCCCTGGTCCAGGAAGATCCCACATGCCTAGGAGCAACTAAGCCTATGCACCACAACCATTGAGCCTGAGCCCTAGAGCCCGTGAGCCACAACTTCTGAGCCTGTGTGCCGCAACTACTGAAGCCCACGCACCTAGAGCCCGTGCTCCGCAACGAGAGAAGCCACCACTATGAGGAGACTGCACACCGCAACAAAGAGTAGCCCCTGCTCGCCGCAATTAGAGAAAGCCTGTGTGCAGCAACGGAGACCCAATGCAGCTAATAAATAATAAATAAATAAATAAATTTATAAAAAATAAAAATAAAAAAATAAATAAATAAAAATGAAGAATTTCAAGCTGGCAATGGCGAGCATTCAGCCGAGAGGGGGTCCTTCTGAGCACAGGGCCCGGTGCACAGGGTCAGCCCAGGAAGCCAGGATTCCTCTACGGCACCCGGCAGGCTGGCACGTGGTAGGCTCTGGAGAAATGTGGCCTCTCGAACTTCACTGGCTCTAAGTTGCCCCACGTTGGGGCCCGGGCATATCTGCCGCTCTCTGACAGCTGTTCATACCCACCTGTATTCCGTGGCTGCTTCCAGGGGTGGGTTGCAGAGGCCCCGGAAGTTGGGGTCAGACAGGCAGGTCCCATCGGTGCCCACCTTGACCAGGTATGCATTCAGGATCTCCGAGGCCTGGGACACATCCCTGACGGCATCCAAGCTGGGCAGGTCGCTGCAGGGGGTCAGGTCAAAGGCTGTGGCCTTGTAGGGGCCTATCCTCCCTCCCTCTGTTTGCTGGAATGTCGAGCTGAGTGGGGTCTTGGTGCTGTCCTGCACAGTGGCGTTCCTGAAGCTGACTGTGGAGGCAATGCCGGGAGTGAGGTTCCTGGCCACCCCAGCTTAGTCACTCACTCAGTCATTCAACAAACGTCCCTAAGCATCCTCTTTGCACCAGCGCTGTGCTGGGCCTTGGGGTCTCTTCTTTACTTGCTGGGCGATCTTGGACCACTCACTTTACCTCTCTGGACCATCTGTGAAATGGGAGGAAAATACCCCCCAGTGCTCACAGATTGGGACTGGCCACAGGTAGGCAGCCAATACTTGTTTGCTGAAAGAATAAAATGATGGCCCTACATGAGCTGTTGGCAATGGCTGGTTGCTAGAAACATAAGAGGCTGTCATCGGGTTCCTACTCTCGGATCCCAGGATCCCTGCCAGTGAACATTGCGAGCTGGCCCAGAGCCAGCAAGTCCGTATGTGTGGCTTTCCTCCCAAACACAGATCTCGAACTACCTCGGGAAGCCCTGGGCAGGACTTGAGCTTGAGGACCAGAGAATCTTTTTGCTCTCCAGCTGCGGGAGCTCCCATGAGTTATGCTGCCTCTCTGAGCCCCGATTATCTGCCCCTGTGGTAAGTATCCTAACAGTTACCTTGCAGGCAGGCTGTAACTGTTAGCACTAAGGTGGGCAAAGCACTGAGCACGATGTAAGGACTCAGTGATTGATGCTGTTATTATTCCCCCACTAGACTGGATGTCCCTCCGGGGCAGAGGCACGTCTGTGACTGCAGCGCCCAGCCCAGCGCTGGCACACAGCAGACACCAGTGCATGTCAGTGAGGTGCAAGCAGTCGTTAAATTACAGGGATGGAGCACGCCTCTACCTGTCTCCTTCCCGCCTGCCTGCAGACAGGTAAAAGACCCTTTCAGAGCGGCCCAAAGGAAGCGGGACCCTTACCCGAGTCGACCAGGACATAGAGGTAGACCTCGTAGGCGCCAGGGAGGGGCGCTGAACTGTCAAACATGCAGAGAGGCTTTTCCAAGGCCACGGTGGTGAGTGTGGGGTTGTTGGTGGCAAAGGACACACTGGCCAGTTGGGGCTGGAGGTTCACACCTGGAGGAGGCAATGAGGACAGGAGCTGACCCCCAGCAGAACTGTCCATACCCACCAGCACCCTCTGCATGCGTGTACACACATGCACACACACGTGCGCGCGCGCACACACACACCTCTGCAGTTACTGAGCATCTGTTGTGCGCCAGGCACTGGGTTTCACTCTCCCCGTGGGCCATCTCAGGACCTTGTCTCCGACACGGGCAGCACCCCGGCCCCACCCAGCCAACCTGACCAGAAACCAGGCAATCCAGCTGAACTGCTGCTCCCTTGCTCCCCCCAACAGACATTCAGCCGTCAAGAACCCCATCGCCTCTCCTATGCATCCCTCCACCCCGTCAGCCCAGGCTGAGTCCACCCTCTTCACCTGGACCCTAGAAACCAGCCCTCCCCCGTCTTCTGCTCTCTGTCGTGCAAATCTGACTGCGTCCCTCTCCTGCTGGGCCCCTTCCTGGCTCCCCAGTGCCCTCCAACACGGTGCAGCCTCTCTGGAGGGGCAGCAAGGCCCTGAAGCTCTGGGCCTTGCTTCAGCGGTCTCCAGCCTCGCCTCTCTGCACAACCCCTGACCTCATGCTCCAGTCACATGAATGGATAACGGATGGGAGGTTCCCAGAATAGACCATGCCACCCCCCTCCTCCCTGAACTTGCCCATGCTGCTCCTTCACCTGAAATATCCCTCCATCTCCTGGGCCCAAGCATCACCATGCGTCTAGACCAGTTCCTTCTCTGCTCTCCCACAGTCCTGTGTGTTTGTCTCTTGCAGCAGCCAGCACAGAGCCCTTGAATCCTCATGAGAGGAAGCTTATTAATCAGTGTTGGCTATTATCATTAATATCTGGGTCCCAGAGCCTGCACAGGGCCTGGCACAGAGCAGGCATCAGTGCCCGTTCCTGGAGTGAATAAGTCAATTCCCATTCCTAATGCCACTTTCCACCCAGGCTCCTCTCGGGACCCTTCAGGAGGATCAGGGTGTCCCTGGGACACCGCTGACCGCCCACCGTGGGCACAGCCCCTTCTTTTCATCCCCCACTTACCTGAGCCAAGTCGCATGCAGCCGAGGGCCAGCAGGATCCAGAGCGGAGGCATCGCCCGGCAGAAGCTGCTGCAGGGAGGGCGGTCCACCCGGCGAGCGTGCACCGCGCGTCTCCCGCCGCGCGCACCTGTCGGCCCTGAGCCCTGGGCGCGCCCCGCCTCCGCCTGAGCCAGCCAATCCTCGGCCTCCTCGCAGGATATTTGCATACACCCCGCCCCGGGCTCCCCTGGACCGCGAGGTGCTCAGGGCTCAAATCCATCCCCGCTGGAATTTCCCCGCCCCCTGACCAAAGCTCCTACTGTGTGCCGAAGCTGGAGCGGTGCTTTCAGGGCATCTCTCGCCTAATGAGACCTTGGGGGCAAGCCACTCCTTCTTTGCGCCTCAGTTTCCATACCGTAAAGTGAGGACGCTAATTCATTTATGGAATTCTATATATGGAAACCCTACTACGTGCCACTCATTGGGCTCTTGTGAAGATGAAACGGGATAACGGGTGAAAGTGGTGTCATGGAAACCTCGAAGTCCTGGGTTTGTGAGCTGTCTGGAGACCTCTGCTCCAGGTGCAGGGCCCAGGCCCAGAGAGTGGGGGAAGGAGAAAAACTCTATGGTGTTTTCAATTAGTAATGTTGTCATGAAAAAGTAACAAAATGACTCCCGAGCTCTGTCTACTGAGAGGACCTAGAAGGAAGGACAGCCAGTTGCAAGGATCTCACTTAGCAATCTTGGACCCCAAACCTCATGCGCCAGTAAACTGCACCAGGGCCCCTGGAGAGATGATCACTCCAGGGCTAGAACAGGGAAAGTCCAGAGGAGCCTAGAAAGTTAAGAAGCCCTCAAAGAATGATGGGGATGGCACAGAAGGGGCTTGAAAGGGCTCCCAATGGCCAGATTGGGGAAAATTTGAGCACAAAATAAATAATCAAAGTAACACATTTAGCCCATTGGATAAAATCCAAATCTGTGAGTCAATACTGATACTTTTAAAAATGTTTTAGGAGAGAAGGCAAAATTCTTTCAAGAAGAACACCAATGAGTAAATGTAGAGGGAATAGCAAGACCAAAAATCACTATTTTACAACCATCCTGGTAATAACCGATTCAAGAAGGAATCATTTCAAAAGGCGTTAAAACCATAGGGTTAAATATTTTTAGGGAACAAGATATGCAGAAATCTGGAGATATAACTTAATGAAATCATCAAATCTGATGTCACCAATAATGCGACGGACTGACCTCACGTGCTTCCCGGCTCTGGGACGGGGTCAGAATCTTCTGTGGAGTTCCTGGCCAAAAAGTCTAACTGGAATCTAATCAATAGCAAACAATCAGACACATTTAAATTGAGGGACTTTCTGCAAACCAGCTGGCCTGGATGCTCTGAAAATGTTACTGCCATAAAAGGCAAAAGCAAAAACAAAACAACAAAACAAAAGGCTGAGAACTGCTGTAGCTTGAAGGAGACGTACCAACTAAATGCACTGAGTGACCCTTGATGAATTCTTGGGTAAAAACAAAGAAGCTCTAATGAATGCAATGGTAGTTAGCCTGACAGTGAGAGAAATTTGAATTACGGAATGTATATCGGATAATAATATTGATTAAACACCAAACTTCCTGAGTGTGACCACTGTACTGTGGTTCTGTAGAGGGAGACGCATGCTGGACTGTTGTGGGTGAGGTGTCACGATATTTGAAAGTCACACACGTATTTGAAGAGGGAAACAGAGAGACAAATAAGAGACAAAGGAAATGTAGCATAATGTTAACAATTGGTAAGTTTGGATACTTATGGTACTTTTCTTGGAACGTGCCTATAGATTTGAAATTTTTCAAAGTAAAAATGTTGGGAGAAAAAGATTCTGTGCTCAGCGGCAGACGCACGGTTCCTCTCCCGGGGCTTCAGTTTCCCCTCTGCAAAGTGGGGCGGGGGTTTGATGGCCTCTCAGCTCTGACCTGCCAAGAGTGGAGGAACAGCTCCTTACCTCCAAGGAACAGAAAATACCCCGAGATAAGGAACTCTTGAGCAAGGGGTGGGGTTTTCCTCCAGGAATTTTTATGGACTGACTTTTCTTGTCCAGCGATTGTGTGTGTGTGGACCCAGAGTCTGTCAGAGGCCAGCAGAGCTGATCTTGAAGTCTCCATCCAGAATCCCCCACGAGAGAGAGAAGGCCCAGGGACTCACTGTCTCCTCTAAGATGCTGCAGTTTCTTATGAAAAAAACAAACAGAAATCCTCAGCCTCTTGCCTTGCCCAAATATGGAGAAAATATTTGGGGGAAAAAAGTTAAAATAATAATCTGCTAAGGCCCAAAAACATTCTGCAGAAAAAAGTTTTGGATTTGTAAAGAAGTTTCCACTTCAAAGATGCTGACTTTTGTTTGGCAGATTCTGAAGAGGGAAAAAGTGCTGGAGACATGAGTCATTTGCCTGGGTGACACTTGCTGGTGTTGGTGGAGGGAAACTGGGGTGAGAAATAGGCCCTGACATCTGCCAATGAGTCCTCCTGCTCCAGCCCAAATGTCCCATGTGGACATTCCAAAAATTTTTTTTGCAAATACCAATTTTTAAAAAATTTCCACTTTTGATCAGACCAATTCCAGGGCTCTGAGTCTTCTGTCTGACTTAATTTTTTTTACTTCCAGTTTTATTGAGATATAATTGACATACAGCCCTGTATAAGTTTAAGATATACAGCATAATGATTTGACTTATATATATTATAAAACAATTATTGCAATAAGTTTAGTGAATGTCCGTCATCTCATATAGACATAAAATTAAAGAAACAGAAAAACTAATTTTTTTTACTGTGATGAGAACTCAGGATTTATTCTCTTAACAACTTTCATATATGACACACAACAGTGTTCAGTATATTTATCATGTTGTAATTACAACCCTGGTCCTAATTGAACTTATAACTGGAAGTTTGTAGCTTTTGACTGACTTCATCCAGTTCCTCCTTGCCCCACTGCCCACTTCTGGTAACTACAAATCTGATCTCTTTTTCTGAGCTTGTTTGTTTGTTGGTTGGTTGGTTTTTGAAGTGTAATCAACTACAGCACTATGTTACATCTGACTTTAAATCTGTTTGTGTAGCTCGATCCTTTAGACCATCTTTCTGAACCCTGGCCTAGACTACGTGTTTGTTGGGAGGCCACGGAGCAGGAAGTTCTGTGATGCGAAAGGTTATACAAACCCAGCCCTGCACAGGCCTCCTTTGAATTCGAAACATGGGGAATTTATAGGCTGGAAATTCTTGACCCAAAAATGTTTCTCCAAGGGCCAGAGAGGCCTGAGCCAGTTTCTATGACTCTTTTCTTTCCATGTCAAAGAAGTAGGGGGTTGTCCTCACCCAAGCAAGGCACATCCAAGATGTCCTAGAAGCCAAGCTTTTCCATGTGTTGAGATTCAGTTGCTTTATTTATTTATTTATTTATTTATTTTTAATGTTCAATTTTTTTAATCTAGCAATTGTTGCATTTAAAGTGAAATGAAACAAAATTCGAGCAAAGAAGCCTGAGCCCCCAGGAGCTCACCCATCTACCATCAGCTCCAAGTCCTTCTCAGCAGCCGCCACCTCTCTCTGCGTCCCCCCCACCTCCTCCCACTCACCCCCACATCCTGCAGAACAGCCCCAGCAGGGCCCGGAAGGGCCTTGGCTCTGGTTTACTCCCCAAAGCCTTAGTTTCTTTTTCAGGAAGCTGGGAGTACTCAAGGTGCCCCCTGGCAGAGCAGAGGCATGCAGTGCGGTCGTAGGGTAAACATGACTGGCGTGCTGGCAGGGTGAGGGGTTTGAGCCTCCAGGCCATCACCCTCCTTCTCCAGGCCATCGCAGGCGTCCCTTTCAGTCCCTGCTCACGTAGAATCCAACCTTACTCTACAGATATTTATTGAGAGCCTACTACGTGCTGGCCACAACAGTCTCCCAAGTGACTCAGATCCACCACTTCTTTCTGGTCCTGCTACCGCTGCTGGCACATGGTATTACTTTGCTAGGGCTGCTGTAACAAGCACCATGGACTTGGGGGGTGGGGGTGGGGGAAGGTGCTTAAACGACAGAAACTTGGTTTCTCACAAATATGGAGCCTAGAAGTCTGAGATCAAAGTGTCAGGTTGCTTCTGGGCTTCTCTCCTTGGCTTGCAGGTGGCCGTCTTCTCCCTGGGTCCTCAGATGGTCTCCCTCTGCACGTCTGTGTCCTAATCTCCTCTTTTTATAAGGATGCCTGCCGTATTGGGTTAGGGCTCATCCCAATGACCTCATCTAACCTTCATTGTATCTTTACAGACCCTGTCTCCAAATACAGTCGCATTTTGGGGTAGTGGGGGTTAGGACTCCAACATTCACCCGTAACACACACACGTGGCTCTGCCCATGCCTTCCTGCCTGGACTAATATCATAGTAACAACAGCTGCCCTCACATGTCGGGGACTGCGCTAAGGGTTTCACACACGTTAACTCATTGATCACACCCAGTCTGGGAGGCAGGTACAATTATTACCTCCATCTTACAGATGAGGAAACTGAAGCTCAAAGAGCTTCAGCCCGTTAGACTGTAAGCTCTGTGCAGGCAGGAGCCTTGTCTTTAGTCCCGGCACAGTGCCTGACACTGTTATGCTGGACAGACAGACGTGCCTAGTGCTCTCCAGGCAGGAAGTAGGGAGAGGATTTTAAACCCGTGTCACGGACCCCAGCATCCTCGCCCTAACCACTGCACACACCTGCCTCCTCCTTGGTCTCCTCTCACCCAGAAACCAGAGCGGCATTTCTAAAGTGCAAATCTGGGTGCCACTTCCTCATGTAAAACCCTTCAGGGGCCGTAATCGTCCTCAGGATAACCACCATGCTTCCTATCCTGGTGTGCAAGGCCCCCTTTGGCTGGTTAGCACCAACCTCTTGGCCTTCCCTCTCTCCCCCAAGCTGGGGTACCAGCCCCACCGAACACTGGCATGTCCCCAAGCTCACCATGCTCTCTCTTGCCCTCTGTGGTTCCAAAGATGAGGGCTTTTGCAGCATCCCCCAACTTTGATAGCCACAAGCGATGCTTTCTCAAGACTGATCTCTCTCTCTCTCTTTTTTTTAATATTTATGTATTTATTTGGCTGTGTCAGGTCTTCGTTGCAGCACATGGGCTTCTCTCTAGTTGTGTCGCGTGGGCTCCAGAGCACATGGGCTTAGTTCCCCGACCAGGGACTGAACCCAGGTCCCCTGCATTGGAAGGCGGATTCTTAACCACTGGACCACCAGGGAAGTCCCTTAAGACTGATCATGACTGCTGCCCTCAGACTGCTGCCCGAAGGCCTCTTTGCACATGCTGTGCCCACTGTGTGGCGTGCCTATGCTCCACGCTCCTCTGTGGAAGCCTGGCCCAAATCCCTCCTCCTCCAGGAAGTCTTCCCTCCATGGCTCCCTGCAGATGACATCGCTACTACGATGATATCATGCCGGTGATGTCTCTTGTCCCTCAAGCCCCAGAACAAGCGCCCCTCCTGGGCCGTGATAGGATCTTCTTTGTTACAGTGACTCCCATGCCCTGCACAGGACACATGCCCATCGGTGTTTGATGAATGAATACGTGAAAGAATTTTTACGTGCCCTTTGCTATACAGCAGAGATTGGCACAACACTGTAAATCAGCTACACTTCAATTAAAAAGAAAAAGAAAAAAGAAAGAATAACAGCAACAGGGAGGGTGTGGGGAAACCAGCACTTTCAGTTATTCTTATAATTTGTATAGCCTAGTGGAGATGGTTTTGGGTTTTATTTTTTATTTAATAAAAATCAAAGTTTAAAATGTAAAAAATATTTTTTTTTAAATGAATATAAGTAGAAGGGAGGAGGCTCTTTCAAGGTGCCAAGTTCAGGAAGGGGCTGTTAGCAAGGCGTGGGGCCGGTTGGGCGTCGGTGCGGGCAGGAGGAATGTTCACACTGTGGGCGTATGTTGAAGGTCGAGCCACCAGGATGTTGCTCATGGACTGGCTGTGGGGTGGGTAAGGAAGGAATCCAGGGTGGCCCCAAGTTTCTGGCCCGAGGAGCCGGAAGGATGGAGTTGCCCTTAAGTGAATAGGGAAGGCGGTGGGAAGAGCGGGTTTGGAGGGGAGAGGGAATCCAGATGTCAGTTTTGGACCTTCTAATTCCCTTGAGGCTCTGGAGCCCAGAGAGGGCGAGTGGCTGGGCCAAGCCACCCAGCCACTCGGAGACGTGGACAGACTCCGGTGATCTTCCCACCCGTGATGGTTTCCACTTTGAGATCCAGGAGGCTGGTCTCTCTGATGAGGGACCCATCCCTGGGCTTCGGAGAGTTTACGGAGCGAGTGATGGCTTCTCCCACCCAGTGACACCAGAGGGGTGGCAGGAGGTGGGGTGGGGGGACCGATTTACAACCTGAGTGTAACTAACATCGCCCAGCACTGCCAGCTAGCCGCCCAAGGCAGTCAGACCCGTGGGTCCTGGAGGAGCTCTCTGGTGCCTCGGTGTCAAGGCCAAAGGGAGCACTGGGAAGGCAGAGGAGGGTCAGGGGTGCTCCGACGCCACCGCCGCACCCACCTCTCTGACCTCCTCAGCGGGGAGGGGGAGGCTTCTCTGGTTGAGCAGTGGCAAACTGGTTTGTCCGTCTCTGGAATGAAGCCCAGATTAGACATGAATCTTTTCCTATCTGTGTGATCTGGAGGCTGACAGGCATGGGGGCCCTGGCCTGCCCAGCCCTGAGAGGCCTGTGTCAGCTCAGAAGTGTTCTCCCTCCGTCACCCAGTCACTTCCCACTGGCCCCTCACCCTGGCCAACCTCATGGGTCAGAGCCTGGAGGGTGAGAGCAGAAGGGGGGCACCTCCCCACCATACAGGCTGCATTGGATCCTCGTTGCTGCACCCAGGCTCTAGTTGCAGTGAGTAGGGGCTCCTCTTCCTTGCAGTGTGCAGGCTTCAGTAATTGTGGCATGCAGACTCAGTAGTTGCGGCACACGGGTTTAGTTGCTCTGCCGCACGTGGGATCTTCCTGGACCAGGGATCGAACCCGTGTCCCCTGCATTGATAGGTGGATTGTTAACCACTGTGCTACCAGGGAAGTCCTTATCATGAGTACTTGATAAATGAATAGATAAGTCCTACGCATTTCTTTGTTTAGAGTCTTACTCTAGACAAATAACCCCACTGGGGGGTTTAGAACACCAAGAGGGAAGGGAGCCCATTGGTGCAGCTCACGGAGGTCAGCAGGACCCAGGCAGGGTGGGAAGCCAGGAGGGACTCAGGGAGAGAGCCTGGTCTTTGCCTGATTCATGCCCCATGGCTGAAGGTACCTTGGAGCAGTGACCTTCTAAGAGTGTCCTCCCCAGCTTTTTTTTTTTTTTTTTTCCTCATTAAAATTTGTTTTAGTGGGTCTCAAATTCTGTGACAGATTTTTGGTCACGCTGTTTCCAATAAAAAGTCCTGATTTTAAAAACTAATAACTTAAAACTGCCACACACAAAACAAATGGTCCACAAAACATCCTCCTTTTCTTCTGAAGGTTTTGTGATGCACTGTTATCATTAACCAGTCTTTTACCCTTAAACTTAAAAGGCCAACTGAGACAAACAGTTCTGAGACCGTTCTTCCACTGCAGGTTAAGACTGGGGTGGCAGGTACTGGGGGTGATATTCATTTAGGCTTCTGAGCTTTCTGGGCAGACCTGGCGACCTTGCCAGCTCCAGCTGCCTTCTTGTCCACTGCTTTGATGACACCCACAGGAACCGTCTGTTCTCATGTCACGAACAGCAAAACGGCCCAGAGGAGGAAAGTCGGAGAAGCTCTCAACACACATGGGCTTGCCAGGAACGAGATCAACGATGGCAGCATCCCCAGATTTCGAGAATTTGGGGCCATCTTCCAGCTTTTTCCTGGAACGATGATCAATCTTCTCCTTCAGCTCACCAAATCTGCAGGCGATGTGAGCTGTGTGACAGTCCAGCACAGGTGCCTATGCAGCGCTGATCTGGCCTGGATGGTTCAAGATAATCACCTGAGCTGTGAAGCCAGCTGCTTCCATCGGTGGGTCATTTTTGCTGTCAACCAGCCACATGGCCACGACGAACATCTTTGACAGACACGTTCTTGACATTGAAGCCTACGTTATCCCCAGGAAGGGCTTCACTCAAAGCTACATGGTGCATTTCAACAGGCTTCACTTCAGTTGTTACATTGACAGGTGCAAAGGTGCCCACCATGCCAGGTTTGAGAACACCAGTCTCCACGTGACCCACAGGGACAGAACCAATACCACCAATTTGGCAGACGCAAGGGCTTGTCAGTTGGGCGAGGTAGTGGCAGGATGCAATCCAGAGCTTCAAGCAGCGTGGTTCCACTGGCATTGACGTCTTTACGGGTGACTTTCCAGCCCTTGAACCAGGACGTGTCAGCACTCGGCTGCAGCCTGTTGTCACCATTCCAGCCGGAAATCGGCACACATGCTACTGTGTGAGGGTTGTAGCCATTTTCTTAATGTAGGTGATGACTTCTTTAACAATTTCCTCGTATCTCTTCTGGCTGTAGGGTGGCTTCGTAGAAGCCACTTTGTTACCTCCAACAATTCGTGGTTTCACACTCACAGTGCAAGCCAGAAGGGCCTTGCACAGGCCTGCCCGTGCTTGGAGGTACCTGCTTCCAATTCACCGTCACCAGCAGCAGAAATCAGGACAGCACAGTCGGCCTGCGATGTGCCCGGAATCATGTGTTTGATGAAGTCTCTGTGTCCTGGGGCATCAATGATGGTCCCATAGTACTTGCTGGTTTGGAATTTCCACAGGGAGATTACCAATGGTGATACCATGCTCGCGCTCAGCTTTCAGTTTGTCCAAGACCCAGGCATACTTGAAGGAGCCCTTTCCCATCTCGGCAGCCTCCTTCTCGAGTTTTTCAATGATTCTCTTGTCGATCTCACCACATCTGTAGATCAGATGGCCAGCAGTGGTAGAGTTCCCCGAATCTACGTGTCCAATGACAGCGATGTTGAGGTGGGTCTTCTCCTTTCCCATTTTTTGCTTAGGTTTAGCGGTGGTTTTCACGACACCTGTGTGCTGGCGGCAAACCCATTGTGCAAAAGCCTCCCCAGCTTTTGAGCTTAGCTGGTAAACCTTAGATTCTAATGATGTATGACTCTATCAAATGTGAACACTGAGAAAAGATTTTTTGGAGGGAGGGGGTTGGCCACACTGTGAGGCTTGTGGGATCTTAGTTCCCCCATGAAGAGCCCTGGGATCAAACCTGGGCCCCAGCAGTGAAAGCGCCGAATCCTAACCACTGGACAGCCAGGGAATTCCCGGAAAAGATGGGTTTTTTGCTATGGAAATTTAAAACACAAACAGAATTAGAGAGAATAGAATATACCTATCACTTGGCTTCATCAGTGATTAGCATTTTGCCAATTTTGTTTCATCCATCCTCCTGACTCAGAATAATTCTTTTATCATGGAAAATTGTAAACATATTACAAAAGTAGAGCAATACAACAGTGACTCTCCAGTGCCAGCCCCCCAGCTTCAACAACTATTAGCTCTTTCATCAATTATTTTGTCTGTCCTTACACCCATTTGCTCCTCCCCAGAGACAACTGTGAAGCAACTCCCAATGTACAATTAATGGAAATTACAAAACATTGGATTATTCCATTGAGTCTTTGTCTTGAGTTGGAAACTGTCTTCAAACAGATGTATTCCTTATCAATATAATAATTAAATGAATGATAAGAGCACACAAGTACATGCTTTTATGGTCACCTTCTTGGGAATATATAGTAATTTTTTATCTTATGTGTTACTATAGAGTCATAGTATTTCATAGATTCAATGTGTTTCAATCAAGTACGGTCAATGTACTACTTTTAGTGCTCAAATTGCCAGACCTTTGGCCAATGGGTGGCCCTTTAAGTCAGCTCTTGTGTCCTCTTGACATGACTCCAGGGATCCTTAAAAGCTTCCTTGCCCTGTGACTCATCAAGATGGCCCAGGTTTACCAGGTGGCTTCTGGCCCACACGTGGGGAAAAGGAAGATATGTATAGATCATTAATAATCGCTAATGTAGTTATTTCAAATCATGAGTTTGTGTCAATATTTCCAATATAGTTCAAATATTAGAGCACTCTCACTTACATTACTTGATTCTATAATTGTTACTTATGCTCTTATCTGAAAATCTTGACTCCTAACAGATGAACATATATACTTAGTTGTTTTCAACTTACAATACAATAGTCCCAGGACTTCCCTGGTGTCACAGTGGTTAAGAATCTGCCTGCCAATGCAGGGGACACAGGTTTGAGCCCTGGTCCAGGAAGATCCCACATGCCACGGAGCAACCAAGCCCCCGCGCCACGACTATTGAGCCTGTGCTCTAGAGCCCATGAGCCACAACTAGAAGCCAGCGCACCTAGAGCCTATGCTCTGCAACAAGAGAAGCCACTGCACTGAGAAGCCCGTGCACCACAATGAAGAGAACGCCCACGTACAGCAATGAAGACCCAACATAGCTCCCCAAAAAATAAAGTTTAAAAAATAATAATAATAAAATAAAATAGTTCCAAAAGAACTCTACCAGATTAATACAGAAAAACAAACAAACAAATAAAACGACCGGATCAAGTTCAGGATTTTATAAATTCCTTTATATGCATCTCTTTGTGATGGTTAATTATGTGTATCAACTTGGCTGGACCATGGTGGCCAGATATTTAGTCAAACATTATTCTAGATGTTTCTGTGAAAGTGTTCTTTGGATGAGATTAACATTTAAATGGAATGGACTTTGAGTAAAGCAGATTACCTTCCATCAAGTGGGTGGGCCTCATCCAATCAGTCGAAGGCCTGAATAGACCAAAAGGCTGACCACCTTCTGTGAGCAAGAAGGAATTCTGCCTCCAGATGGTCTTTGGACTTCAACTGCAGCTCTTCCCTGTAGCTCTTCTGCAGTCTCCAGTCGGCCAGCTGCCCTGCAGATTTTGGGTTTACCAAGCCTTCAGGATCACACGAACCAATTTATTAAA
The DNA here is from genome assembly GCF_030028045.1 of Hippopotamus amphibius kiboko. Taxonomy (NCBI): domain Eukaryota; kingdom Metazoa; phylum Chordata; class Mammalia; order Artiodactyla; family Hippopotamidae; genus Hippopotamus; species Hippopotamus amphibius. The sequence continues at coordinate 4,395,870 of NC_080192.1, forward strand.
ATAATCAACCTCCCATCCAAGTACTAACCAGGCCCCACCCTGCTTAGTTTCCTTGGTGATTAACACAACACTGCAGTTCAACTATACTTCAATAAAAAATAAATAAAAACAAAATAAAAAATAAATAAATCAACCTCCCTCTTTCTCTCTCCCTACACACACACACACACACACACACACACACACACACACACACACACACACACGCCCTATTGGTTCCTTTTCTCTGGAGACCCCTAGGACACCCTCCAAGGATGCTGGGTCAAAAGTCTTTGCTCTGGAGCTGAGGTTTTAACTGGATCTATTCTGCCCCCCAGAGGACACACGGTACTGTCGGGAGACACCGTTGATTGTCATAACCGCCGTGATGGGGAGAGGTGCAGCTGGCGTCCACCGGGTGGAGTCCCGAAATGCCCATATACGTCCTACAATGCACAAGGCAGCGCCACACAGCAAAGAATGATGCGTCCCCAAAGGTCCATGTGCTGAGTGGGAAAAACTGCTCTAAGGCAGAGTTTCCACCCTCGGTGTAGCCTGTGAGCAGTCACTTAACAGACAGCGACTTCCATTGTTCCCTTTTGCTTCCCATTCGGGTGGGTAATATCATGGCCAGTAGTTAAGCTCTTGGTGGCTTTTCAGCTTTGGGTAAAACACAGCACCTGGAGGGGAGGGGCGTCTGCTCTAGCGGTCTGTTTTGGGGTGATGCAGCAGAACCCGGAACGTGCCGCGTGCTGGACACCATGGGATGAGGATGACCAGCTGTGCCAGGTGCGGCCAGAGGCCATGTTGCTCGGGGCCGGCGCGCACCTTAGACTTGGCCACGTGGGGGCCTGGGGGCGGGGGGTCTCATCCCAGACGGTTCAGAGGATCAGGGGCTGCTGGCCAGGATGGAGGAAGCAGCAGAAGAGTGAGGAGGAGGTGAAATAAGGGGAGACCTTTCAAGAAGTGTGGCCGTGAAAAGAGTGAGAAACAGGAAGGGGGAAGCTGTAGTGCAGGGAGGCGCCCCCTTGGGGCCACGTCCAGGGGAGACCTGGTGCTGGGGTCTCAGGGTCAGCCGTGGGGCCATGGCAAGGCGGGGCCGTGGGTGTCGGCGGCCCCAGCTACCACACCGGGAGAGCTCAGGGCAGCCTGCGGCTGGGAGGGCGTGTTCCTCAGGCTCTGGAAGAGGAATAATCAGTCCTCAGAAGTTACAGGCAGCGATGATGGGTCGGGGTAGGAGGCAAGGAGCCGGGTTACTGAGGATCTGTGGCCCACCTAAGCATGGGGGGGGGGGGGGGGGCGGGGACCAGAACCTCCACCACCAACCACCCAGGAAAGCTGCGCGGGGCTCCCAAGCTCCCAGATTCGTTCACCTGAAACCATTTACCACGTGGCCATTCTGGAGTCACGCGTGACCCAGGCCCACCCCTGCCTAAGGACTCCCCGTCCACTGTGCTGGGAGAAGGGAACAGCGACTGCCAGTGTGGACGGGGCCCCAGGCGGCTTTGGGAGCTCAAGGGAGAGGCCTGGCCCAGCCATGAGGCCCAGAGGACTTCCCGGAGGCGGTGGTACCTCAGCGGGGTCTTGTAGGGGGAAGAGGGGCCATGAAGTGCATGGAGTGGGTTTGGGGGGCAGAGGGGACTGTGGGGAACAGATCCCCCAGGGTACCGCCCTGCCGGCGGAGGGCGGAGGGCGGAGGGCGGAGGGCGGAGGGCGGAGGGCGGAGGGCGGGCCCCTCCCGCGGCCCCCTCCCCGAGGGGGGAGGGCGGGGCGGGGGCGGGGCAGGGGCGGCGCTGGGAGTGGCCAGACCCCGCCAGGCTGACGCACCCCAGTTCTACTCGAATCAGAAGAAACAGAACGAACTTTTAGAGGAGGAAAGTATTTTAGCACATAACTTTGATATATTTGACTCTGTACTTCACGCGGTCGTAAAATGGTTTTAATGTATGATAAAGAAATGTTCACTTATTGAGGTTTGGGGAAAGTCATTCTGGCGTGTACATGATTTAACCTGAAATTTATGCTAGCTTGGCTCGCTCTCTCTGGGGCTAACCCGATCAATTGCCCCCAGGTCCTCCTGCTTTTGGTGCTCCCTCCGTGTGGCCGCAGGAAGGACCCAACGTGGACACGTGTGTCTAGACATCCCACCTCATTCCTTAGGGCTTAGAAGGAAGCAAACCCAGGAGTAGATACAGGAGACCCTCCTAAAGCCAAGGAGAAGCGCCTGAACTTCCTGGAGACCAAAGCACAAAGGGGAATCGAGCCCCTCTCTCTTATTGGTTCAGTGCACAGGAATAGCTAGAAGTCAAAGGTGAGAGAGTCCCCTGACTCCCCAAGAGTCCTGGGTCCCAAGGGTCCCTCAGAGTGGATCTGGTTGAGCCACAAGAGCACAGAGCTTCGGGCAAGTTCTGGGTCACAGGATGGACCTTCAGGGGATCACGTTTCTCATCTCAGTAACTAGCGGCTCAGAGGAGGAAGAGGGGGAGAGGAGGTGTATCCTCAAGGAATCCTGGAATATCGTGGCCCCTGTAAAGCATCAAGTCTTCCTACCCCCTGGAAATGGGGAAACCGAGGCAGGGAAGAGGGGAAGGGATGTGGCCAAAGCCATGCAGGCCAATTCTGCAAATGTTTACTCACAGCTGGACCAGTCAAAGCACTGAACTGCAGGCCTGAGGAAGGCCAGTGCCCTGCGTCCCTCAGGAAGAAGGGAGAAGGTGTGCGGACAGAGCTCGGCTCACACAGACTCCAGGCCAACCTGGCTCTGGGCTTTGCATCACAGATGCAGAAATAATGACCAAAGGAGTTCCGGCACAATCCCTGCCACCCTCCGCCCCTCACCCCGTCAGACGGTCCGCCTCCTAGGATCTTCTGTAAAATGGTGATGATACTGCATACTAGGGTGTGATATCTGTTGTGAATTAAGGGGGCCGACACTGTTCTAGGATAAAGTCCAAAGCTTCACATTTAAGGTTCTTCTTAACCACCTCTGGCAAGCCTGGGCTGCAGCCAGACTGAGAGGGGCCTTGTTGGGCCACCTGACAGGGGCCTGGAGGAACAAATCTGTGTCGCCCTGCTCAAAATCCACCCCCAGCTCCCTGGCGATTCCCGCCATCCTCCCCCGCCGGGTCCCCACCTGCCCAGGCCACAAACTCAGCGGCCAGGGAGCCGAGAAGGTGATGCGGTGTGGAGAGAAAACTGGCAAGTGGGGCCAAGGCCAGCTGGGGAGCCTGTGCCAGGTCCAGAGGGGCCCGGGTTCTCCGCTCTGGCCAATGGGAAGGCTGCATGCAGCCAGTCAGTCAGGTTTTCAAGTAACGTCAGAAATACAGATTTTTTTGAAAGATTGGAATCACCCCATTTTTAAGATTGGCAACTAATGTACAGATATTTGAGGTATAATTGACATATAATAAACCACATATATTTAAAACGTACTATCTGATGAGCTTTGACATATATATGAAGTTTGACATATATGTATGTTTGTGAAGCCACCACTGCAATCACGAATGACCGTTTCTATCACCCCCTCTGTTATCCATCCTTTGTCATCCTCCCCTCCCTTCTACCCCACCCCCAGCCAGCTACAGGTCTGCCTCTATCCCTGCAGATGCAATTGCATTTTGAGAACTTCATGTAAATGGAATCATATGGAATCATCTCTTTTTTGCCTGGCTTCTTTCACTCAGTATAATTATGCTGAGCTTCACCCACGTGGTTACATGGATTGAGTTTGTTCCATTTTACTACTGAGCAGTACTCCTTCCATCGTAAGGGTGGACAGTTTGTTGACCTATTCCCCTGTGGTGGGCAAAGGGTTGTTTTCCCTTTTGTCCTTTTAGCTGTTACATATAAAGCTCCCATGTATATGAACACTCATGTGCAGGTCTTGTATGAACATGTGCTTCCATTTCTCTTGGGTAAATCCTAGGACTGGAATGGCTGGGTCACGTGGGAGGCATGTATTTAACTTCTTAAGGAACTGCCAATTGTTTTCCAAAATGGATGTACATTTCAGTCCCACAAGCCAAATGTGAGGGTTCCAGTTCCTCCGTATCCCCACCAACACTTGGAATGGTCAGTCTTTAATTTTGGCCATCCTGGTATGTGTGCAGTGGTACCTTGCTATGAAAGCTCGTACTCTAACAATTAATGCTGTTGGACTTCTTTTCCTGTGCTCATTTGTCATCCTAATGTCTTCTTTGGTGAGAGGTATATTTGAATCTTTTGCCTGTTAAATGAAAATTGGGTTGGGCTTTCCTGGTGGGGCAGTGGTTAAGAATCTGCCTGCCAATGCAGGGGACATGGGTTTGAGCCCTGGTCTGGGAAGATCCTACATGCTGCGGAGCAACTAAGCTCGTGAGCCACAACTACTGAGGCCCATGTGCCTAGAGACCATGCTTCGCAACAAGAGAAGCCACTGCAATGAGAAGTCCAAGCACCGGGACAAAGAGTGGCCCCCACTCACCACAACGAGAAAGCCCACACACAGCAACGAAGATCCAACACAGCCAAAAATAAAATAAATAAGTAAATTAAAAAAAAAAAAAGAAAATTTGGTTGTCTGTCTTCTTATTGCCTAGTCGTAGGGTCCCTTTTATATTCTAGATCATTCTATTCTGAGTGGAAAAGATCATATTCTTCTTATGTGGAAAGCATGAATTTACATACAGTACAGAAGCAGTATCTGTGCTATTAAAATTTCATGGGGGTGATTAGGGAAAAAAATGCCTAAAAAGTCTCCATGGGGGGTGAGAAAAGGCTGAGAAACATCATTGTAGATACAAATCCTTTGTTGGATATGTGTTTTGCAAAGAGCAAAAAATTTTAATTTGGATAAAGTCCAATGTATCAGGTATTCCTTCTAGAGTTTATGCTTTCTGTGTACTATTCTAGAAATGTTTTCCTTAGTGACTCAAGGTCACTAAGATTTTCTGTTATGTTTTCTCCTAGAACTTTCATAGTTTTAACTATTCCATTTAGGTCTATGATCCATTTCATAGACCTAAAAAACTAATTTTTGTATATTATGTGAGGTCAGAGTCAAAATTCTTTTTCTTCTTTTGGCATCTGGATGTCCAAATCGATCCAACACTATCTGTTGAAACACTTTTCTTTCCCCACGGAATTGCTTTGCTTTTTGACCTCTGTCCAAAATCAATTGACCATATATGCGTGGGTCTATTTCTGCACTTTCAGTTCTGTTCCAACTAACTCAAATATTTTTAATATATTGTGCAGACCAAAGAGAAGCCCGTCTTTGATCCTCCTGCAATGGGCCCTGCCTGTCTTCTCTCTGTCTCCCATGCAGATCTCCTGGCCTGCCTTAGCCAGGCACCTCCTGCCTCAGGGCTGCAGCTGCACCTCCATCCTGGCCCAGAACCCTCTGCCCCGAGATGATCTCCTGGTCGGTGTCTCCTCCTCCTAGAGGGAGGCCCCTCTCTGCAACATCACTCTGTGGATTTGGTTCTAGGAGAGCTCGGTGAGGTCTGCAGGCACAGGGTCATGCAGGGCTGTGTAGACAGAGGTGAAGAATTGGGGTTTTATTCTATGTGAGAAGAAAGTAGGAGTGGCAGGATAAGACTTCAGTTTTGGGGATGTTGCTTGGGCTGCCGCGTGGAGGTGAAACAAAGGGAACAGTGTGGAGGCCCCGGCCAGCACGCGGACCCCACCAGCCACTCACACTGCCTGTGGTCCTGTCATCAAAGCCATCCTGCCCTTTGAGAGCAGCACCCGCCAGAAGGAAGGTAGCTCTGGGGGAAGGTAGCTCTGGTTGGCCTCCCTCTGGGGTCTCAGGCGGTGGGAATCAGGAGAGGTAGGGGCTGGGTGTCCTAAGGGGGTGTGGTGGGCTGCTAGTGCCTTCTGATGCCTGCTGGAGTGGCAGCACTCCCATGGCTGGCCCTGTCCCTCAGGGTCTGTCCCTCGGGGTCACACCCTTCTATCATCAACTCCCCTCCAGCCAGCGGAGCCTTGCAAACTCCTCTGATGATGGCACAGTCCTCATCCACACCCTGGGTCACTCATGTGTCCACTGACTCAGTGTGTGTTTATTGAGCACCTACTATGTGCCGGCTCTGGGCCAGGTGGTGGAGCTATACCACCACCTGATGGTGAGCAGGCGTGTCCCTGCTCTCAGGGCCCCAGGCTGGTAGGGGAGTAAGAGAGTAATTAAGAAATCACATCCCGAGTGGGTCGTCATGAATTGAGGTGGGTGCTCCCAAAGATAGTACTGGGTCAGGGCAGAAACAGGGTTCCAAGAGATCAGATGAGATGGGCATTGGCCCTGGTTCAGGGATTCCTGGGGGCTTTCCTGGGGGAATGGTGGCAGGATGGGAAGGATGATTCCAGGTGGAGGAAAAGGCAGACGTGTAGGTCCCGTGGCTGGAAGGATGACGGCTCACTGAGAAACAGAAAGAAGGCCAGTGGGCAGGAAGGCAGGGTGAGCAGAGGGGGCCGGTGGGTCCTGACACCTTCAGGCCAGAACTTTCCCTGAGCCTGTATCCCAGGGCCAGGAAAAGCACGTAGTGCTGAGTAGGGAAGTGACACGTTCGGATCAGGATGTTGGAAAGCTCACCCTGATCCTGCTTCTCAATGCCCAGAAGGTAAAGAACATTCTTCTAAGAGAAATTTAAATGTGATTGAAGTTTAGAAAGGATTAGAGGATTCATATTGATTTCATTAGGGGGGATGATGGTGATATTGCGGTTTTGGAGAGAAATACCCATTAAAAAAAATCAAGGCACATATTGAGGCATTTAGAATTGAAAAATCACCATGTCTGAAATTGACATTATTTTTTAAAAAGATTATTTATTTATTTATTTTTGGTTGCATTGGGTCTTCGTTGCTGCGCGCGGGCTTTCTCTAGTTGTGGCGCACGGGGGCTACTCTTCATTGCGGTGCTCGGGCTTCTCATTGCAGTGGCTTCTCTTGTTGCAGAGCATGGGCTCTAGGCGCACGGGCTCAGGAGTTGTGGCACATGGGCTTAGTTGCTCCACGGCAGGTGGGATCTTCCTGGACCAGGGCTGGAACCCGTGTCTCCTGCATTGGCGGGTAGATTCTCAACCACTGCGCCACCAGGGAAGTCCTTGAACTTGACTTTAAAATCCAAAGACAAATGAAGAAAAAAGGCAAGATAACTAACAATCGTTTACATCTAGGTGCTAGGTTCAAGGAGTGTCCATTATACTAGTCACTCTACTTTGGGGTTTATTTGAAATATTTCATATTAAACAGGAAAATAAAGAATAACAAAGAAAAAAGAAGGAAAGACAAATAGATCAATGATAGGTAGACAGATGGGCAGACAGACAGACAGACAGATAGAAAAGATCACCCTGGTTGTCTAGGCTGAGTTGGAGGGGCCAGGCCTCCCAGGTTGGGAGACCCCATTGCAGGTAAATTCTAAAATGACCACCAGTAGTAGCTTTGTATACACTCTCCCCTGTGAATATGTGAGAGCTACAGATGTGATGGGATATTGCTATGTTAGATGGCAAAGGGAATTTTGCAGGTGTAATTAAGGTCCTTAATTAGTTGAGTTAATCAAAAAGGAGATTATCTGGGGTGGACCAGACCTAATCAGGTGGCCATTCAAAGGAGGCATCTTAAAGACAAGGAAGTCAGGGGGATGAGCTCCTGTGGCCTTGAAGGCACAGCTTCCATGAGTTCTCTAGCTATAAGGAAGTGCATTCTGCTCACAACATGAACTTGGGAATGGACCCAGAGCCACAGATGAGACCACAGCCCCGGCCGGCACCAGGATTTCAGCCTGTGAGACTCTGAGCAGAGAGCCCTGGTGTACTGGTCCTGAACTTCTGACCCACAACAATTATGAGACAACAAGCCCCTCAGTTAGAGTGATGGTTTGTTATGCAGCGACAGACAACAAATTTGGGTGAAAGAATGAGAGGCCTGGATTAGGGTAGTGACATTGGGGATGGTGTAAAGGAGGAGGGCTTGAGAGTGTTTAGAGGATCAAATCGCCAGGTGGATTACATATGAGAGCAAGGCAGTGGGACATCTGGAAAGACTCCTAGATTTCTGGCTTGAGCAACTGAGAAGCGGGCCTGCAGGAGGAGGATGAGACTGGAGGGACAGGCTAGGTGTCCCTTCAGGCATCTACGTGAGCTTGTGGAGCAGTCCGCTGGGCCCGGGGGAAGGTAAGGGCTGGAGGAGAGGCAGGTGTAGGCAGTGGCTGATGTGTGATGGAGGCTGGCACCTGGGGAGTGAGGAGATGGGTCCAGGATGGAGCCTTGAGGACTTGACTCTGAAGGGCTGATGGGGGAGGCAGGGGTGGTGTCCTGAAAGCTGGGGAAGGGAGAGGCCTCTGCGTGAAGGACAGGGGCTCAGGCTGCATATGCCACGGGCCACCAAGGATCTGACACTGTGACCTTTTCATGACCTTGGGCTCTGTCTTCTCCCCTTCCCCATTCCCACCGGACAAGCCCAACCCAGGACTCCTGGCCCCTCCCTGACCTCCTTCAGCAGCCTCATCCCCCTCCCTGGACTCCCTGACTCCAGTCCCCACCAGTTCTTTACAGTCCTTCTGATACACTCACATCTGAGATCAGGTCTCTGCTTGGGACTTCCTGGGCTCTCAGGGCACCTCTGGGAGGGCAGGAACCACACCTGACACACCCACCACTGGGTTTTTTGTGGGCGCTGGTGACAAAGTTGCTGATACTACTGCAGTTTGCGATATTTCTGTGGTCCACAGCCTGCAAACATACTGAAAGGAAGGACCCTTTAAGATAGAAATTCGTGAGAATAAAGATGTGATTTTTTCCCCCACTCAAGTCCACAGACCTCCTGAATTCTATGTACCGATCCCAGGATAGAGGGCTGGAGCTCCATCTGTAACAAGGCATGAACTGGTGCATTGCCAGGAAGGAAGACAAGGTCAGCAAGCAGTGGTGGCCGATTCAGCAGGCCCGCTTTGAGTGCAGGAGGACAGACTGGGCTTACGCAGGGAGACAAGTTCATCGACAGCCGGCCCGCCTGCAGGAAGAGCCAGCGTGGTGGGGGCTTGGGCTGAGGCTGAGGGTCAGAGGGCATTCTAGGCAGAGGGCACCCCATGTGTGACCCCAGGCAGGTCCCACCTCTCTGGGCCTCGGTGCCCCATCTGTGCAATGAGCAGGCTGGTCCCCAGGCCTCTCGGGGCCCACAGCTCATCTCCGGTAAGGACGGCCCTGACAGCCAACGTGCCATCCAAATGCACCCCTTGGTTAAGTGAGGGATCATGGTGAACCTGCCCTCAGACCCACGGATGAGCAAGGACAGAAACTGGCTCTGGCGGGAAGGGGCGGGTATTGGCTTCTGTCCCTGAGAGTCTGGGCTTCCCCTTCCGTCCCTCAGCCCTGCTCTCCTCTGCGTGAGCTCTGTTCTCCACCCCTCCTGCTACCCTGGAGGCTGCCAGCAGCTCTCCCCACGGCAGCCCCACTGCAAAGACAACCCGCGTCCTGGGATTGGCTCCGACTGGACCAGCCCTGGACCAGTCTCTGCAGCCGGGGAGGTGCTGTGCTCTGCTGGGCAGGCCAGGTCAAGTGCTCACCCCACATGGACTGAAATGCAGGCTGGTGGACCCCAGAGGAAAATCCAGGCCCGTGGTAAGAAGAGGATGGAATGGATGGATGCTTCACACACAAAAGTGGCAAAAGCCACTGCAAGGGGACGAATTGTGGCCCCTCAGTGCCCGCCCCCCAACATATGTCTACCCAGAACCTGTGAATGTGAATGACTACAGGGAAAAGTTTTGGGACTTCCCTGGTGGCGCAGTGGTTAAAAATCCGCCTGCCAATGCAGGCACACAGGTTCGATCCCTGGTCCGGGAAGATCCCACATGCTGCAGAGCAGCTAAGCCCGTGTGCCACAGCTACAGAGCTTGAGTGCCACAACTACTGAAGCCTGCTGGCCTAGGGCCCGTGCACCACAACGAAGAGTAGCCCCTGCTTGCCATAGCTAGAGAAAGACTGTGCAAAACAACAGAGACCCAACACAGCCAAAAAAAAAAAAAAGTCTTTACAGATGTCATGAAGTGAAGGCTCTTGAGATGAGAGAGTCCTGGGTTTAGGGTGGACCCTGGTCCGGATGGATCCTGAATCCCGTGTCAAGTTGCCCTTATGATAGGGAGGTAGAGGGAGATTTGAGACACAGAGGGGAGGAGGCCTTGTGACACGGAGGCAGAGACTAGAGTGACACAGCCCCAAGCCAAGGACTGCCTGGAGCCACCAGGCGCTGGAAGAGGCAGGAAAGATTCCTCCCTTCAGAGGGAGCGCAGCCCTGACGACACCTTGGTTTCTGATTTCTGGCCTCTAGAACAGTGAGGGAGTACATTTCTGTTGTAAACCACCCGGTGTGTGGTCATTTGTGACGGCTGGCACAGGAAACTAACACACCCACCCCAGATGCACTGTGAAGCATCTTGTAACCCCCAAGGGCTGAGGGTCTGTCTGCATGGGGGCTGGGCCTCAAACATGCCAAAACTTTCTCTCTCATCCAGCCCCTTACCTGTTTCTCCCAAGAGGAACCCCTGCCTCCAACACTCCCATCAGAAAAGGGCAGCAGTGGGTGTGAATAACTGTTGAGCTCTAAACATTCTGCAATGAGCCTTCGCAAAGTAGGCGTTACATAAATATATCAATATGACTGAAGTGAAGAATTCCCTGGCAGTCCAGTGGTTAGGCGCGTTCACTGCCAAGGGCCCAGGTTCGATCCCTGGTCGGGGAACTAAGAGCCCACAGTCTGCCTGGAGAGGACAAAAAAAAAAAAAAAAAAAAGACTGAAGTAAGATCCAAATAGACAAATGCAATCACTGCCTTCTTCTCAAGGCTGAGAGGCACACATCCCAGCTGTGCTGCACCCTGGCCCTGTGAATAAGCCACTTGGCGTGTCTAAGCCTCAGTTTTCTCACCTGTAAAATGGGGATGATGAAATTGCAATCCTGCAGCTGAGTGAGGTTTAAGTGAGCTGGCTACAACGACCTTGGCACAGCTCTGGGTCTTTAAGAAGAGCTGTCTCCCTTCTCCTTCCCCACTTCCCCGCCCCCAGTGGACCACGACCCATGCTGGGGCCTGGGAGGACAGCGCCATTTCAGGCATTTGTTGGCCTCAGTCACACTTGCTTTTCGAGGCTCTGCCCACATCCTCCCCAATATGAATGTACCCTTATAAGATATAATTTTTTTCCAAAATAGATTCTGAAAGGATTTTTATAATTTTGCATTTGAATTGACTTGGCTCTTGACTCTGCCTTTGTTGACCTTGGAGCAGATACCTAACCTCTCTGGGCCTCAGCTGGCTCACCTGGGAAAGAGCGATAATGACGTCCCGAAGTCACAGGGTTCAATATCAGCGCTGGCAAAGTCACAAAACAGGGCCCGGCAAGCAGCAAGTCCTCCGGGCACGTCTGCTAAATAAGATAAAATACCAGTAACTTTGCATTTCGGATTTCTTATCAATGACCCCAGATTCTCAGAATTCTTGCTACTTGAGAGTTCTCACCTGTAGTGAAACTTTTGTAATTACCAAATCAAAAATAATGATGACATAATGTCATATCCTGTAGGTATTTAGTGAAGCATCTTTTTAATTTTGTCATTTCATTTTTGCATTTTGCAGTGCAGTAGTACACAGTGGTGGTTGTTAATATAATTTCTATCGCTCCAAGGGGACAAAGGCTGTGCGTTCATGGGCAGGGAAAACAACTTCCAGGCAGGAACTCTGCGAGCAGGAGCCTGGGAGAGCTGGGAAAAGAAGGGCAGGCTCTCTGTCTCCTTGCCTGGTTCACCCAACCTGTCCTCCCATCATGTCTGGGCTGGACAGGCCCGAGGGGACTTACAGTTCAGCCTCCTCATTGACAGATGGGAGGCCCGGGGCTCCGGAACCTGAGGCCCAGGTTCAAAGTGTGGTCCCAGGTCTTCCTCTTGATGATTAAATTTCTTTCCCTGTTTCAACCCCTCCCACATTAAGCACACACCCCCCCCTCCTCAACCTGGGGTACACTGCTCTTCCCAAGAAGACCCCGCTACCCTACAGTTCCATGAAGAGGGGCTTCTCCTCTCAAAACTTGTCAACCCACGTCTGTTCTCCAGTGGGCCTTCCCTCCTGAAACCAGCTAATGCCAGATGGTGTGTGGGTTGCTGTCTATTCCTGCCTGGCTCCAGGGTTCGAATCCGGACTCCAGGTTTAACTTGCTGTGTGATTTTTGAGTGTGGCTCAGCCTCTCTGGGTTTTGCTTGTCTCGCCTAACACAGATGATAACACCAGTTGCCTTCTGGGGTTCAGGATTATTCTTGTCCACATTCATGAAGCTTCTGGAGGGGTTTCCCTGGTAGCACTGTGGTTAAGAATCCGCCTGCCAATGCAGGGGACACAGGTTCAATCCCTGGGCCGGGAAGACCCCACATGCCACAGAGCAACTAAGCCCGTGTGCCACAACTAGTGAAGCCGGCACACCTAGAGTCCATGCTCTGCAACAAAAGAAGCCACCCCTATGAGAAGCCCCCGCTCACCACCGCTGGAGAAAGCCCCCACAACAACAAAGATGCTATGCAGCCAATAAATAAATAAACAAATTTATTTAAAAAAAATGAAGCTTCTGGAAACGTTAGTTACATATCTCCCCAACCCCAACCCCACCAGGCACTTCCTCTTTCAAAATCTCTGAATCCTTTCTTCTCCCCATGTCGGTGCCTAACAGTACTTTTAAGGTTATCTCCTCTGGGAATTTTAGCAGAGATCTATTAAAAAATGTGGGGTGCTAAAGGTGGAGTTTGTGACAGCAGCTGAGGATGAGAAAATATTTTGTGTGTCAGGCAGATGGTGGACAAGGGGCCAGAGGAAGGGAGAAGGGGGCGGATGACCTTTTACAGGTAGCTCCTCTGCCTTGGTAGCAGGTGAAAAGCACCTAATATTGGAGGAGCCGTTGCGATCTTGATCTGGAGGTGGTTGGATTTAAAATTTCCAGATGAAAAAAAGGCTGAGGAACAGGAATTCCAAGACCCTGAATCACAGGAAGGGAGACGTCAGTCAGGCTGGGAAGCTGCTGACAACACACTCACATGACTGCAAAAAACTTATAACACATTATCGGGGGTGGATGAGAGAGCCTTTGAACCTGCCCTTTGGACCGTTTGCTCACCCACCCAGGGTGAGGCTATTTACGCCTGACCTACCCACAGAAATTGTCTTTTCTTCTTGGGGACTAAGGAGAAAAGATGAACAATTGGGGTCCAAAGATAGACTCGTGAAACATTAAGTCCAGGAGGGTTCTCAGAGATCACCCAAGCCCACGTGCCATTCTATGGACAGTAAATGGTGCTCAGAGACGAGGAGGTTCTGATACGGCCAGGCGCTCGTATCAGAACTGGTGGCTTCTCTGACCGGTCCCTGTGAGAAGAGTTCCCTGGGGGCATTTGTTCCTAACACTGATGGGCTCTTTGAATAAGATCAGCCCCAAACATTTAGAGAGAAAAACGTGAACCATCAATGCTGTTGTCCCTCGTACACACAGGGACAATGTTCGGGTCTATGGGGCAGGGATGTTAGGGAAAGAAGCAACTGACCTATTAAAGCAGATGGGTTGTGGTTGATTTTTCTTTTTGTTAAACTTTGCTTTATTGGTACTCTAGGGTTGTTTGCAAAATAAACCTTGGGGAAAGAAGTGCTGGAGTGGCGAGCTTACACGATTTTCTTCATCTCAGCTTTGCCCATTGTATTGGTTTTCTGTTGTTGCCAATAACAAACTAATGAAGTAAGCACCTTAACACCACACACATCTATTATCTTGCAGTTCTATGGATTAGAAGTACGACAAGGGGCGGGGATGGTGGTGGCGCTCACTGGGTTAAAATCAAGGTGCAGGCAGGGTTGTGCTCCTTTCTGGAGGCTCTAGGAGAGACTCTGTTTCCTGGACTTTTCCAGCTTCTAGAAGCTGCCTGCATCCCTTGACTCGTGGCCCCTTCCTTAACCTTCAAGACCAGCAGCACTGCATTTATCTGATCATGCTTCTGTTTCACATCTTGACGACGGCCAGGAAATCTCCAGTTTTAAGAGTGCATGTGATTACCTTGGGCAAACATGGGTAGTTCAGAAACTCTCCCCGTCTCAAGATCCTCAACCTAATCACATCCAAGAAGGCTCTTTTACTGTGTAAGGTAATATATATTCACAAATTCCAGGGATTAGGGTTTGGAGGCCATTGTTCTGCCTACGTATTCTCTTTTTTCCCCAGTGGTCTGTCTAAAAATACATTTCACTTCTTTGCAGAAAATAATATTTTCATTGTCATGGGAAATATGCCTAAACCAGAATTTTTTTCAAGGATTTTAAATCTTTTTATTTTTAATTCTATTTTACATTCTGCATATATGCAGAAAAGTGCGTACCTCATGAAGTTACAGTCTGATTTTATTTATTATTTATTTATTTATTTTATTGGCTGCATTGGGTCTTCGTTGCTGCGAGAGGGCTTTCTCTAGTTGTGGCAAGCAAGGGCTTTTCTTCTTTACAGAGCACGGATTCTAGGTGCACAGGCTTCAGTAGCTGTGGCTCGAGGGCTTAGTCACTCCACAGCACATGGGATCTTCTGGGACCAGGGACTGAACCCGTGTCCCCTGCATTGGCAGGCGAATTCTTAACCACGGTGCCCCCAGGGAAGTCCCAGTCTGACTTTTATAAACTGACCACACCAATGTAATCAGCACCCAGATCAAGAAACATAACATGGCCTGGGACCCCAGAAGCCCTGCTCATCCCACTTCAAGTCCACAATTGTATTCACCATTTGTTCACATTTAAAAATCTCCCATGTGGGCAATACTTGGAGTATAATTGAATAAAAAGGAACGAACCCGAGTGCTGTTCATTTATTCACTCAATGAATATCTTCTGGCACCTGTCCTGGGCTGGATGCCAGGGAAAATGGGATGAGCTGATTCGGTGAGGGTCCTGTGGACCAGAATCTATAGAGGCCACCAGGTGTATGTGCGTGTGTGTGCGTGTGTTAGGGGGTGTGGGTAGGGAGTTTGTGAAAGAGATAAGAATACAAATGCAGGGCTTCCTGGGTGGCACAGTGGTTAAGAATCCGTCTGCCCAGGACTTCCTAGGTGGCTCAGTGGTTAAGAATCCACCTGCCAATGCAGGGGACACGGGTTCGAGCCCTGCCCTGGGAAGATTCCACATGCCACGGAGCAACTCAGCCCGTGCGCCACAACTATTGAGCCTGTGCTCTAGAGCCCGTGAGCCGCAATTACTGAGCCCGTGTGCCGCAACTATTGAAGCCCACATGCCTAGGGCCTGTGCTCCACAAGAGAAGCCACAACAAAAAGTAGCCCCTGCTTGCAGCAACTAGAGAAAGCCCGTGTGCAGCAACGAAGACCCAACGCAGCCAATAAATAAATAAAATAAATAAATCAAAAAAAAAAAAAAAGAATCCGTCTGCCCAGAAATAGAGACACAGATACAGAGAAGAAACATATGGACACTAAATGGGGAAATTGGGGGGTGGGGCGGAGAATGAGTTGGGAGATTGGGATTGCCATATATACATTACTAATAAGAAAAAATATCAAATTGTACACTTTAAATATATGCAGTTTATTGTATATCAATCATATCTCAATGAAAGTTCTGAAAAAAATAAAAAGAATCCGCATGCCAATGCAGGGGACATGGATTCGAGCCCTGGGCCAGAAAGATCCCATATGCCTGGGAGCAACTAAGCCAGTGAGCCACAACTACTGAGCCCATGTGCCTAGAGCCCATGCTCCTCAACAAGAGAAGCCACTGCAATGAGAAGCCTGTGCACCACAAAGAAGATTAGCCCCTGCTCGTTGCAACTGGAGAAAACCCATGCGCAGCAACGAAGACCCAACACAGACAATAAATAAATAAGTAAATAAATAAATAGATAAATTTATATCTATAAAAAGAATACAAATGCATGGGCCAGGCCTAACCAGAAGGCTTCCCAGGGAAAGTGGGTCCCAGAGGTGAACACAACAGAGGAGAAGAAAGGATTTCCAGCAAGGGGGTGAGCGTGAGCACAGGGTGGCAGGGGCAGGCAGGGTCGGGGTGGAGTTTGGCGAAACAGAGAGATGACCACTGGACTTGCTGACTTCTGAGCCCTTGCTCAGCCATTCCCACTTCCCATTTTACCAGCCCAAGTCCCAGCTGTCCAGACTCAGAACCAGAGGCCATAGCCCTCAGGCTAGTGTTCATTTCACAGATGGGGAAGCAGGCCCAGAGGAGAAGAGATACACGCATGGCCAATCATTGGCTTCATTAATTCTCTTACTCCACACTTCTCTACAGAGCCTCCCAACCCCCACCCTCCCCTATGCCTGATGCTGGGGACACAGAGGGGTCAGGGCCTGATGGCACAAAACTAGCTGTGAGGCCTGAGGCAGGATCCAGACCACCATTTCTTCCCCCAGGGCTGTTCCCACACCCCAGAGTCCTGTACTGCCTCTTCCCCTTCCCTACTTCCCTATCAGGCCTCTCATTCTTTTTTTTTTTTTTTTTGGAGTATAGCTGCTTTACAACGTTGTGTTAGTTTCTATTGCACAATGAAGTGAATCATCTATATGTGTATATATATCCTCTCCCTCTTGGACCTCCCCACCCCCATCTAGGTCACACAGAGCACCGAGCTGAGCTCCCTGTGCTATACAGCAGGTTCCCACAAGCTATCTGTTTTACACATGGTAGTGTATATATGTCAATCCTAATCTCCCAATTCGTCCCACCCTCCTCTTCCCCTTCTGTGTCCACATGTCCCTTCTCTACGTCTGCGTCTCTATTCCTGCCATGCCAATAGGTTCATTTGTACCATTTTTCTAAATTCCACATGTATGCGTTAATATACGATATTTGTTTTTCTCTTTCTGACTTACTTCACTCTGTGTGACAGACTCTAGGTCCACCCACATCTCTACAAATGACTCAAATTTCATTCCTTTTTATGGCTGAGTAATATTCCATTGCATATATGTACCACATCTTCTTTATCCATTCCTCTGTCGATGGACATTTAGGTTGTTTCCATGTCCTGGCTACTATAAATAGTATTGCAATGAACATTGTCGCACATGTATCTCTTTTTTTTTTAAAGGAATTACCTTTTTTATTTTTTTATAAATTTATTTATTTATTGGCTGCATTGGGTCTTTGTTGCTGCACACGGGCCTTCTCTAGTTGTGGTGAGAGGGGGCTACTCTTCATTGTAGAGCGCGGGCTCCTCATTGCGGTGTCTTCTCTTGTAGCAGAGCACAGGCTCCAGGTGCATGGGCTTCAGTAGTTGAGGCACACGGGCTCAATATTTGTGGCTCACGGGCTCTAGAGCGCAGGCTCAGTAGTTGTGGTGCATGGGCTTAGTTGCTCCGCAGCATGTGGGATCTTCCTGGAGCAGGGATGGAACCCGTGTCCCCTGCATTGGCAAGCGGGTTCTTAACCACTGTGCCACCAGGGAAGTCTGCATGTATCTTTTTGAATTGTGGTCTTCCCAGGGTATAAGCCAATAGTTCATCCTTCATTGCGCATCCTACATTTATTTATTGGGTATCTACTTCGTGCTGGGCAAAGTCCTAGGCACAGGGATACAGTTGTGCAGAAGACAGACCCCTTCCTCAGTGGGGAAGTCAGACAATAAACAGAACACACAGCTAAACCATGTGACGTCAGTGGAGGTAAGTGCTGGGCTGCGAAGAAAAATAAAGCAGGGCAAAGGGTTAGATGGCAGGGAAGGTGGTGCTTTAGGTAAGGTGGTCAGGGAAGGCTGTTAGAGGAGGTGACACGACCCAAAGGAAATGAGGAAGTGTGTTCAGAGCACGGAGGAGAAGGGAGGGAGGGTGGAGGCAAGCCCTTCCTTGACGGGCTTGTGGAGGCTCTTGTGACCGCAGGGGGACCTCCTTGCCGATGTAGCTAGCTGGGAAATCTCAGCACTCTCCCTCCGTTTCCATCTCCTAGGTCCTTAGAAATGGGTCCCCGGGGTGAGGTCTGGGAAAGGCCTCTAGCTGCTTCTGCCCGCTTTCTTCCTCTCTCAGGGGAGGCCAGCATTCGCACGGGGCTCAATGAACCTTGGCCTTCATCAGCATCACATGTCCAGCTGACCTTGGACCTCCCCACCCCTCCCCCTCCTCATACTTAGTCAGTACTCGGAGGGAGACCCCCATCCTGCAGCTGAGGAAACAGGCTCAGAGCCCTTCTCAACACCCTGCACGGTGCCAGGCAAAGGAGTCCGCCGGGACAGGAAGGGGTTTGCCACCGTCCCCCCATGAGACCTCCTTAGGGGGGAGGGGTGCCCTCTTTCTGGGTACCGAAGAGGAAGTTCCCAGCGGAAACCGGTCCTGCCGACTTGGCTGAGGAGAGCGGAGGGTGGCCATGGGGAGGGCAGGTGACAAGGTCAACCTCTCGCAGGGCAGCGCGGGAGGGGGGGCGGCGGGAGGGGCAGGGGGAGGGCCCGGAAGGGGCGATGGGAGGGGCTCAGAGACGCCACACCGCCCGCGGGGGCTCAGCGGCGGAGGTCGGCCTCGGAGGGGAGGGCCTGGAGAAAGTGGGCGCGGGGCCCGAGGGGCCCGGAAAGGTCGGGGCGGGATCCCGAGAGCCGTTGGAGGAAGAGCCTGGCCGGAGTCGGAGGCGAGCGGAGGCCAGACGCTTGGCGTGGGAGGGGCCGGAGCGGCCAGGGGCCAGGTCGGTGAGGAAGGGAGCCCGCCCGGCAGGTCCGCGGCCTGAGGTCTGAGGACGGCGGCCCGGGGCGTGGCCCGAGGTCGGGGCGCGACGGGGGCGCGACGGGGGCGCGTCGGGGGCGGGGCCTAGGCCCCAGGGGGCGGGGCCTAGGGGCGGTGGCGGGACCTGGGTGGCCAGGGTGTGGCCCGAGGGCGGGCAGGGGCGGGGCGGGCGGCGGTCGGGGGCGGGGCCCGGGGGCTTGGGGGGCGGGGCCGGCGGGGCGGGCGGCGGCCTGGCGGCGCGCGGGCGGCGTCGGCGACGCGGAGGTGCGCTCGCCTCCCCGGTCTCGGCAGGCGGCGGCGGCGGCGGCGGCGGCGGCGGCGGCGGCGGCGGCGGCGGCGGCGGCGGCGGCCACGCGCACAAAGGCGGGTTGTGGCTTCACTGCTGCTCGCGGCGGGCGGCGCCGGGGCGGGGGCGGCGGGGCGCGCCGGGGGCCCCCGCGGGCGCGGCGCGGGCGATGAGCCGGGGCCCGGCATGGCCTCCGCGCGGCCGCCGGGCCGGGCCTGCGCCTCGGCGCCCGCGCCCGCGGGGCTCCGGGCCGGGCCGCCCGCCCTCCCCGCCGCCGCCGCCGCTGCCGCCGCCGCCTCCCCCCCCGAGCCTGCGGGCGGCGCGGAGGCCGAGGAGCGCTCGCTGCAGCACATGCTGCGCGCCATAGCCGAGGAGCGCGGCCGCCTCAGCCTGCGCCGCGAGGTCTGCGGCCTCGGTGAGTGGGGCCGGCCGGGGGCGAGGCCGGGGCCGCCGCGTCGCCGGGTGCGCGCGCCTCCGGGCGTCTCTGCGGGTCTCCGTCTGTGTGTCTGCGCGTGTGTCCGTCCCTGCGCGTCTCTGTCTCTGCGTGTCTCCGTCTCTGCGCGTCTCTGTCTCTGTGTCTCCGTCTCTGCGCGTCTCTGTCTCTGCGTGTGTCTGTGGGGCTCCCTGCGTGTCGCATCCTCCTCGCGCCCCAGGTCCCCGCGTCCGGGTCTTTCCTGTGCTCCTGCGTCTCCGGCTCTGATTTTGGTCCCAGGAGCGGTCCGGCACGCTCGCGTCCCTGTGTGTCTGTTTCCCGGGTCCCTCGGCGTCTCCCTCTGTCCGTCCATCCGGGTGTCTGCCCGGCTCCCTCCTTCCCCTCCGTGGCTCCGCCAGGCCTCTTGCTTCTCCAGAAAGCCCTCCCCGGGGCCTCCGTGCCTCTGCGGGCAGTGTGGGCGCTGGGTTTGGGGAGACCCGTGGCCCGACATGGCAGGGCCGGGGCGCCTGGACTACGCGCAGACCTCCCCGCAAGGTGCGGCGGCCACCGTCCCAGCTCGCCGGGAGGGCAGGTCTCCGGCGCCCCGAAGCCTTTGTCTTCCCGCACCGCTCTGCACAGTGCCTCTAACTGGGGACCTGTTGGACCGTGGCCCCCTGAACCCACCCGCTTGGCAGAGGGTGCGGGCCGGCCGCCTCTCTGAGTGTGATTCTGCTCCAAGGAGGTCCTAAGCCCTCGATCGGCCGGCGGGGTGGGATGGGGGTGCCCGTGTTGTCTGCGAGAGCCTGGGGCTGCAGGTGTGGGTGGGGTCTCCCCGGAGGCTGGGTGTGAGGTAATGGCTACTGACTGATCATGTTCAGACGGAAGCAGGAGGGCGGCCCCCCTCCCCCCCCATCCCATTTAGTGTGGGGTTTGCCATTTTCTCTCTGAAAAGACCCCTCCCTTCTTCATGCAGGAATGACTTCATAGCACGTTGTTAGCCACCCCCAGCCTCACCCTCATCCCCAGTCTGGGCTGGGGACTTCTGAGGAGGCGATAGCATTTTGTGGAGAAGGGAGTGTCAGTCTTGGCGATTCTACCAGCCCCCTCGCCCACTCACCACTGGGGAAACTGAGTCCGAAAGAGGCAACGCATCACCCCCCTGAGGTCACCAGGCTTTCCAGGCCCCTCAGCAGGCCACGCCCTGGAGGCTGGGTGAGGAGAAGAAATAAATTTGCATCCTCCGTTTTGTAGGAGGTAGGCTTGGTGTAAGACGCTTTCTCTCAGCAGGTCCCAGCCCAGCCTGCCCTGGAATGAAGCTTTCCTCATGGGTGGGGGTGGGGGTGTCTGCAAGGCGGGGATGGACATATATAGGCTTCTCTGGTCTCTTCTGAAAAGGTGTCACTAGTGAGTTTTGAGCAGAAATGGAAGGATCCTTATTCATTCACTCAGCAAATGTTCATGGAGCACCTACTGTGTGCCCTGCTGTGTGCCTGCCTGACAGGCTGCCTGGCACCTGGCACAGAGGGTCTGAAATGGGAGGGGTCTGAGGGACCATCTGCTCCAGGCCCCTCAGCCCTGTCTGCTCAGCTGCTCCTGGCTCCCCTCTCCACTGCCCTCTGAGCATCTCTCTGCCCTGGTGGGCAGTCCCTGCCCCAAGGAGCCTGCAGTGCCAGCCCCTAAGAGCAGTACTACTTTGCTGTAGCAGCTGGCGTTTACCGAGCGCTCAGTGTGTGCCGGTACCTTATGCAGGCGCTGTCAGTTTCATACTGTCCTTGCCAGGTGGGAATATTATCTCCATTTCACTGATGAGGAGCCTGAGGTTCAGAGAGGCAAGAGACTAGCCCAGGGACAGCCTGTGAGGAAGTTGTACGGCTGGCATTGACCCCTGGTCGGTGTGACCCCCGTGCCTGTCCCCCCAAATGGCCCCAGCCAGGCCTTGCTGCACCTGCTGCACTGAATCTGGGGAGGAGACATGCCCGTAGTAGGCCAAGAGCATGGCCTGGTGGTCACACTATTGCTGTGTCTCCCCTCCTGGTCTCTTGTTCCCCTTCCACACACAAGGTCTTCCCATCTCAGCACCCCCAGCCCCCCCAGAACTCAGTCCCTATAGTGCTCTCATGCTCCACACTTTTATTCCTGCTGTTTTCTGCGCCTGGAAAGCCACCTCCTACTCACCTGGCCTGCAGACACCTGCAGGTCTCCTTTCAGGCCTTAGCGCTGATGCTGTCCCTCCGGGCCCCTACCTCTGCTCCCTGTCCTACTGCCTGTGCTCTCTTTGTACCGGATTCACGTCTGGTGGACGATCAGACGACTGTGGCACTGTGACGGTCTGTGTGGCTGTCTCCCCAGTTAGCAGGTGGCCCCCCTTCAGGGCATTGCCCAAGTCCGAGTCTCCTCAGTGCCCAGCACGGGGCCCATGAGGAGCAGAGGCCGGTGCACATTCAGCAAATGAGTGAGAGGATTACTTTCTGGACTGGGCAGTGAAGGGTGTGGATGGCCAAGGAAGTTGGAACCTTAAACTCTTAGAAGGGCTCACATTGCCCATCTCTTTTATTTTTCAGATGAGAAGTGTGATGTTCAGAGAGGGGTAAGCTAAATAGTGACTTCACTCCCAAAGTAGCGTTGGGACAGAATGGTTGGCCTGAGCATCCAGGCGTGAACCAAGGATGCCCTCCCCAAAGCACTTTTTTTTAACTTTTTTTCTTCTTTGACTGTGTTAGGTCTTCGTTGCTGCACGCGGGCTTTCTCTAGGTGTGTCGAGCAGGGGCTGCTCTTTGTTGTGGTGTGCAGGCTTCTCATTGTGGTGGCTTCTTTTGTTGCGGAACACAGGCTCTAGGCACGTGGGCTTCAGTAGTTGCAGCACTCGGGCGCAGTAGTTGTGGCTCGCGGGCTCCAAGAATGCAAACTCAGTAGTTTCTGCACATGGGCTTAGTTGTTCCGCGGCATGTCGGATCCTCCTGGACCAGAGCCTGAACTCATGTCCGCTGCATTGGCAGGCGGATTCTCAACCACTGCGCCACCAGAGAAGTCCCCCCAAAGCACCTTCATATCGAGCGGCTCATGTCACCCTCTCATCACTTTGCAGCTGGGACAACCTGTTACGTTTATGAATTAAATCTCCCAGATTTTGGTTGTTGTAGTTTAGTTAAAGCGTAGGTTGTTCGGACCTGTGCCATGCCCTCTGAGGTTGTTTTGGAGGTATAAGGGAGCCTCTGGGGGAGAGGCTTGACCCTGGACAAGCTGTTGTCATTTCTGAGTCACAGTGTCTGTCTCTGGGGTGGGAGAAGACGACTCCCCCTGCCCGCACTGTCGCTTGGCAGCCATGGTGAAAAGCACTTTGGAGATCTAAGTCCGATGTTTTGAATCTTGTCTACTGCAGTCTCTTCAGTAGACGCATTCTTTTGAGCAGTTGCTCTGTACGAGGTGGGGGGATCGGCGCTGATCCCTGCAGCGCGGCAGGGGGAGAGGGTGGGGGACAGGTGAGTGGGGAGAGAGAGCCAGGTACACAGGTGACTTGGCTGAAGTAAAAACCCTGCTGGAAGCAGCCAGGGCTGTGGCCACTCTGAGCAGGATTTTGGTGTTTTATCCGCAGGAAACTGCCTGTGATTCCGGGTAACAGGTGAGCCAGGCTGGTGGCTGAGGTGGCCTGTGCGGGGCTGCAGAATCTCTGAGCTGGGAAGAATCAGGTGGTCCAGTGCCCAGATGTTGTGTGATGCAGACATCTGGACCAGAGGTGGAGAGGGCCTGACACTTCCTCCTGGGGCTCGGGCCTTCTGCTGGGCCCTGGACGTCAGCCCACGCGTGTTGTGCGGACAGGCTCACTTCAACAGGGGCAGCACTCCACTGGCATTTGGTCAAGTCACGTGGACATGACTGGGTGTGTGTGGGGGGGGCGCTGTGAGGGGCGGGCCCTTCCTTGTGCTGCTTGTCTTTCAGCTCTGCCTAGGCTGAGCATTTTATTTTATTTTGCTTTTTAATTTATTTTATTTTATGATGATTTTGTGTGTGTGTGTGGCTGGCTTGAGGGATCTTAATTCCCTGACCAGGAACTGAACCCTTGCCCTTGGCAGAGAAAGCGCAGAGTCCTAACCACTGGACCGCCAGGGAAGTCCCCAAGTCTGAGCATTTTAGAACTGTTTGTTCCTGGGCCCTCACCCTTTTAGGTGGCCTAGGGAATTTTCTCTCTCTCTGACGTATTTCCTTTTATCCTCAAAACAGTCCTCTAAGGTAGGTATTATTACACTGTTCTCTTTGTCCTGGTGAAGAAACACAGGTTTAGAGGTGAAGTCACGTGCCCCCAGTCCCGTGGCCAGGAAGTGGCAGAGTCTGTCGGAGCCCAAGCTCTTCGCAGAGGTGACGCCCCCACACCTGCTGTCCTCGGGTGCGTGTGGCCTGACCGTCAGAGGTGTGCTCAGCTACCTGGCACAAGGTGGGCTGAGGAAGGGCCCAGGTCGAGATGTGAGAGGGTGTGAGGGGCACAGAGAAAGCAGCCACCTCGGCTGCCCTGGGTGGTTCGTGCAGGCGTGGCCTTTGAAAGGGGGCGAGGGTGGGCAGGACTTGCCTGGATAGAGCAGGGAGGCTTGGAGGGTGGCCGTGGGAGGGAGGCTGGAGCGGTGTTTGGGGCTCTGAATGCCCGCCTGGGGCTTTGGTGTTCCCGTGGCCTGGCCTCAGACAGCCCCGTGGGTGTGTGACTCCTGGACCGGCCGGCACCGGAGAGGCCGTTCCCACGAGGGACACTGCCCGTCTGCTGTGTGCCGGCCTGGCTGGACCTGCTGCAGGGCCTTTACTTTTGCCTCCTGTGGAGGCAGGTTCTATTGTTACCGCATTTTGCAGAGGAGGAAACCAAGCTTCAGGGAGGAAAGTGACTCTCACCCAAGGTCACGTAGCTAGGAGTTAGCAGAACTGGGGTTCGCGGGGTTCTAGCCGTGGCCTGTCAGTTGCCAGTAGCCATCCTGCAGAGAGTTCTGGAATGAGCCAGAGGAGTAAGGGGAAGCTGCCTTCCTGTGAGCCGCACCTCTGTGCTGAGCACCTGCACACGCCAGGCACCTGATACCACCCCGTGAATCGGGAAGAGGAGGACCTTGCATGCGCAGCCCGGCCCTCTGTCTCGCTCTATGCAGTGTAGCTGGGCATCGTGGCGGGTGGGGGATGTTTGCGGGAGGCGTGGCTGGAAGGCAAGACCATGGGGCCTCAGCACGCCATGCTTTGGGGCCTCTGTGTCCTGTCTGTGATGTGGAGACCACAGAGTCTGTAGGGTCATGGAGATTGTCTGAGACGTGACACATGCAGCCTCATGTGGCCCTGCGAGGATGCAGGAGCAGGCCCAGCACAAGCGCTGGCACGGACTTGACCCTCTGCTGTTGCTGTTACAGAGGATACAGACATCTGGCCCAGCGCCCGCACGTGGAATTAGGGTTGGATTCGAGCTCTGAAGTTCCGACGGCTTTGCAGTGGCTGGGGCCAGTTTCCCTGGGTTCCCCAGGAGCCCCGGGCCCTCCATCCCCAAGGTGGGCAGAGCTGGTTCTGGGCCAGTGCAGTGGGGAGGAAGTGTGGCCGTTTGGAGTGGCAGCGGTGCCTCTTTCGGTTCCTGCACCTATTTTTAAGGCCTGTGGGTTCCGGCCTCTATCCATTTCTGGGGCTGGAGCAGCCCAGGGCCGCTGCGGGTGTGGTCCTCTCCCAAGCCAGGGACTCTGTGCCCTTTCAGGGAACCCTGAGGACGTGGGACCTCACACTTTAAAGAGACCGAGGGTCACGGCTGCAGGGATTCTCAGCAAAGTGAGCTGCACCTGTGCCCCCTCCCGGGGCCTGGGCACCAGTGCCTGCTCTGCCCCTGCCCTGAGGCCTTGCACAAGCCGTACCCCTTCCTCCTCATTTACATCTGCCTCCTTCACTGGGGCGGTCGAGCTCAGAAATAGAGCCAAGCCATGAGGCCGCGGAAGAGACGCCCTGAGCAGGACACTTGTTTAAAAAAAAACAGCATCAAAATCCCCCAATTTTTTCCAATTAAAAAATGTTCATGCACTATATAGAAACTGGAAAATGTAAGAGCATGGAAAAAAATTACTGATAGTTCCAATCACACAGAGACCCACTATTAACTTTGCAAAGTCTTGCTTTCCAATCTTTTTAAAGCCCCTTTAAAGAATACTTGATATTCTACACGTAAAGTTTCTTAATCATGCTTTCTCACTTAAAATTCCTAAAACATTTTCCATGTTGTTCAAACTCTAAACTTTATTTAAATGACGGCAGGATGGTTGAGTGGATGTACCGTAATTTGCTTAATTGGTCTTGTCTTGTGGGAAACTTAGCTTGGCTCCAGTTTTTCACTCTCATAAATAGCTTGCAACAAGCCTCTTCGTCTGTGCGAAGCTTTCTGCATTTGGATGGTTTCTTTCGGCTGCCAACCTGGGAGGCCATTTCTTAGAGGCTGCTGCCTGACCCCAAGGGCAGGCCTAGGACCACAGGTGGAGGTGGCGGGTGGCAGATAGTTGTTTACCAGACTCACAGAGAACTATCTGAACCGTTGGCGCTGGTACGAACTGCAATAAAAGTGAGCGGTGAGTGATTGCTTCCCGGCTCCCGGGTGTGCCAGCTGCCTGGTGAGGGTCCAGCCTCACACGGGGCCTGGGGCAGTGCCCGCCAGTCTGTGATTCTCCAGGCCCGTCTTTTCCCTGGGATTTCCGGCTTGTCTGCTGAGCGGGGGAGGCAGGGGCCCCTTGTCCCGCGGCTGAGGACGGGGAGGCCTGGGAGCTAAGTGGGCCCAGGCCACTCGTCCCCTCCAAGCACCTCTCACTTCCAGCTCTGGGAGGCCCCCACCTGCCCAGCCTTGGGGACATCAGACAGCGGCCCCCGGGTCAGCACGGGTGCCAGGCTGCCTGGGCTCAGGCCCTGTGGGTGCAGCACGGGCTCTTCCTGGCTCTTCCCCCCCGGGGCAAGTGTGGGTGGGGAGAAAGCCCTGGGTGTGAGCAGGCGTGGCTTTGGGACAGGCGTTCTTCTGGGAGCAGACCTGACCCTGGGCTTCCTCCGCCTGGGGTCAGGGCTGACCCGGCAACTCGCTCCCAGTCTCCTGGCTTTGGCTCGGGCAGCAGAATGTCCTGTAGGTTACAGCCGTCCTGGGGATGCTGGGATGGACAAGAAAGATTCAGAATTCAGCCAGCCGATCCCTGTTGCTGTGCAGACAGGTAGGTGAGGCTCAGAGAGGACCCTGACAGACCGATCACCAGGGCTGGAGTGCCCGAGGGCCCTCCCGCCTGTGGTCCCTGTTCAGGGCAGACCTCATGGAAGGTCCTGCCTGGGCAGAGACAGAGCGGGGAAGGAGGCAGAGGAGGTTCAGAAGTTAATTTTCCCTAAATGCTGTGTCACTTTGGGGAAGTCACTGCAGCTCTCTGGGCCTCCGTTCTCCTGGCAGAGTAGGACTGATTACTACCCTGCATCCACCTTGGGCAGAGCTCAGCCTCCAGACCTAGAGCACCGGAGAGGGACACGGAGGCTGCCTGTGACAGCCTTCTTGGACAGCCCTGGGTCAAATCCAGGGGGCCTGTGGGCGTCGCCGTGGCAGGGTCCTTCCCCCTTCCGGCTCTCAGTTTCCTGTTAGGTGAGAAGGGGAGAGGAAGGTTGACCGGGACCCCTGTTCCCAGACCATGGTTCTTGGACATGTGGTCACCCGCCCACACACTTTGCTGCCTAAAACTGAGCCTCTTGCAAAAAGCAGGGCCAGTTACACCACATCTCAGAGAGGTCATTGCCCTGTGTGCTTTCATTCAGGGACAATGCAGATGAAACAGGAAGAAACAGAAGCAGGAAGAATTGCATACCCCACCCCCCAGCCCAGAGATGGGAAAAAGAACCTGGTTGTCCCACCACCCACCGTCCCACTTGGGCTGTACGTTTCACACCCGCCGGGCCCCCCAGCTCTGCCCGCAGGTCCGTCCTACGGATCCGCAGCACCTGGTGGCTGGTGCTGCCGTGGGTGGTCCCCAAGGCTGTGCCCCCGGCCAGGAGGTGGGGGCCTAGGGTCCAGCTTCCTCCTGACCCGGGGAGGAGGGAGCTGCCCCCCAGCGGGGCTCGTCAGCTGTGTTCGGCTCCCAGGAGCCCTCTTCCTGCCCCTGCTCCCTGCAGTCAGCCGCCAGCCGCGCAGGGAGCAGGGAGGGGGTGATCTCAGGCGGCGCACGTGTCTGGGCGCCTCCCTGCAAGTCCGGCGGGGCCGGTTCCCTCGCCAGAGTGGCGGCCGCCCCATTCCTGTGGGCCCAGTACTGGGTGATTCCCACAGCAGCCTGTGGTGAAGGGAGTGCACCCCTGCCAGCAGACAGAAATGATGAGACTCTGAGAGGGGAAGGCCCTTGTCGGGGTCCCAAGGAGTCAGTCTGGGTTTTGGACCCGGCTCTCCCAGACTCAAAGCTGTGGTCTGTCCCTCTCACACTCGGACCTCCATTTCTCCAGGAGAGGCATTTGGTGCCTTTTCTCCCTCTGCGTGACTTCGCCTGGTCTAGTGTATGAAGAAGAACCCAGTCCCCCGGTTGTCACAGTGAAGGACGTCTTAGAAGAAGCGAGAATAAAGGAGGGAAATGAAAGAGGAGGCAGGCCTGGGAGGGGACATTCCTGGGAGGAAGCTGTGGAGCTGAGGGCTGGAAGTGAGCAAGGGAACCAAGACCCCAGGGATGAGACAGGAGAGGAGCGGCCCCAGGGGAGGGATGGGGTGTGTTTGGGAGGGACTGTGCTAGGCGACACTGAAGGGAGGCCACCTGAGGGGCAGGTGCCTGTCGGGTCTGCCCAGGGCCCGGGGTGCCCTCGAGTCCTAGCTTCACGCAGCACGTCACCCTCTGCATGCTGGCACGTTGGAAGCGCTTAGTACATGTCAGCCTGAAGGCTGCGGGAGTAGATGCTGGGGTGCAGCAGAGAGCAAGACGGTCCCATCCACCTGGGCTCGCTGGGTGGGTTGGTCCAGGTGGGCCTGGTCCCCAGCTCCGAGCCCCGTTCGTGGGCCAGGGTGGGCGCACCCACACGGCTGGGGTTCCTGGGTCTCAGCATCTGCACTGACACAGTGGTGGGAGCAGGTGGGGTGGGAGCCTCTTCCGGTGCTGGCCTAGGCTTCTGGGATTCTGTCACACGTGCTGAGTGGCATGGTGGGGTGGGGGCGGGAGGAGGTGGAATAGTGACCAGGGCAGTGATCAGGGTGGTGACCAAGTGATCTCAAGCCCAGGCAGGTGGGGAGGTGGGCGGGAGGTGGGAGCTGGGGTGGCCACGTCACGGCTCCCCTCTGGGCTGGGGCACCTTGTGTGGATGTCCACAGAAGATTGCTCAGGAGCGTGGCACCTCGTCTTAGAGGCCCGTTTATGTGTCAGAGCAAAGCAGGGAGTCAGGAGTTTGAGGAAGGCCACGTCGGTGACGAGCTCCTGGGAGACGGCAGTTTGAACGTGGAGCTGCTTGTTTTGGCCTGTTAACGGCTTAGGCAAGATTGAAGCCAACTGGGAACTGTTAGCGGGGAGGGAAGTGGCCGCAGTCCTGTGACGGTGGCCGCGGGGCCGCAGGGGTTCGCAGGCATTGCTGTTCTGGAGAACCCAGAAGATTGCTTTCGGGAACCGTGGGCCGTGGGAACTGAAGCCCCACCCACGAGAGCGACCTTGGGGTGGGGCCCGGGCCTCAGCCGATGCCTGGCACAGCACAGGCTCAGGGTGGAAGCGGGACCCGACTGGGACTCCAGTGTCACCTCCCGTTATGATCTTGCTGCGTAACCGGGACCGAGGGCCTCCTGGGGGTGACCTGAGCGTGGCAGGAGAGCTTTAAAGATTTCGCAACAGTGCGCAGAGGGTGAGACGGGACAGTGACTTTTGGCTGCGTTTCAAAGCTGCTGTGGTGTTCTCTGAGTAAGCCGGAAAACCGGAGTGTGTCACGGTCACGCGGTTATCCGTTCAGCATTCGCCGACTCCCTGCTGTGGGCCCTGCCCTGTGCTGGGGACCTGGTCACCCTGCCAGCGCGGTGCCCTCCCGTGGTGGGAAGGGACACGTATGGGTGGCTCGTGTGACAGCGCGTAGAGGGCAGCTCTGGGCTGCAGTCCGGCTCTGCCACGTGCCAGCAGGTGACAGCAGACAGGGGCTTCACACCTTGAGCCCCCATTTCCTCGTCAGTTAAATGAAGAAAGTAGTGTTCACCGCACAGGATCTTTGTGAAGATGAAATGAGGGGAAGTGGCTCAGGTGGGTCAGGGGAGGTGTGTGTGGGGGTGGGCGGGGTGGGCGTGGGAGGTGACGGCCGAGCTGACGTACAGGCCAGGGGTGGATGGGCCCAGGACCTGTGGTGCAGTCCAGTGAGGGGTGGGCGGCCTGAGGACGCGCAGGGTGTTTCGTCGGGGAGGAGGGGAGGGGCTGTCTGCAGGGCCTGGCTCCTCTGGGGAAGGAGGCTGGACTTCTTCCTGGAGAAGAAGGGGGCCGGGCAGGTGGTGGGTTCTCTCGACCCAGCCACCGTGCTTCCCTTAGGCTGGAGCAGAGGACCGGCCTGGCCTGTGGGATGGCTCACGTGGGGACCCACCTGACCAGTCCTTCTCCATCCAAGTGCCTCATCGGGGCAGCCCTGGGCCTCCCTGGGCAGCTGCTTTGTCTTCTGTGCCCTGGGGGAGGGTCTGCAGCCCACGAGGGGCACGGAGAGGCACGAGTTGATGAAAGGCCTATTGAGGGGCCACAGAAGCCTATTCATGCTGCCCTGGCTCCCCGGCGGGGAAGCGGCCAAGAGCTGCTTTGGACTCTCCCCAAAGAGCCCGGTTGACCCGCAGCCTCTGGGAGGGGCCGGGCTGAGCCAAGGCCACTGCCAAGACTGGCGGCTCTCAGGAGGTCCCTGTCGGGGCCCTTGGCCGGGTTGGGCGTCCGGCATCTAGAGGCCACGGGTCACATGTCTGCCCCTTCCTTCTCCCCACAGCAGAGAGACTCCGTGCAGACCCTTCAGGGCTCCCCGGTCCTCTGAGGGTGAACACAAAGCCCTCAGCCCAGCCAGGCAGCCCCGGGAGGTCATGTTCTCTCCAGCTCGGCATCCTGGCTCGCGGGCCCTTTGCCTCTCCCGGCCTCAGCAGGAGGACCTTGGATACTGCAGCGCCGAAACTCCCCTCCTCAGGGCACCCTCTCTGACGCCCCTGACCAAGGGCAGCACCCGTTCTGCAGGCTCAGGGAACACAGCCTGCCCTCCCGACCCTCACCAGGCAGCCATCCTGCTTGTCTGTTAATTGTTGAGGAGTCCAGCCTCCCCCTCGGCGCCAGGTGGGCAGGGTCCGTGCTAGATTCTGCTCCCCACCCCACCCAGCACTGGGCACCCAGCCTTGAACGGTGGCACTCGGTAAATGTCTGCTCCAGATCGAGCAAGGTGTGGGGGCCTGGTTCAGGTACCAGCTCCAGCCAGCTGTGCCAGCTGGACAACCACTGTCCTCGTGGGAAGTAAGCCCGCTTTACGGAAGGGGAGGTGGGGGATGTAGGTGGTTAGCACAGTGCCTAGTGGGCACACAGGGAGCCCTTGGTGGTATTTTGATGCACAACAGGTTATGAACACACTACAGAATGTTTGGAAAACAGGGAAAAGTTGTAATCCCACCACTCTCAATACTAACCACTATAGGCATTTGGGTTTACTTCCTTTCAGTTTTTCTTCTTAGGCATCTTTTTTTAAAAATAAATTTATATATTTATTTATTTGTTGGCTGTGTTGGGTCTTCATTGCTGCCCGCGGGCTTTCTCTAGTGGTGAGCGGGGGCTACTCTTCATTGTGGTGCGTGGACTCCTCATTGTGGTGGCTTCTCTTGCTGTGGAGCATGGGCTCTAGGCATGTGGGCTTCAATAGTTGTGGCACATGGGCTCAATAGTTGTGGCTCACAGGCTGTCAAGCGCAGGCTCAGTAGTTGCGGCACATGGGGCTTAGTTACTCCCACACCAGGGCTCGAACCCTTGTCCCCTGCATTGGCAGGCGGATTCTTAACCACTGAGCCACCAGGGAAGTCCCTTAGGCATTTTTTCAAAAAAGCAGTTTTCTTCGTTCAAGCATCATGTACAATTTTTTTAAAGAACTTTTTATTGAGATATAATTAACATACAATAAACTGCATATATTTAAAGTGTGCAATTTGGTATTTTTTTCTAATTACTAATGTATATATGGTCATGTACAATTTTTGTGGCCTGCTCTTTGTTTTTCGTTGTTGTTTGTTTTTTTTTTAGCTGTCTATCATAAGCATGTCCCCAAGTAACTGCATTGTTATTAAAAATATTTGTTACTCTTTGAATAGGTAAACACGGTCAGGGCACAAAATTCAAAAGGTTTGAGAAGAGTCACAGGGCAAAAGCCAAGACTCCTTTCTCCTCCGTAGCCTCTCCCCAGAGGCCGTGATCACACTGCAGGGGCGTAAACAACACTTGCTGACCCTGGGCACCTGCTCAGTGCCAGCCTGTTCCAGGGCTTCACGGGCATCAACTAATTAAAAACTCCCGACAGCCCCGAGAGGTCACTTCCGTCATCCCACCGTTTTATCGGTCGGGGAAACAGGCCCCGAGGGGGCTGGGACTTACCCAAGTGGACCCCGAGCCGGGACGGACCCACTTCCCTGCCTGTGTGCGCTCCAGCCTCCCACCCCACAAGCACTCAGCTCATCATGAGCGATTCACTTTTGTGTTAAAAACCCCTAATATGGGTCAGCTGCTCGTTTTTCCCCTCACTTTGTTTACCCTAGGAATCTTTCCTTATCGGCACAGATAGAGCGGCTTCATTTCGCGTTTGAAAGCTGCGTGGTGTCCCATTCGGTGAATGATTTCTCATTTATTTAGTTATTTTCCTGTTGATGGGACCCGTCCAGGACTTTGCAAGCAGTGCTGTAGGAAGTACGTAATCACGTGTGGGAATGAGACTGTAGGAAAAACCCTTCAGGAGAGGAACTGCTGGGTCAAGGGGAGAGGCATCTGTGGCTTTGTTGCCTACTGTCTTTCCGTGACTTTATCAGTTTATTATCCTGCTGCCTGCTGTGACGTCCCCATTGCTCCAGACCCTCTTCAACCTGGAATGTTGTCAGGTGTTTTGATTTTTTTCACATCTGATAGGTGAAAAACAGAATTTTGTAGTTTTCATTTACATGTCTCTCATTGTGTGAAGCTGGGCTTAGTTTCCTGTTTTAGAAGCCATTTATATCTCCCTTTGCCTTTCCATTCTGTTTCATTTTATTATGCGTTGTGTGAAACTTATTTGTTAAGAAAAGCAACCTTCATTTAAGAGTTCGGTCATTTTTCCAGTGTGGTGTTTGTTTTTGCCTTTGTGGTGTGTGGGGTTCTTTTTTTTCCTGTAGAAATTTTTTACGTAGTTTGATTTACCTATCATTCGTTTCTTTTTTTTTCTTTTGTTTATTTTTTGTCTTGTTGTTTTAGTATCGTTCTTTGGCAGCCTTTGTGTTATACTTGGAAAGGCTTTCCCCTTTCTGAGAGAATAATAAAATTCACTCATGGTGTATTTCATTTTCTTATGATTTTACTTTTAGCATCAGAAGATTTTCTCTTTTTGGAATTAGTTTTGGCATGATCAGGGGCCCAACCTTATTCTTTTTCCTCAGCTGGCCCGTTGTTCCAAGACCAGCTGGGGAAGACCTGACTTTATCCTACTGATTGAAAGGATGAATCTTTATACAAACTAAATTACCATGTGTTTTCATTCTGTTTTTTAAATTCTATTCTGTTCTGTTGATCTAATTGTGTACCAGTACCACCTTGCCTTCATTCATCACTCAGTTCATTTCATTTATTCACTTAATTAACAAACATTTATTGTTTCCTATAGGCCAAGTACTATTCTAGGAGCTAAATGTCCAGCACTGAACAGAACAAACAGGGAAGATTCTCTGAAAACAGATCCATCCTAGTAAGGCAGGTGCTGGCCCACGATGGCCCCAGGCCAACCCCAGCCTGCTGCCTGTTTTTGTAAATAAACTTTTATTGGGACGTGGCCGTGCACATTTCTTTATGTGTTGCTATGGGTAATTTTGTAGTTGGGACAGGACCATGTGATCTGCAGAGCCTGAACTATTTTCTATCTGGACCTTAACAGAAAAAGTTTGCTGGCTCCTATACTCGGGAAAGACTGAAAGCAAAGAAAATAGGTAAAGTATATATGATGCTATATAGTGACATGGCTATGGAGAAAAATAAAGCAGGAAGCAGGATAGCGACTGTGGGGTGGGGCTTGCAATCTTAAACAGGGTGGCTTGGGTAGTCCTCCCTGAGAAGGCAGATGTTTGAGCAGGAGCCAAGGGGAGGTGAGGAGGGGAGCCTCATGGAGGGTTCTGAGCAGGGAAGTGACAAGCGTTGATTCAGACGTGGGGGCCAGTCAGGAAGCTGGAATGGTAACACAGGCAGGCATTGGTGGTACTTGGCCCGGGTGGAAGAGGGGTTTGTGAGAAGTGGTTGGGTTCTGGATACATTTTTTTTTTAATAAATTTATTTATATATTTATTTTATTGGCTGTGTTGGGTCTTCGTTGCTGCACACGGGCTTTCTCTGATTGCAGCGAGCAGGGGCTACTCTTCATTGTGGTGCACAGGGTCCTCGTTGTGGTGGCTTCTCTTGTTGCGGAGCGCAGGCTCTAGGCGCGTGGGCGTCAGTAGTTGCAGCACACGGGCTCAATAGTTGTGGCTCACAGGCTTTAGAGCGCAGGCTCAATATTTGTAGCGCATGGGCTTAGTTGCTCCGTGGCACGTGGGATCTTCCTGGAGCAGGGATCGAACCTGTGTCCCCTGCATTGGCAGGCAGATTCTTAACCACTGCGCCACCTAGGAAGTCCCAGATTCTGGATATATTTAAAGGTAGAATCAATGAAACGACGCAGAGATGAAATCAGAGAGTTCCGCAGGAAAACAAAAAACAATGGTAGAATTTAACAAATCTGTAAATTAACATATCTGTTCAAGTAAGAGAGGACTGGAAAGTTTCTGTTGGGGTCAGTTTCTGGTGAGACAGTAGCTAGAGGTGATGTGGGGTGAAGGGAGGTTTTTTGGTTGTTTCTTTAAAGTTGGATGATTCTTGAGTATTTTTTTAGGGTTCTTTTGGTTAGAAGTGAAGAAACTAATCCATGGTAGTTTAGACAAAAAGAGAAATTGATCAAAATAACCCACAAGGACCTACTGTACAGCACAGGGAACTATACTCAATATTTTGTAATAACCTATAAAGGAAAAGAATATGAAAAAGAATATATATACACACACACAGATATATATATATCTGAATCACTTTGCTGTACACCTGAAACTAGCACAACATTGTAAATTAACTATACGTCAATTACAAAAAAAAATTAAAAAAATAAAAAAGTTTTTTGGCTAATAATCTGTAGAAGCATTGAAAACTCCAGCCTCTAGAAGACTAGGAACGCCCAGTACTAAGGACTCGCTCTCTCCATCTTCTATCTACATGCTCTCTGGCCGTTTCCTCTCTTGCAAGTCGACCTCGTGCATGTGGCAGGACAGACAGCCAACAGTCTGTGGGTTTTTTGTCTGCAACACAGAAGGGTTGCATGGTTAAGGTTGATGGTGATATGAGGGTTTAGCTTTCTAGTATGTTTTAATATCTGATAAGAATCATGTCCCCACATCAGCCTGAATTTTCCTGGCTGTTCTTATTTTAAAACATTCTCTTGGCATTTTCTATTGGGTTACGTTAAATTAATAGATCAAATTAGGTAGAACTGCTCCCTCTACGATTTGAATATTCTATTGTTATTATGTTTGCCATGATGATCTGTGATCAGCGATCTGTAATATCACTACTGTAAAAAGATTTACAGCTTGCTGAAGACTCAAATGCGTATGCCTATGTCTGGGACCTTGGAAAAACTATGAGCGGCAGGGTTTGAGCCCCAGACGCTATTGAGCCACTGGATTCCCAGGCTTCAGTAGCCTTATCTTTAAACCGAAGACTGAGGTTTTTAAACTAAACTGAGATTATCCCCACCTCAGCAAGTTGCCATGAGGATCTTAAGAGGTAAGAGGTGAAAGGGCTTTATAAACTGTAGAGTGTAGGACATACATGAGCCGCCATCACTGTCAGTGCTATTGAGCTGTTGGCAGTTATGTCCCCCATTCAGTGTCATGCAGAATGAGGGAGAGAATCTGTGGCCAGGTGGTCGTAGAGCACAGAGCTGGGTGTGGGAGGCACCGGTTTGAGTCCTCACACAGCTGCGTCCTCAAAGCCACTAGTCTATAAAGGGCTCTCCCAGTTCCGAAGTTCGAAGACAGTGACTTCTGAGAGCAGGTTACTCACTGCAGGCAGGGGCGGCGGCTGGGTCCCCGTTGTCCCATGTGGTCCCATTTGGAGCTGGCAGATACCAGTTTTTCTGATACAGCCCATCCTCGTTATTCATGGATTCTGTATTTACAGATTTACCTAGTCACCGAAATGTATACATAACCCCAAAGTCGGAACCTTCGGTACTTTTGTGGTTAATTGCAGATGTGTGCAGAGTGGTGGGAAACTCTGAGTCACCAAGGGGCACGGTCCCCACTGAGGCTGAGCAAGGCGGTGCTTCGCCTCCTTGTTTCAGCTCATCCTTTTTGTGGTCTATGTAGTGCCATGTATTTGCATTTTTGTGCTTTTTGGTGATTTTGCTGTTTAAAGTGGCCTCAAGCATAAAGCTGATGTGTTGTCTAGTCCCAGGCAAGAGCAGGCTGTGATGGGCCTTACAGAGAATATACGTGTTAGGTAAGCTTCGTTCAGGCACGGGTTACAGTGCTGGTGGCCTGAAGTTCAATGTTAATGACCCAACTATATGTTAAATAAGGTGTGTTTAAACAGAAACATGTGAAACAAGGTTATATATTCATCCATGGAGGAAAATGTAACCAGAGACTTGCAGGAGCCCAACTCTGTATTTCCCTAGGAGCAGTGGCTGGGGATTTGCTAAGTCAGTGTTTGTGGCTACTTGATAGAACTAACTACCGTGGATTTTGAGAACAGACTGCGAGGACCACACAGCCCAGCAGGGAAGGCAGCCTGCGGGCACGGAGCTGTCCATGGTGCTGCCCCAGCGAGTGGCTGGGCGTCTAGGGCCGCGTGTCTCCCGTACGTCTGTTCGAGGGCCTGAAAACCTGCTACCCCTGCGGCCAGATGGCAGGGAGACAGGGGCGGAGAGAATCCTGGAGATTAGGGAGCTCTCTGCTGGACTGGCAGCTCCCAGGGCTTATGACCCAGGGGGTTTCTTGCTGGTCAGGCCTTGGGAAAGGATGCAGGGAGAAGGGGTTTACCTGTGAGAGAAAGAGACAGCACTGATTTCACAGGCCACACAAGGCCTACATGTGTCTACACAGTTACTGCACCATGTGGCTTAGGGACGCTGGCAGGTTTGGGATCCAGTGACCTCATCTGAGTGAGCCACGCTGCCAACAGACACGCAAAGCAGCCGTGCGGAGGGTCCCCACGAACGGACATGTGGACAGAACTTTACAGCTTACAAAGGACTTTCGGATTGGCCTCTCTCTCCCCATCCTCACCATTGGTTCCAGGAGGGTGGCAGGTTAGACCCCTCTGACAGATGGAGTCCCTGGGATTCAGAGGGGTTCAATGACTGGCCGCTTGGTTGGGGAGGAGGAGAGTCAGGACCTGAACTCAGGTATGTTTGGCTGCGAATCCTAGCACTGCACTGTGCCTCCATGAGTCTGAACTCTCTCCCTGACCTTGACCCTTCCTAGCTTTTGGAGTTGGACTGTCTCCTGTGCCTCCCGCCTCTCCTCCTTCTGAAGACAGGGCGTCCCTTCTCCATCCCTCTTCTCTCTCTCTTTAACGAGCCTTATGACATCAAAAGTCATACATGCATGAGAAAAAGTGGTATCATCTTACTATTAAAAATATTGAAAGTGGAAAAAAAAAAACCTATTTCCCCTGAGGTACAGCAGCTCCTGCCTTTCGGGTGTGTGATGTATGTGGTTGTGGTCAGTGTGTGTACAGCTTGAGCTTCTGCTCTTTCACCAGACGTTGTATCACACGCGTTTCCATGTACCTACTTGTCTTCATAGGCATCCTTTTAAAAGACTGGTGGAGATTCGGTTTCATACATACAGCAGAATTTACCTAGATTAAGCGTCAATAATAATAGAATACTGTTTTCTTTTTCCCCTTCCTTATTACTATGATTACTGTTGTTACATTATTTGCTTCATTAATACATAGGGAATGTCTTTGGGCATAAGGTGTTTATTTTATTCCTGTTTTTTCTTTTCTGTGGATAGATTCATAGAAACAGAAAGATGCTCATTTGCTTTTCACAAAGGATACAGTGATTTTTGCTCCCCAGTGATATGTAAGAGTTCCCAGGTCAATGGGCTCTTGCCAGCTTTGGCTGTCATAGCTATTTATTTATTTATTTATTTATTTATTTAAATTGGCTGTGTTGGGTCTTTGTTGCTGCGTGTGGGCTTTCTAGCTGCGGAGAGTAGGGGCTACGCTTCATTGCGATGTTCAGGCTTCTTATTGCGGTGGCTTCTCTTGTTGTGGAGCATGGGCTCTAGGCGCTCAGGCTTCAGTAGTTGCGGCCTGTGGGCTTCAGTAGTTGTGGCTCGTGGGCTCTAGAGCGCAGGCTTCATAGTTGTGGTGTACGGGCTTAGTTGCTCCACGGCATGTGGGATCTTCCTGGCCCAGGGATCAAACCCATGTCCCCTGCATTGGCAGGTGGATTCTTAACCACTGCACCACCAGGGAAGTCCCTGTCATAACTTTTTAACAACTTTATTATAGTATAATTTATGTAAAATAAACTGTGTCCATGTAAATAAAGTAAGTAACTGGATGAGTTTTGATGGCTGTGAAAGCACCACCACAATCAAGAAACAGAACATAATGCAACACTGTAAATCAACTATACCACAATTAAAAAAAAAGAATTTTCTTAAATAGTTTGGGGTTAGAAATCAAGATAAATATGTAATTCAGAAAGCTGCCAGATGAAACTCATGTGTTAACACCAAATGCAGATGATATCAGTGTGAAGTAGCTGGAAGTTTTTACCTTCCTTGGGGAAGCATGTATCAAAAAAAGTCAAGTAATTTTCTCAAATCAAAGCTCCAAGAAATACAAATTCGTAAAAAAAAAAAAAAAGAAAGAAACAGAACATTTTGGGCCAACACCAGTCTGCTTTCTGTCACTCTAGTTTTGCCTTTTCTGAAACGTCATGTGAAGGTGGCCTTTTAGTATGTGGCTTTTTTTACACCTGACTTCTCTCACTCAGCGTGATGGCTTGAGACTTATCCTCAGTGCTGTGGGGGTCAGGGGTTTGTTCCTGTTGCCAGCCATCGCGTGGCCGCGTCACATTTCAGGTGTGCCGCCTCCTGGTTTCCGATTTGAGCTTATTAGGAGCAAAGCGCCTGTGAACACTTGTGCACCAGTGTTTGTGCCAGAAGTGTGCTTCGTTTCTCCTGGCCGGCACCCGGGGGTGGCTGACTCTCTGGTAAATGTATGCTTAACATAAAAATCTGCCTGTTTTCCTAAGTGGCATTTTTTTAAAAACCAAATTTGCCTTCTTAAAAATGACAACTTGGGGAATTCCCTGGCGGTCCAGTGGTTAGGACTCTGCTCTTTCACTGTCAAAGGCCTGGGTTCAATCCCTGGTTGGGGAACAAAGACCCCGCGAGCCATGCAGTGCTGCCAAACAGCAAAAAACCAAAAATGACAACTCGCTCTTTCAATGTGAGTTTTTAATTATTAGTGAGATTGATATTTTCCCACATTTTTGTTAAGTTGGGTGTGTTTCCTTTTTGGTAGTTACCTCTTTTGATGTTTTACCCATTTATCTATTGAGGTCTTATGCATTTTCTTTCATAACTTGCCATGATGTGAATTCTTTTTTTTTTTTTTAATAAATTTATTGATTTATTTATTGGCTGCATTGGGTCTTCACTTCTGCGCACGAGCTTTCTCTAGTTATGCCAAATGGGGGCTACTCTTCGTTGCAGTGCTTGGGCTTCTCAGTGCGGTGGCTTCTCTTGTTGTGGAGCACGGGCTCTAGGGCATGGGCTTCAGTAGTTGTGGCGTGTGGGCCCAGTAGTTGTAGCTCATGGGCTCTAGAGCGCAGGCTCAGTCGTTATGGCGCACGGGCTTCGTTGCTCCGCGGCACGTGGGATCTTCCTGGAGCGGGGATGGAACCCGTGTCCCTTGCCTTGGCAGGCGGATTATTGACCACTGCGGCACCAGGGAAACCCTTGAATTCTTTATTATGTGGATGTTAGTTGTTTATCGTGAACCTCCCTGCCCTGGTTTTCATGTCCCTTGTGATTTCAGTGGTGCTGCTCTTGGGCATAAGGGGGGTTTTGAGTGTTTGGGGTTGGGGCAGCTCCTGCGCCCTGCGGTTTCTCTTCTTGCTCTACACTGGGTGTCCTGGGGGTGGCCGTGGTCTGCCCGTCCGTTCCGCCCGTGTCTCAGCTGGGGCCCGTGGCCACTCCTGGCGATGGTTCTGGCATCCGTCCGGGTGCCTCTCCGCTCCTCACGGGTGAGAGAGGTGGGTGTGTGGGGGTTTCCCTGAGAGTAGAGTTTTTTCCTCCTGAGTTTGTCGTCGGTACTGAAATAGTGACGCTGATGGTAACGTCTGTGTGGTGTCCACAGCTGACAGTGAACTTCTGGCCCCCTTGTTCCTTTCGGAGGTTGGCGCCGGGTCTCCCAGCCCGCATGTGCCGGGCGTGCCGGGCCACAGGTGCTCAGGAAGGCGGGGTGGGGGTGGGCCCAGTCTGGGCGCCCAGGTGCCTTCTCAGCACACGTGACAGGCCCGCCCACCTGTGGAGCCGTGGCGTGGAGCCCTGGGCCAGCTAGGTGAGGGGGCTTCAGCCCTTGTGTCATGTGGTTTTGGGACATCTTTGGAAGATCTTTCTTAAGTCAGGGCCCTTGTGACTGAAATAAAGTGGCGAGTCCGTGCCCCGTGCCCTGTGTGGGGCACTGAGGCCTCAGGTCACCTGAGCCAGTCACCCGCCTCACTGCACCCGTTCCCTGCTGAGTTGGGGTAACCCATTTATTGGCGCAGCGTGTGCCGAGTGCCTGCTGTGTGCCTGGCTCTGTTCTGGGCACTGAAATCTGTTGCTCATCAAGACGGGTCCCTCCTCCTGAGATGCTTTCGTGCAGGGGGGT
This sequence comes from Hippopotamus amphibius kiboko, assembly GCF_030028045.1. Lineage (NCBI taxonomy): Eukaryota > Metazoa > Chordata > Mammalia > Artiodactyla > Hippopotamidae > Hippopotamus > Hippopotamus amphibius. The sequence goes on from NC_080192.1 coordinate 4,436,384, forward strand.
ACAGACAGCAAACAGATGTGAAACACCAGTGGTGACAGTGGCAGTAAAACAAGATGAGGTGACAGGGAAGCCCCTGGGGGCACATTTAATGTGGAGTCTGGAGAGGCTCTCTGAAGAGGTGCCTTCTAAGCTGCAGCTGGAGTGACAGGAAGGAGCCGCCTGTGCAAAGGCCCCGGGACAGAGAGTTGGAGGGGGACGACGGGCCCCCGCCCCTCATTCCCAAGAGGCCAGCTGGGCTGCTGAGCAGCGCTTCCTCCGAACCTTGGCGTTTATTCTGAATTCCATGGGAAGGTTCTAAGGAGGGCAGGAAACAATCTTTAAATAAAGACCCTATAGCTGGTGTGGAGGGCAGACCATTGGGTGGGAGTGGAAGGGGCAGCCGGTGAATTCCAGGGCAGTGGTGCCAGCCGGGGCCGGGGGCTCGAGTGAGCGGGGAGGGACCTGTGTGTGGCGCCCAGCGGCCTTTCTGACGGAATTTCAGTTGGAAGCACACGGGTGGCCCGACCCCCTCTGAGATGTTTGGGAGTGGCCCATCGGGGTGGGGGCGCCGCCCCAGGGTGACCTTTGGACAGGGCCCCGGCAGCCCCTGTGTGAGCTGAGCCTTTGTGTTAGGAGGGCGTCCTGGCAGGCAGTCTGCTTCAGACTCTTGGGGCCTGCAGACTCCCTCACGAACTGGCCTGGATGAGCTGTGAAGAAAGTGATTTTTCAGCATTTAAAGCAGGGAAATGGGACTCCTTGTGTGGCCCCTGCTGGGCTAGGCCTGGGGGCACGTGGAATCCTAGAGAGCACAGTGGCGTGCATCTCCTGCCGGCTCCAGCACTCCGCTCCTGCGTGCAGGCCCTCATCCTCCCCCAGCGCCAGAACCCCTCCCCCATGGTGCTCCGGGGGCTGCCAGCTGCCTGCTGAGCGCTTTGCATTCATTGCCTGGGTCCCACGCCTCACATTTTCCGAGAGCCTGAGCGTGGGGTCTGACAGGTCTGAGGACTTCGCGGTTTCCAGCCCTGTGATCTTGGGCTCCTTTTTAACCTCTTGCGAGGTAGTTTCTTCTGTGAACCAAGCAGTAGTCGTAACAGAACGGGCCGAGTTTAGTGCAGTGACCTGCGTAGCTCTGCCTGGTGCTCAGCATGGCAAATGTGTAACAAAGTATAGCCGTCTGGGTGCCCGAGGTACCACAGGCTCCTTCCGCTTGCAGAATGAAAGGAGAGCGCCCGAGAGGGGCAGCGCTTGACCCTGAGTGATGCTGATGGCGAACTTGTACTTCACTGGGGCAGGTGGTGGGATTTCGAGCCCTAACCCACTGCTTGTCGAGACCAGAGCTGGTGCTGTATCCCCCGCGGGACCAGGAAGCAGTTGGCGTGGGCAGTCTTTGAGCGTTTCACCTGAAAGACCTTCTGCTGGGCTCTGGGAGCTGAGGGTAAACGAAGTCACGGGAGAGTTCTTGTCTTGTTAGGAATAACACGGTCCCTTTGCCTAATTTTGCAGGGATCCGAAGGGGCGTGGATTGGGCGTCGCCTGTTGTCAAAGTGTGGCAGGAATGTCTGGGCAGAGATGTGGAATGATGGGAGCAGCACCATTCCACCTGGCACCTGCGAGCGTGGGCGCACAGCTCGCAGTCCGGTGGCCTCTTCTGGCCTCTGCCCCCGAAGCTGATGGGTGACCTTTGTCTTAATCAGGCTCGCTGACCCAGATCCCTGGCTGATGAGCCCCCTTTTGTTTTCCTCCCATGGGAGCCAGACAGGGCGTGGGAGTGGATGGGCTGCAGATGGCCCACGGCAGCCCGGCAGAGGGCGGAGGGCAGGAGCTGGCGTGGAGCCCTGGGTCTTTGGTCGTGGTGACGTAAACCAAGGCTGGGGTTCTCCGCCTGCAGCTCAGTCTTCCAGAGCCTGATGGCTGACCCCCTGGAGGAGGGGGTGTGGGCTGCAAGTGGGGGGGCCTGGCCAGCCCCTGAACCGCCTGTGAGGACGATGGAGGGCCCCACATCGGGGGCCTCCAGGTTCCTGCCTCCAAGGGCAGGGTCGGGTCAGGTCCATCCAGCACCCAAGTGTGAGGACTCGGTCATGGTGGTAAAGTAGTTTCGGGAGAAGAGACAAAGAAACCAGCAACAATCTACTATCTTGGGTTTCTAAGAAACAGCTCTGCAGCATCTCTTGGAATTTTATTGGCTCTGTCTAGACGCCCAACTTTGTGGGTCCCGCTGTGTGTCTGGTGCGGGCTCTGCACGCCGTGGTCTCAGTGTGTTCACCCCCAGGAACCGGGGTCAGAGGGGACACGATGCTTGTCCGCTGTCACGTGGCACGTGCAGGGCTGGAGTGGAAATTCAGTCCTTCCTACCAGAGCCTCTGGGCTTTTTCTCCCTGTGTGGGAAAGAGTACCGTGAAGATTTATCCTAAAGAAATACTGTTTGTCTTAAAAACGAGAGTCAGCCTGCTGTGCTGAAAGGCTCCGCGGTGCCGGGGCAAGGGTGGGGCTGGACGTCCTCCCTGCTTCCTGCCTGCAGCTGAGACTGCTTGGCAAAGGGGCAGCTGTTCCTTTAAGTCGGATTCTCTCTTAAGTGGGAGCTGCCGAAGCCTGGGGTTGGGGGGCGGGGAGGTGCCTGCCTGACGGTTCTCCCCTCCTCAGCCCTCCGGGCTCCCAGCCAGACAGCCTGCCCCTGAGGTTCCCTCTGACTCGGTCCTGCTTCCCCGAAGCTGCTGATTCGTCCACGGCTGGAGCCTGCTGTGCTGTGGGGCTCTCGGCCGCCGCTGGGTGGAGGAATCGGGCCTCCTGGGAGGTGTCCTTGAGCCTCTTTGGGTGCCCTGCGGTGGGGGGTGTGAGGGAAAAGGGGGCTCTGAACGTCACAGGGCCCTGACCGATTTCTGACCAGACACATAAGTGGAGGTTGGGGAGGGGGACAGGGTCAGGGCTTGGCCAAGGTCATGGGGCTGGGGCCAGGTTGACCATCCTTCCTACGCCTCTCTGGCCTCCCTGTGCAGGGTCCTTCAAGGATGACCGCATTGTCTTCTGGACTTGGATGTTCTCCACCTACTTCATGGAGAAGTGGGCCCCGCGGCAGGACGACATGCTTTTCTACGTGCGCCGGAAGCTGGCGTACACGGGCAGTGAGGGCACCATCGACGGGAGGAAGGTGAGTGGCCCCTCGGGGCCCAGCCAAGCCTCCCTGAGGGTCTGCTCTTGGCGTGCGAGTGGGGCTTGCCTGCAGTCCTTGTGCGTGTCAGGAGGGGAGCACGGTGTGCATTTAGCACCTGCCAGGTGCCAGGAACGGTGCGGGGACAGTCACACCCACGCCTGATGGTGGGACTCGCTGGGCTCATGTAGACGTTGTTAATCTTCACCACGGTCCTGGAAAGCGGCGATTATTATCACTCTGGTACCTGGGAGGAAACACGTCTAGAGGCTGGGTGATTTGGCCAGCATCTCATAATTAATAAATAGATGGGAGAGCAAAGATTTTGAGCCCAGAGGGCTGGGGTCCTCCCTGGCGGCAGGCAGGTGACCCAGCTTGGTGGTGGTGCTGTTGCCTACCAGCCCCAGGGCCTCACCACGCGCCTGACGTGGCGCTGAGCCCTCTGCCTCTGGATCTTGTTGTGTCTTCCCAACAGGGGCAAGGGTTATTATCCCCTTTTTACAGAAGAGGAAACGGAGGGCTCACAGGTGAAATGAGTCTCCCCAGGTGTTTCAGCTGCTAAGTTTAAGTGTGTAGAGGAGTTGGTAGAACGAACTTGGCATGTTTTGCAGAAGCATTATTTAGTATTTTGTGAAATGTTTAAGCAACCTCTATGCCCAACATGGAAACACATTGTTTTCCTTTAAATACACAAAAACGGAAGGGCCGTGGGAGCCAGATCTTTGCAGCGGGGCTTCGCCTTCCCTGCCACGTGCCTGCTCTTTGAGCCTGACCTGTGATGGGTTTTCTGCAAATGGACAGGCCTGGTGCCTGCTGCAGAGGAGGCATGGTTTGCGGTGCCAGCGGCCATGTGGCTGGTCTGGTCAGGCTGCGTGACGTGCAGGAAGACCCAGAGGTGGGCCAGGGTCCTCTGGTGTCCATCTGGTGTCTGCAGCAGCTGGCCGTGTGAGTGCGTTGTCACTGGGGCCGGGGGCACTGGGACCCCGAAGTGCATCCTGTGGAGCCAGCACTGAGTGGTAACGAGTGACCAGAAGGGGGGGGTGGTCCGCGGAGGCCGCCCTGGTGCGGTGAGCCTTGAGGGAAGGGGAGGGTGCTGCCCAGCAGAGGGGCGGGCGGCACGCGGGGGCCTGAGCACGTGGCGGCGCCGCGTGTTCAGGTGGCTGCTGGGGGCCTGTGTGCTGCCCACGAGGGCTCCTGGCCTCCTTAATCAACAGAAGCGGATCAGAGGCCAGACAGGAAACTCAGGCAGGGCTTTACTGGGGTCCCTGCTGTAGCAGGAGGGGGTGAGAACAAGTAACAGGTTCCCTCGCTCAGTCCTTCCCTGGGGGGGCAGGGCCGAGCTTGTTCCTTCTGTGGGGTGAGCGTAGCGGTGTGTCCAGGGGTTGGGCTGGAGGGGTGGCCTAGGTGGCTTGCCCACCCCTTAGGTGCTGGTGTGTGCAGGGGGCACGCGCAGGCTCTTCAAATGGGGCGGTTGGGTTTTTTGGTCTCTTTGTATCTTTTGTCCAGAATTTGCCCTGACTGTGCTTGCAAGCAGTTATTTTTGGTCCCATATAGTTTCTTTGTATTTTGTTGCTCGGGCAGAGGTGTGTCCAGGTGCAAGCATTGCAGCACTGCTGCAAAGGGTCCCAGGTCCCAGCCTGGCGCAAGAGGAGGGAGCCTTGGGGGAGGAACAGTCATAGAGGCCTAGGACAGAGCCCTGAGCCAGCCTGACATGGGAGAGACCAGCTGGAGACTTGAGTGACTGGCCGGAGAGGTGGGGGCTCTGGAAGGCTGGCGGGCGGCGGGGTTGCAGTGTGAGAAGGGGACGGGCCGTTGGATCTGGTGACCAGAGGCTGTGGCGGCCTCGCCACGTGGCCTTGGTGCTGGGGAGGACCCGAGCCACGCTCAGTGTGGATGGGCTGAAGCGGTGGCATTTGGGGGCAGGTACTGGTGGAGGAATCTGGAGCCCGGCCCCCTCAGGAGCCTGGCCTGGGTCCCCGTGGCCCCTGGTCACCACGCCCGCCCTTCCCGTCCGGCGTCATCTCCCCCGACTGGCCCTGTGACCTTATCAGGTCAGCCCCTCTCTGGGGCTCAGCCTCTTCTGGGAGAGGGGCCAGGTTAAAGGCCATCCCATTGCACACACCTGGGGGGCCAGAGGTTTGTGTGACCTGCCCACACGCGTCCCCTGGTGCGGAGGGTGGTGCGTGTCTCGGGAGCCTCACAGCCAGGTTCCCCTGCGATGGGCACGCTCCCCTCTGTCCTTGGCACAGCTCTGGGGGTGTGGGCATTCCTCCCGCTGTGGTTTGCCCGCGAGGAGGCTGGAATCGGGGAGCACCCCGCCCGAGAGTTAACAGCCGGGAGGTGGCAGGACTGTGGGCTCTGGCTTCTGCCCCCCCACCTCTCTGGCCTGTTGGCATCTGCTGGGATTCAGATTGCAGAAGATAGGTTTTTTTTTTTTTTTTTGCAAAGTCTTGGTGTTTTCTCAGAGGCAGTGTGTTGAGACCATAGGCTCCAGTAAGGACCGGGCGCATCTGAGACTGTCAGCTGTGGATTTCGATGCCTGGAGAGGCCATGGCTCTGGTCAGGGCGGGTTTTCTTAGCCCAACTTGGCCTTGAATTCCCCAGAGCGGCTGAGCTGTGAGGTGGAAGGAACGGGCAGACGAGGGCTCTTTCTTTCGGGGAGAGGACCCTGGACTCAGGACTGAGGAGTTTGGAGCAGGAGGCCCGGGGCTGTGTGCGAGCTCTCCTGAAGGTCAGGGGGTGTTGAGGTCAGTGAGGGGAGCCTGAGTCCTTGCAAGCGTGCGGCAGTCTAGCTGTTCATGTGCCGGAATGTTCCATCGAACACCTCCCGTGAGCTCTGTACAGACGCCTCTATCGCAGCACTGGGAGCACAAAATGACTCAGACTTGGCCTCGTCCTGGGGGAGCCCCCGGTCTGCTGGGACGGACAGACAGCACAGCCAGTGGCGCGTGGAGCAGTTGGTGCTGTGATGGTGGGAAGAATGGTGTTGCCTGGGGACCCACAAAGAGGAGGAGGTGACATCTGGCCAGATTGTTTTAGGACAGAGAGAGGGGACAACAGTGGCCTGAGGACGTGCGTGTGGAGGGACTGTCACGTGCAGAGCAGGAGGGGTGTGCCAGACACACGTATGACGGTGCCCGGCCAGGGTGGGCCATGTCGTGTCTGCCTGTAATGCTTGGAAGGCAGCCAGCGGGCAGCGATGTGGGGAGACCCCACAGGCCTGGGGGTACGAGGTGGACAGGGACGGGGAGTAGGGAGACCACACAGCCGTTCCCAGGCAGCTTCTCTGCCCCCACTGCTCAAAAGGACAGGCAGGAAAGCCCTTGGCAGGCGTGCCGTGGGCCCTGCTGCAACGCCTGCGCACTGCGGTTTCTCTGCGGCGAGCCCGGGCTGCCTCCCCACCCCTCCTCATCCTGCAGCCGAGCTGGTACCCGGTCGCCATAGCAACCCAAGGGCTTCCTGTGCTAGGCCGGTGGTGGAGAGTGGACGGGTGGGCAGGCAGCCTTAGGCGAGGTGAGGAGCAAGAGTGTAGGTGGCACCGAATGCTGGGTTCCGCCACCCTGCGTCAGCACCCGAGGGACGACCTCGGAGGCTGAGTTCTTGGCGAACGCTGGGTCGCGTAGCTAGCGAGCCCAGGAGAGAGGTTGGCGTCCACGTCTGCGTTCACACCTGGCTGGTGCAGTGGTGAGGGAGAGGATGCCCCGTGGGGCCAGGACTCATTCCTGCCCCGGGCCCCGCAGCTGGCTGAGGCCGAGCCCGAGGTGGAGGTGGAGGTGTACCGGCGGGACTCCAAGAAGCTGCCGGGCCTCGGGGACCCTGACATCGACTGGGAGGAGAGCGTCTGCCTGAACCTCATCCTGCAGAAGGTACGGGGTGCCGTGGGCCAGGGCTCCAGGTGGGGGGCTGTCGGAAGGCTCCGAGGGACAGCAGACTCCTCCACACCCCCTGTCCTGCCCTCTCTTGCAGCTGGACTACATGGTGACATGTGCTGTGTGCACACGTGCGGAGGGGGGCGACATCCACATTCATAAGAAGAAATCCCAGGTGAGCCCCTTGGCCGCACAGTGTGTATTTTGGGAGACAAGTCCCCCTCCTCACGTCCCTGCCCCGAGGTGAGGGCCTGACTCCAGAAATCCGTGCAGCCCCCAGGTCCTAGCCCCGCTCAGGAGCCCTGAACCAGGTCAGCCCAGACAGCTCCTTCCCGAGCGGCTCCCTTGGCCGTGGCCTGGCTCTGGGCCGTGTGACCACGGTGACCCACACCTTGGACAACACACTCCACCCCACGGAGGCGCTCCGGGTCTGGATGTGGGGCAGGGGCCTCACTGGCCCTTCACATCTCCTTTCTTCCAGCAAGTGTTCGCATCCCCCAGTAAACATCCCATGGACAGCAAAGGGGAAGAATCCAAGATCAGCTACCCCAACATCTTCTTCATGATCGACAGCTTCGAGGAGGTGGGCTCCGTCTCCCTCTGGCTCCCCCTCCTCAGGGGGTGTGAGACGCTTCTCGCTCAGGCCTCACAGGCCTTCAGAAAGGCGGCGGGTGCTGGGCTGGGCTCCCGCTCTTCCTGTTGTCTGACGCAGGGCGAGTGAGTCCACCTGGCTTTGAGCCTCGGTGTCCTCATCTGTAAAATGAGCGTCAGGGTTGAAAGATCAAAGCGCTCGTGGCTGGGAGAAGGCGTTGTAACCTCCCACAGAGACTGCTGCCCGGGCAGGGGGAGTCGTTCCTGCCCTTAAACTCAACATCAGGGCCTCCACACCTCGGGATCCGAGGAGGTCCGAGATGGGTGGGGCTCTGGAAGTTATCTGAACCAGGCTTCTATTCTGAGGTTGGGAAAACGGGCCCAAAGCAGGTGACCTGACCAGGAAATGCGGGGTGCCGGGAACCCAACTGCGTCCCACTTGCGACCCTGCCAGCTCCTGTCCAGGCCCCGTCCCCTGGCGAGGCCCTGACAGCAGGGCTGGTGCCCACCAGAGGGGGTCGGGGCCCTGGGAGGACTCACGAAGAAGGGGGCGTGTGTTTCAGGGCTCTTCTCCATGTGATTGGTGTCTTGAGGCATCTTGGCCTCGGGGGCTAAGTGCCCTCCTCCGCAGCAGAGCTGGGATTTGAACCTGAGCCTGACCTCAGAGCTCGGCCTGTATACCGGCCCCCAGGGCGGGGTGTCAGGTCCCTGCAGGCTGCCGCTGGTGGGTGGGTGGTCTGCACACAAGCCCTGAAGCCTGGGGCAGGGGTGGGGCGGGTGGGGTGAGTGCCCGCAGCCGGGCTGGAGGAGATCTAGAAAGCAGGCCAGACAGTCCCCGTGAGCTGTTGAACTCCCTGGCATGAGGAGTGATGAGGGACAGTGTCCTCCCAGTGGCCACTGGGGGGCGCGTCCTCTTCCGGTCCCAGAGCCACGGTTATGGGCCCCCACCCCCTTGTAGCAGCGGCTCCTGCCCCGCGGGTAGGCTGTCCCCCGTCCCGTGCGCGACTCAGTGGAGCAGTGGGAGGCCCGGGGCCTTGACGTCTGTGGCTCAGTGCTCTCACCTGGAGGTCCCCAAGCAGCCCGCCCTGGGTGGGTGAGGGGGTGGTGGGCTGGGAGCCGGGCTGTGGTTGGCGTGGGGGGCGGCTGACGGGTGGTGTCCCCGTCTCCTCCGCGCCCCACTCCAGGTGTTCAGCGACATGACCGTGGGGGAAGGAGAGATGGTCTGCGTGGAGCTGGTGGCCAGTGACAAAACCAACACGTTCCAAGGGGTCATCTTCCAGGGCTCCATCCGCTATGAGGCGCTCAAGAAGGTGTACGACAACCGCGTGAGTGCAGGACAGGCCTGGGGCCCAGGGGAGAGCACCCCACAGCCCCCCAGTCCTCGTCCAGCCCTGCGCTGCACCTGCCCCTCCTCGGAGCGCCTGCAGCCCCCCAGGGCCCCTCTTAGGAGGTTCAGGGCCTGCGTCACGTTGTGCTCTTTACAGCATGTCTCGGCCCGTTCCAGCCCCCGAGGGCAAGCCCTCCTGGGATTGGCGCCTGCGTGGATGGTGGGGAGGGGAGTCCAGGTGGACGGACTGCTCCCCCACAGCTGAGCACCGTCCCAAGGATGTGCTCTCTCTGGAACCTGGGAGGAAGGGGCGTGGGAGGTGGTCTCAGGGCTCCTGGGCTGGGGCTCTGTCCCCAGCCTGTGCTGGCCCCGCGGGGGGCCCGATCAATGGGCTGACAGGGATCCCGAGCGCGGGCGAGCCAGGGCAGCCGGGCTTGGCCCCTGGAGGTGGGCAGGCAGCCCTGCTCCGCGAGGGAGGGTCATGGGGCTGCTCGCGCCCCCAGGGAGCAGGCAGCCCTCCCTGCCTGACTCAGGCCTCCCCCACCTGCCCGCAGGTGAGTGTGGCGGCCCGCATGGCGCAGAAGATGTCATTTGGCTTCTACAAGTACAACAACATGGAGTTTGTGCGCATGAAGGGGCCACAGGGCAAGGGCCACGCTGAGATGGCGGTCAGCCGTGTGTCCACTGGTGACACGTCCCCCTGCGGGACCGAAGAGGACTCCAGTCCAGCTTCGCCCATGCACGAGCGGGTAAGGGCTGCGCAGCGCGGGGAGGGGCCTCCCGCCCCTCAGATCCGCTTCCCACCGTCTGCCTGCCACGGCCCCCGGTGAGGTAGGCATCATCGTCCCCACCTCTCTGGGGTGGAGGCTGAGGTTCAGAGAGGGCAAGGTGACTTGCCCAGGGCTGCACAGCAGGTTAGTGCCTGGGCCCTGAGCTGCCAGTGCGGCGGGGCTCTGTGTCCAGGGTCCTGGCGCCTGCCTCGGTGGACCCGAGCTTTCCTGTCTGCAGGCCTGGGGATCCGGGCTTGCCCGGTGGCCTTGCCCTGTCCCAGGTCACACCGCTCTCGCGTGATAGCACCGAGCCTTTGAGTCCTGCTCTTTCTAGGGCACCGTCCTTCCCCTGGGGTGGGACGCTGAAGTCAGTGGCCACTTCGTTCCCAGAGCTTCCAGGGGGCCCAGGGCTCATGCAGGAGAAAGTCTCTAGCCTGCTGGCTGCTTTGCCCCACTTGGGTCTTTAGAGGGGGCTGCTCAGAGCCGGGGGTCCCGGATGAGGGTGGCACGCCAGAGGCATCTCCAGGAGAGGTGCTGCTGCGGGGCTGGAGTCCAGGCGCTGCTGCTTGGTGATCTGGGACTGGCCTCTTCTCTCTGAGCCTCAGTTTGCTCATCCAGAAATGGGGTGAAAACACCTGCCTCCTGAGGTGTTGAGGGCTCAGAGGAGCCGCTGCACATCAGCTGGGGCCCTCGGGTCACAGCCACTGGAGGGACAGCTGCCGATCCGCTGGGGAAAACGGCTCCTGAGCATGTGACCTGCGCGTCACTGCTGGCGTGCTAGAGGCGAGGGAGCGCACTGGCTGCGCTTTCCATTCTGTAAAGTCACATTCGCCATGCACGTCTCCGGGTGCTCAGACGGCGGTTTTCTTTCTCTTTTTATGTCTTTTTTTGATTTGAATATTCTGCAGTGAATGTGTTTTATAAGCGGAACAGAAACAATAAGTGCTATTTTTTGTGACGATGGGTGAGAATTCCAGGCAGGGGCCTCTGTTGTCTTGGGAGTGGAGGTGGTTTACAGTTGAGATAAGGAGCTAGTATTCCTCCTTGGTCCTAAATTGCCCACGGAGGCCCTAACAAATGTGTATGTGAAAGTCCTTGTGAAGATGCGGCCTGGGCTGGGCTGGACAAACCTGGGTGCCAGTTGCAGCCACTGGTTTGCCGAGTGACTACAGACAGGTCACTGCCCGGGCCTTGATTTTCCCATCTATGAAATGGGGTGATGATCTTTCTCTCCCAGGGTGGCTGCGGGGGGTGCAGGCGACGGTGCCTGGGAAAGCCCCCGGCCCGTAGTAGCAGGGAGGCCTGGGGTCAAGGGGCGGGGCTTGCAGGATCACGCACCATCCGTGGCAGGCCCTGACCCCCCAGGACTGCTCGGGCCCCCACCTCTGTGCTCACTGTCACTTGTCCCCCTTTCCAGAGGGGTCATATGTAACCAGTGTGTGACAAATGCAGACTCTGTGTGTATTGTGGTTTCTGGTGTTTGTTTTTTATCTTTTAAAACCTTCCCCGGCTTGTGGGAGGACCGACTGGAGCCCAGCGGCCGCCGGGACTCTGGTGGATGTCGGAGCCGTGACGAGGAGGCTGATGGGGCTCCCGAAGTCTCAGCCCGGCTCGTCTTGTTCCTCAGATTCTTGTTTGCATGGGGAGGAGGGAGGAGATGGGCCAAGTTCCCTCTGCCTGGAACGCCCTTCCCCCCCTTCTTCACCTAGCGAACTCCTACTCGTCCTTCAAGACCCAGCTCGAGCAGCGTCTCCTCCAGGAAGCCTTTCCTGATTTCCCAGGCTGTTGATTCCTTTTGCCCCTGTGCTCCCCTGTATCCTGTACTCCCCTTTATCTGTCTCAACAACCGACATCTGGTCTGTGGTTGTCACTTTCGGGTCTCTGGCCCCCAGCAGACTGTGAGCTCCTTGAGGGCAGGGACCGCTGTCATGTGCCTGTCTGTCCTTAGTGCTGCCCCGAGTGGGTGTGGAGAATGGTTGGTGACTGGCAGTGTGGCTGGAAGAGAGGAGAGGGGGAGGTGGAGGCAGGGACCCCTCGGCCGCTGCGCTTCTGGGAAAGGATGCCGGGAGGGGGATGGCACATAGCAGCTGAGGGGGGAAATGAGGGTGAAGAAAGTGGCTTTAGGAGCAGAGAACCTGGGCTGCCACCCGGTGTGGCCACCATCCGCTGGGGGACCTTGGGCACATCCGGGTCGCTGTCCCACCTTGGTTTCTTCTCTGCCAGATGGGCTGATGCTGGTTCCCGTGTCGTGGGTGGTTGCCGTGGCGGGCGCTTGAGCCAGCCTTGCTTTGTGCTCTGACCGCCCCCTGACCCGTGTTTGATGCCGCAGGAGGGCAGCCTGCTCCCTCCCGGGGCAGAGCTGGTGGCCAGTGCCCGCCGAGCCCCAGGCTGGCCTGCCCTCGGTGGGCGGGAGGCGGATGGGCACCGGGAGCCCGGGTTGGCGGGCTGCTCTGGTGACGCGCTCCTTGTTCCCAGGTGACCTCCTTCAGCACACCCCCCACTCCCGAGCGGAACAACCGGCCTGCCTTCTTCTCCCCATCCCTCAAGAGGAAGGTGCCCCGGAACCGGATCGCGGAGATGAAGAAATCTCACTCGGCCAACGACAGCGAGGAGTTCTTCCGGGAGGACGACGGGGGAGGTGACCCTGCCCCTCCTATGGCTTCTCCCTTCCCTCCTTCCCATCCAGAGAGCCCGCCCGGCTGGGGATGGAGCTGTGCACAGACAGACAAACAGAGGCCACCTTAGCGGAGCCCCCAGCCCTGCGGGTCTGACTGTTCAGCCAAGCGGGTGGGGTGGGAGAGACGCCTGCTGAGTGAGAGGAGCTCCCTGGTTCACACACGTGTGCTGTCACCTCCCTCCCTGGCGTTTCTCCATGCGGTGCCTTCTCTGGCCAGCTCCCTGTCGCTCTGGAACCCCAAGGGGGTCCCTCAGGGGCTTTCCTTGCTCTCTGCGGTCCCCTCGGGGCTCACCTGCCCTCCTTCCCGAGCCCGGGCCTGTCTGTCTGGCGGCCCCCTGGGTGTCCCCGCCCGGATGTCTCAGAGGCCCGGGTCCTCACCCCCTCCGTCTGCAGTGCCTCCGAGCCGGCCTGCGCCTGCCCGCTGCTCTCTCCACGCGCGGGGCCCCACTGTCAGCCAGCCACGCGGTGGGAGGGTGGGGTCGCGTTCATCGCGAGAGTGGTGGGGAGCCGTCGGGAGGAGCTGGGCTGTGGCGTTGAGCGGTCCTGACCGGCAGGACCCAGAGGCAGAGGACCTGCTGGACGAGACCCCGGCCAGGGCCAGGAGATGCCAGCCCTGGCCTTGACCTGCTCTTGAGTGAGCTTGGGCGAGTGCCTGTCTCACCTCGGCTCACTGCACACCAGCAGGAGAGCACTCGTAACCCCCAGCCTAGCTCCCTGGGCGACCCACAGACTGGGTGATGGGGACGGCTCATCCCAGCCTCACCCCCATGGCTTCAGTGACAGACGGGGCCAGAGGGAAGCAGTGAGGTGACGCAGTGTGGCGGGGGGGCCAGACCCCCCAGAGGAGACTCTCCGGGACAGAGAAGGGGCCGTCAGGGAGCGCTCAGGGGGGTGGGCCCACAGGGGTGGGTCAGGCTGGATGGGCAGGGAGGGGGCTGGGTTCTGCAGGCCAGGGCGACCGGGCGCCCAGCAGAGGGTCGCGCTGGGCCAGGGAGGAGTCCCCTGGGGTGGGAGGTGTTCTCCCCGCTGCCTGGGCCTGACCGGCCTCCTCCCCGCCAGCCGACCTGCACAGTGCCACCAACCTGCGGTCCCGGTCCCTGTCCGGCACGGGGCGCTCCCTGGTCGGGTCCTGGCTGAAGCTGAACAGAACGGACGGGAGCTTCCTTCTCTATGCACACTTGACCTATGTCACTTTGCCGCTGCATCGGATCCTCACAGGTGATTTTAACTTTGGGTGGGACCTCTGGGAAAGCTGTGGCCGCTAAAGGTGTTCCTGTTGGCAGTGCTCTGGCGCCCATCCTGTCCCGTTGAGAGGCCTGCATTCCTCGAGGGGGGAGGCAGAGCTCTTGCTGACGGCCCGCAGGGCCGTGTGGGGCAGTGGCTCCAGAGTCAGGCCAGCCGGCGTGAGCCCCGTTCCCTGTGGCCTCGGCAGGCCCATTCATTCCCCGTCTGTAACAAAGAGGGTGGTCACAGCACTGCAGGTCCTCCAGGACTGGAAGAGACGTAGCGGGCTTCCTTCATCCATGGCGCGCTGGGGGTGTGACCTTCCTCGTCTTCCCCACCCCCTCCTACCACCCTAGACATCCTGGAGGTACGGCAGAAGCCCATCCTGATGACCTAGCCGTGTGCGGAGCCCCCAGCCCTGCCCAGTCCTGGGAGTGCTGCCAAGTGCCTACCTGTCCATCGCCACTGGGGTCTTCTGGGACTACCCAGCGCCGGAGCCGGAGCCGGGCGGGGCCGCTCGACTCCTGGGGCCAGGGCCGACTCCACGAACACCAGCCCAAACTGAAGTGCCTCTTTCTCCTCCCCGCTGGCTCTGCTCCCGCCCCTGCGCCCCCCATCCGGCACCCTCAGCCCATCTCTGGGGAACCCTCTGCACCCAGAGAGGACCAGAGATGCCAGGAGGCCGTAAGAGAGAGCAGAGGAGCCGCCAGCACCCGAGAGTCCAGCCCACCGGACCCGATGCTCACGTCCCGACAGACAGTAGGCGGAGAACACCTGGTCGGGGGCTCGCAGTGTGTCAAACTGTCAACACTTAAGGAAAAGCGGTTTCAGGTTTTGTGACGCTGTACCAGTGACCTTCAGCATCTGAGTTAGTCCCGATCGTCTGTCCTCCCTAGTTTACCCCTTGGTCGCAGATGGGACTCGGTGGGGGCGGGGAGCATGGCTGTGTGATGGTTTGCCCTGGGCTGGGAACAGCTCAGCCCGCGCCCGGGTCCAGGCAGGCCCCCTCCTGCCAGAATGGCCTTTGCTTCCAGCCAAAGAGCATCATCAACACTCGCACCTCCGACTTGGGGGCAGCCCGTCTGCACCTCTGCTGGCGTGACCCGCAGAGTTTGGGTGCTGAGGGTGGGCGGGAGGGCTTGGTAGCTGGACGGGAGGAGGGTGGGGTCCCTGCCAAACTGCGAGGTGGGGTCAGCGTCCTCCCAGGAAGGTTCCAGGCAGAACCTCCGTCCTCTGGGGCCAGGGGAGGGGAGGAGGTGTCTCATCTTCCCTGGTTCCCTAGAGCTTATTTCCTCTGAGAGGGCATGCTGGCCCCATGTCTCAGACCAGCCGCCGAGGCAAGTAGGAGCTGGCTCCCACGTGGCCTGGCAGGCCTCGCTGCAGCTGGAGGGGTTTCCATCGATGGTGACACACTGTGCTCTTCTCAGAACCACGAGCCTCTCAAGAGCAGAAGCGTTTCCCCTGCCTCAAGGGAGGAAGCTGTCAGCTGGGTCTCTGCTGCTCTGTTTGTGTCCTCAGGAGTATTTGAAGGGCTCCTGGAGGACTATGGTTAGAGATCCTCTGGGGGGTGGGGGGGAGGAGGAGGGGCTTGTTCTCCCATCCGTTTCCATGCTGCGCGCTCCAAGGGTTTGCGCTGGGCTCCGGGAACAGGGGACGACTTTGGGGCGTCTCCAGATTTTGTATGCTGTTATTAAAAGCGAGCTATTGCATTTCACTCTGCCTCAGTTTGCCCACCTGTAAATGGGGCTGATACCACCTACCTCACTGAAGTCTCTAGGGTTCCAGGGCATGACCAGGTCAGGGCGAGATGGCCAGCCATTCTGCACAGCTCAGCCCGGGGCTGGTGTGAGACCGTCGGGACGCATACCCTCCCCACACCCCAGTCACCCACACCAGGAAGGCGAGCGGTGGAGTTGGGACGAACAATCTTGTGTTCTCAGGCGGCGCCCGGCTCACGCTCAGCTGTGGCTCAGCTCCCCGCATGACTGCACCTTCCAAAGCTGTGTCTTAGGGCAGCTCAGAGTCAGGTCCACACCACGCGCTGGAGCGGAGCCTCAGGGAGCCGTGAGCCTGGCCCAGAGTTCCCAGACGCCGGGTGAGTGTTCCTTGGGGAGCCCAGCGCTGTCCTCACATCTGTGTCCAAGGTGGCAGATTACAGCTTTTCTTTAGGCTCTTTCTCTTCCTGGTCTTCTGGGGTCTGAAGACTCTGGCTCAGTTCTTGGGAGATGTGCAGTCCTAACGTGTCTTCTGTGGGAGGATGAGGTAGTTTAGCACACGTTCAGGTGAAGAGCCCGAGGAGGGTCCTCCCACTGGACCCGGAAGTCAGCTCCTCTGTTAAGATGCAAACTTAAGTTCTGCCTCAAAGGGTCACTGAGGGCCAGTTGCAGGACCATGTGAACATGCTTTGCAGATCTTAGAAATGTGGGCCAGGGTGGAATTAGAGATCACACCTCCGTTGTAAAGCATGTGCGCAGACACACACGATGGTTTGGCTGTTTTATATCCAGCGCTTCGGTGGCACCTAGTGTGTGCAGGCACCATGCTAAACATTTAGGTGCTGTCACCATCCCCATCTTACAGAGGAGGGAGCAGCCGCAGAGAGGTCAGGATGACAGGAGCACAGCCCAGGCCTCCGCCGCAGTCAACACCAAGCCTCGATGCCGTGCCGCCCCAGGACAGATGCATGAACGTTCCGTGGAGTCGACCTTTCTCAGTCTTAAATCCTCCAAAGGGTACTTGTGACACTGAATTTAAAACATGCTTAAAGGCGCTTGGTAACTAGGCAGTAAGCTGTTACTCTGAGCTTTGCTTTTTTCAAAGTCGGAAATGACATCAGTAACAAAGTAATAGAGCGACAAGTGACAGGGCCAGAGCCAGAGCCCCCACATCCCAGGGCATCCTGGTGTTGACACATCTTACTGCCTGTAGGGCCATCTTTCGTGGGAACATGCCTGCCTCTTGGGGATGGCCAAAGCGTGTGAACATCTCTTAAATGGGAATTGGAATCAGAGTACAGTTTTCCTTTGAAGAAACCTGTAACCTATCAGCTTTTTAAGACATTAATAAGAAAGTAATCTTTTTAGCAGGAGTCAGACAAGGGGCCACGTCTTCTCTGTTTCCATCTCCTTCAGTACCTGAAGGTTCAGGCAGTGTTTAGTCTCCATTCCAATGTCTGGGAAAACAGCTGAGGCTTGTTATTTCAAAAGAAGACTATTATTTAAAATGCGAGTAACAGAGAAGTAGTCAAAGAGAAGAAAGAGCCAAACACTCTACCACCAAGTCAACTTGGAGATGGTGTGGGTTTTCTGGTGAGTCAGAGCCTTGCTAACATTTGGCTTTTCAAGGACTGAGCGAATAATCAGAAATTAGGTTTCTGTCAACAGTGGTAACGACAGAGGCATGTTCCTGATGTGATTTTTTTTTTTTCTCAAAAAAATCTAGCTAGAAGCAAACCCAGATCTATTTTTGCTGTTTTAATCACAAACTAGTCAGTAGACATTTTTGAAGAATGATGTGAAAACTTGTTTTTTCCTGTTAAAAGACATTCCAGCGGAAGTCCCTACGCAGTTAGTACATTCTAATGACTGACTTTTGAAGAAGATATTCAACATTATCATAATGTGGGGGTTTTAAATTGCTGGCCAAAATTCGTTAAAGATTACATAGAAAACTGTCGGCTTTTTAAGGCGCCTTCATAATAGTTGTCACTCTGATAACTCTGTTCAGTTTTCCAGTGTAGCTGGAATTTAGTTTCAGAAACCAGGTGTCTTTTGCCTTCACATTGATTATTCCTGTTCAGGCTTTCTCTCCCTTGCATATCAGTAAGCAGGATTACTTCTCTTGAAAAAGATAACGGCCCTAGCAGGACACAGACTGGCAGGATGTGATGCTGGCTGACGTCTGGCCCTGGGGCCGGAGTGGAGGGAGCCTTTGGGGCGAGAGCTGCCCTCCCCGCAGCGCTGCTGTGCCGCCCACCAGGCGGCCGGGTCCCTCCCATCCCTCTGGGAGTGGGTGCCGGGCGCTCCGGGGCTTCTTTCCTTCGTTCCTGTTCACTGGCTGATGTGATCCTCCGTGGAAAAGGGTCCTGCAGCCCTGCGTCTGAGCCCCGGGAATAGACAGGCCTGGAGGGCTCCTCGGGACACCACACAGAAGCCAAATCACTTGAACACCGAGTGGCCTGGGGTCAGGTTCAGAGTCCACGGCGGGCAGAGCCTCAGAAGGGGAGGCGGCGGCCGCGTGGAGGCGTTCGTGTTTACAGTTTTCTACTCTTCCCAAGGCAGGCGGGCACCTGCGCGGCTGCGGCCCCAGCCCTGAGCTCCACGGGTCAGAACCGTCCGCGATGCTCCGACAGCTGGGCGGCCGCCCGTGTCCAGTCTCGCTCCCCACCTCCTAGAAGGCTGGGCGATTTAGGTGTCAATAGTCATCTTTTATGGTCTCCACGTGAATTCCATGTGTGAGACTATGTAAACCTGCAAAGAAAACCTGTTGAGATTTTTCACTACTTTGAGGCTTAACGAAAATGATTTCTACAAAATATATTTTAGCAGAAACACCATGACGGCATACGCCGACTGTACGAGGACCTAACTCAGTGCTGCTTCCGTAAGCACGGTCAGCGGCTTCTGGATCACCCCCCTTCCCCGTACAACAGGCGTCATTTCTAAGCATCTGTGGCTGTGCTTTTTGCATTTCTTTTGAACGTTGATTTGCATGGTGGGTATTATTTATTTCTTCTCTAACGGATCTGTACCTGGTTATTTTTCCTCTAAGGGATGTTTCCGATTAAATACAGATATTACAGCAATGTGTTCACTTACTGACTGAACCTTCATTTTCCCCCAGCGATGTCTCAAACTTTTTTTGGAGCTTTCTCACAAGTTACTTTATTGAATGGCTTTGGCAG
Organism: Hippopotamus amphibius kiboko; assembly: GCF_030028045.1. Lineage (NCBI taxonomy): Eukaryota > Metazoa > Chordata > Mammalia > Artiodactyla > Hippopotamidae > Hippopotamus > Hippopotamus amphibius. The sequence continues at coordinate 4,454,869 of NC_080192.1, forward strand.
TCCTGGGCGTCAGCAAGGGGGTCTGGAGTCGCCCACAGCTGCAATTTGGTCAGATGCTGTATTTGCAAAATGAACTCAGAGATGTGTTTCAGGTTCAGCTCTCAGCCCCTGTAAAGTAGTACATGCCCTGTCAGTTATACTATAAAATTTCCCAAGCTTTTGCTAAAGAACCTCATTTTAAAAAAAGGCCCTCAGAGAAGAGTGATGACTAGGATAAAAGTAAGTCCCAGATTCACGTTTTGGCAGGCTCCCCACAAGCTACTGGGCTTCTGGAAGGTGGTGTTTGGACCGTGGCTCTCTGCCGCCTCCCAGCGCTACAGTTCATCAGGTTGACACTGGGGACGTTCACAGCCCCCTCAGGCGGACTTGGCCAGAGCCTCCTACGCAGCTTCGCTGTAGGTGGAAGCGGTGCTTAGGCCGTGGGCCTTTTCCTTCCATGGTCAGGTGAACTCTTACATCGTGAGGTGTAGAAAGTTATAGAAAATAACGAGAAGGTGTGTGGGGGGTGGGGGGTGTCTGGGAGGAACACATACACAACTCTAGAAATAGAGTAAAGGCCTTCACGTCACATCACATCACGTCACGTCACATCACATCGCTTAGAAACACCAGAGCCAGACTTCTCTGAACTGGCATCACCAAGGGCAGCCTGAACGTGGGAAGACGTACAGGTGGGGCTTAGGAAGGAGGTAGCTCAGGGGGTAAAACAGGTGACTTCCTTCCCATCCAAATCAACCTCCCCCCATTGCTGCTAAAGAATTAGGGTGTCCTTTTAAGACCGTCACCTGAAAAATACTGAAGAGATGCTTGGGGAGAAAGTCTGTACCCTGGAAGCTACCTGAAATACCTAGTTCCTACTAACTGCCTGCTCTTGAAGGCTATGTTGCTGTTTCTGTTCTTTTATTCTGACCTAGATGCACTTTTAGGAACTACTGTCATGCCCTAGCTTAGAAAAAAAATGTTGACTGGAAGGGAAAACCTTTGGGAATTTTATACCGGGAGGAGGGGTCAGTGTAAAATAACACTCCATACGGTAACATGGTTCATTGTACATACACGTGTTGAATGTGTAACATGCTGTACTTTGTGCCCGATTGTTTAAGTGACAAACAGCTGGAGAATTTCTATGAGGAAGGGAAAATATTTGTTTGCGGGATGATCAAACAAAAAATGTCTTTTCTTTTGCTTACAGCTCCATTAAATTCCCTCCTGACTTGGCCTCCACGTAAGCCAACAGGCTCATTAACAAGCTACTTTTTCCCTGTTTGTGGGTTAAGGGTCTTTAATCTTGGAATTTGACTTTCATAAAACAATTCGACGGCTCAGTTTCAAATACCATGGTTTTTAGTAAACTTTAGTGATTATAATTTGAATAAACAGTTTTGTTAGAAAGATTCTGGCCGATTTCAGAAACCAGTGATGCTTAGTCCCTTAATGAGCACATACAGACCTTCAAGTGACACTGAGGGAGCCCGCGTGGCTCTGTTCGCTGGACAGCTGCATCTCCTTAGGGTTTTCTGAACTGTAAAGCAGAATCACCACCTACCTTCCCAGATGCAGTGAAGTCGGAGTGAGACGTGTGTGAAGGCTGGCCTAGTTCCTGGCAACTGTGATAATCGGTGTATCCTCCTGAAATGTGCCCAAAGGGTATTTCATAGCTTACCTTTAAACAGAAGTCCTGAGAGCACGGACGTAGCCCAGTGGTTCTTAAATTTGATGTGTGTCCGAAACACCTGTTAAAACCCAGACGGCTGGGGACAGAATATTCTGGAGTTAGCGGTGATGGTTGCACAACTCTGTGAATGTACTAAAAACAGCTGAACCATACATGTTAAAAGGGTGAATTCCATAGTATGTGAATTATAATCTCACTAAAAAACGCACATGCCCACGCCCCAGACCTCACCGCAGACCCACTGCTCCCCGCCGGCCATGCAACTGAGCCCCCAGCATAGGGCCGGCGTGGCTGAGACTCACTCCTCCTCTTTAGACAGTACCTACCCTCCCAGTGTCCTCAGTAGTTTCCATTAGATGTTATCAGTTCAAGGAAAATATTTTGATGGATGACAATTTACTTTACCAGGAGACACCTCTTAAAAACCAGCTTGATGCTGAATAACTCAGGAACATTTTAAAAATATGAACCTTACTCTCAAGCACTATTAAAATTATATTACAGTTTAATGTTAATGCCTTAACAGTGATTTTCTAAATCACCAAAAACAAAGTTACATAAATTTAAAATACATTTTTTCTCTCATTTTTATCCTTAGTTTTAAAATGTCCTCCTGGACACAGATCCCAAGTCCACTCACTTGCAAAGAAACCTCACCTGTCTCAACTCCAGGAGCCCACGTCTGGAAGGTTTGCTGCAAGCGCTAAACAAGAGAATATATCCAAAGCTTCTAGCACAATGCTTTGCACAACATCCAATGAAACATGTTATTCCCACTGTAACTTATAAAAACATGAATCCAACAGAAATTCCTGAATGGTCTGGAACTGGGCTGGTGACAGGTGGGCCTGGGTCTCTCCCACCTCCCAGCAGACCTTTCTGCCCCTGAGGCTTCCGGCACTGCTGCTGCAGGATGCTCCCCACTGGCCGGCTCGCCTCGCACTGAGGCCAGGTGCAGCTCAGAGGAACACAAGAGTGTCAGACGCTGTGGTTCTGTTCACTTTCCGTTTATTCACATTTCATGGATTGATACACCTCCTCAATGGGCTTATTCAAAAACCAATACAAACTGAGATTACATTGTCTGACAGTTCAAGTATTTTAGTTTTAGAAAACAATTTCCTATTTAAAATAGGAAGCAAACAATTTATCCACTTGACTGCTAAGAAGTTTCCTGTCTCCGCTACAGGTTGTGTATCAGACGGACAGCCCTCAGCCCTGACCACGAACGCCACTGGCGCCAAAACACACGAGGCCTCGTGCGCAGAGCACGCGAGGGAAGGAATTTTGACAGGCTCTCACTGTCACCTACAAGACAGATCAGTTTCTACTTAAAAGTCCTCACTTCCAGAATGAGGGTGGACACTAACTAGGGGTTTGGGAGTGAGCCACTTAGTTTGGAAATTCAACTGCACTGTGCTTCCATTTGGATTGTTCTGAAATATAAGAATAACTGACAAATGCTCAAAAACAAGCAACCTGTTTACCTTTAAAACTAAACCAAAAAAGCCTTCTCAGTGAAAACTTGTTCTAAACTCTAACAGTAAGGTAGAATATTAGTTTTATTTTCCCTCTACCTCAGAACAGGTAGATATTTTTTGGCATGCAGCATATCGAAAATATGATTTAGAACTGAAATCGTAAAACAATAATCCTTTTAAGGAAAATCAGTCCATAAACAGACCTGTCCTTCCACGAAAATCACAATCTAAACTTTAAAAACTGGACATTTTCAGCCTGTAATTCTAATAATGAAAATATCATAACACTCGATTTTTTGCTTAACGGGAATGCTCAAAAGTAGATGAACACACAACAGTTTAAAAAAAAAAAGGCCACAGGGATACTCAGCATTTGTCAAGATACAACACAATCTGATTCAGAATTAAAGATATATACACCCTTTAGGCCACATTTGTGACATATTCTTTACAGATTCTCAAACTAAAGATAAAAATTTCAGTCCACGTTAAACATTTTAAAGCCTAATTTCTAATAATTTGTTAAAAATAAATCTAACTAAGCCCACAGGGCAGAACTGAGCTGTTACACAGTGGCAACAAAAAGGCCAGCCCTCCAGGGGCCAGGGAGCCCCTCCACCAGTAACAATACATGAACTTAGATTTTACACTGAAACCCACATATTCTTATTGGGCTCTTTTACACTAATACGTAACTAAAGTGGAGACCAGCAAGTGCCTAAAGTATGAGTGATTTTAAGAAAATATCACATCTTGACTTATGGTATATGGGATATCACATCTCCCTCTGTAATGTTCACGTTAACAGTACAGTCTTAGCAAGAATTTGCTGGGAATGTCAGGAAAAAGAAAGCCACACACATCCAGTAATTTAAAAAGACTATTTCTGCCAGGGCTTGGGGAGTGGTGGTGGTGAAGAGTTAATCCAACCATGACTTTCACGCTGTTTTCGGTGAACATTCCACATCACATGCAAAGGCAACAAAATAATGCACCAGAGAGTTCCTAAAGATGTCTGTGAGCCTTACATTCTGGTGGGACACAGGTGCACGCACGGCTGAGCTGTGACATGGTGACGTTTGCTCCCTTTATTTTCTCATCCTTGGTTAAGCTGGATAAACCTGATGTGAACAGGGCAATAACAATATCAACCACTTGACTAAAACTCATCTATAACAAAAACTTGTGAATATTCTCATTTCTAAAGAGTAAAAGCAACAGTAATTGCCACTTCCTCCCCAGGCCTCACAATACAGCTGAATTTGACCACATTCCCTAACAGTGCGAGCACCTCTCTGCATGTTATTTATCCAAAGTCTCACACTGGACCAAATTCTCCCCATCAAATCAGAAAGATGAGAGCAGTAGTACAAGAATCTCTTGATAAATGTTGGCCCAACTACCTTACGTCAAGTATTGAAGAGTAACGTACCATAAAATGGTTGCCCTGCCTCCTTTACATCTAAAAATTGGTTTTTTTTTAAATAAAAGCAACTGCACCATCTACAGAAATTTTGACTTTTTTTTTCTTTTAAATCAGAAGACATTATATACTGAAGATCAGTACATACAAGTATGAGCCTTCAGGCACAGACCCTGAGCCTTTAAACAAGATCATCCGGTACCAGCATTAAATGATTCATGAGGATTGAAAGTGGACATTTAGAACATTAAACTTTACATCTAGTTCATATGACCAGAGTCTTCAAAGAATGCTAGGGTCAGTTCCCTAACAGCTACAGAGTAGTGACGTGGGCATTCGTGTGTATAACCACGGATCCCTTCCAAATGGACACAGTGATATCTTGCTCTTTAAAAAGTCAATGGAAATTTCAATATCAAACACAGAATAAACTGTTGTCTAAAAGTTAAAGGCAACATTTACACACACACTTGTCTTCCATTACCTTATTGCATGTTTCCTGGTTAGTTGACATGGCTCGTGTAATAAAACTCCTACAATTTAATAAGTGGAGGTTTTAGATCCGTAGGGTTCAAAAACTAGGAGCCTATTCTCTTCCTTTTGTTGTGTGGTTTAACCCTTTTTTTATAAGGGTCTACACACTACAAGCTACCAAATGTGTGCTTTTAAACCTCATTCCTGGCAGCCCCCTCATCCCATTTGTCTCTGGGGGGATACAGAAGTAAGAGCACCTCAGGAATAAACCTACGAAACCAAAGAACGAGCTACTCGTGTCCTTTTAAGATGAAAAAGCAGTTCTGGGATCACAGTAAAGCAACCTATGGGGCTGAAGGCCGGTGTCCATACAGCAGAAGCTGAGGCCTCCAGCCCTGCAGGCAAACATCTGGTGACTGCCTTTCAGCTGTAAAGTAACACAGTAACATGGAGCAAAGAAGAAACATCTCAGCCACAGCGCAGCAGCAGGGTTCGCTTGGACACAAATCAGCCAAGCCCACCAGGAAGAAGACGCGACGGCAGGCTCCCTTCCGCACGCTCCGCCGTGGAAAGCCACTGCACCATGGTGGCAACAGGCCCCAAACCCCTGGATCGAAAAGCCTTTGGAAAATCTAATCGATACCCTGATCTCAGTCCATTAAGAAATCACTTGCAGTTAGTTTAATACATGAATGTTAAAAATCTTCCAAAAATTGTCTTTCAAATGTATTTTACACATTAGACAGTTCTTAAGAAGGGAGAATACAGCTTCTTGACACTTAACATTAAAGGTTTTATTGGCCACATTCATCTTCCTCACAAAAGTTTTAAGTTATCTATAAGTCCTAGAATGTCAAAGTAGGAAGAGAAGAAAACTGACTAAGTGTGGGGGGCGGTGGGGGAAGCAGCAGCTTGGCAACTGCTCCTCAGCGGACGCGTGCTCAGGCATCCTTCTTCTCCTGCAAGATTCTGTGCAGCTCATCTGCGTCCTCGCTCGTCTTCACCCGAATCAACATGGTGACCGGGGTGGTGGCGTTCTTCTCATCAACGGGGGGGTTGGGAACACAGACAATGAGCACATTGTTCTTCCCTGTGCGGGTACACGGCATGTTGGGCGGAACCAGAACGTTGAGCAGTATGTTGCCTGCATTTAAACACAGGAGAAAAATGCATCTATATATGTAGTACATAGTCTCACGACCCGACAGCTTTAACAGGCTAAACACTAAGTACGGAAGCAGCTTATGCTTCAAGGAGCCACAGGAACGTCACAAAAACGGGCTTGGTTCCCTGAGATGCCAGCACAGTGTCCCCACAACAGGACCTGGACTCGGCCTCTCTGAGGAGGAACCGCCTTCTACACACCTGCCCCCCCACCTCCCACAGCTGTGCCGCAGCCCGACGCCGGCAGCCCTTCAGAACACCCTGTGCTCTCCTGCACTAAAGGAAACACACGCTGGCACGACGTGAGTCTTCACTACATCACTCGAACAAAGAAAGAATGGTCAGCAGAGAAATGGCTCCGTCACAGAGGCCAGCACGGTGCACAGGGTGAGTGACGTGACTGTCAGAGTAGTCAAGCCCACAGGAAAGAAAAAAGCCGCACAGAAGTTTCTTTCCGGGACACAGTCTGGTGTAGCCTGCCACCACTGACGGCTTCCCCTGAGACCCCCCACCCCAGGCACTACCCCCTCCTTTCAGAGGACTGTTTTAAGGGTAAAGCTGAAGGGTGGGGTAAAGGGTGGACAGCAGTGAGTCAATGAACATTTGCTACATAAAAAGGATTCCTTTAAATGGTTAATTCTTCTTGAGTGTCTGCTAAACAGTCCAATTAACCTAGAGCATCTTAGTCACATTTCCAGTACAAAGGAAAATGGGAACCATTTCTGTTACTTCTTGGCAACAGCTTTTAACACATCTAGGTTTTCTTACACAATACTACCTGGCACTCAACTAAATCTATAAGTAATCAGTCAGTGCGAGATGAATTTGGCCTGAACAATCTCTATTTCATTCCAAAAAATACATCAATATACTTGAAAATCTCAATAACTAAAATCAGCAAAGCAGAGGGCTTTCAGATACTATGTGATTATGATTATTTTCTGCCACTTGAAAAAAAAGGTACCCACCTAAATTGGTGTCTGCCCGCACTAAAAGCTGTGTCTTCTGACTTGCTGTAGGTTTTAAATGCAGAGTGCCTACACCCTTCTCTTTAAATTCACTGTCTTTCTTGTAAAATAATTTACACCTATGGAAAAAAAAAAGTTATTATCAGACACTCAATGACATCACGATAGTCACAGTTTTCTAACAGCCGCTGTTCACACCTGTGCGGAAGTCTGTTATTAAATGACAACAGAGGAAGCTTAGGAAGAGTCTTCTGTTGACCCAGATCAGGTCTGGGCACAGGCAGATAAGAGGATCTGGAGTCCCTCCATAGTTTTTCTAACTATTACACAGCTCTTTAACATCACTTTCTGAAATTATCTTTTCTCAAAAGTCAGTCAAAATTACAGCCAAGCGTCCCACACCTCTCTGATGTGCTCCTTCAGCCTTGAGCTCAGGAGAGCTGACCTGGTCCTTAAAGAACAGGAACAAATGCAGGACAAACACTCTACCACTGCCCACCCCCTCCCACCCCCATTTCCTGTTTCTGAATTCTCTTCAGGACTCCTTCAATTTCTGATCTCCCCAGACGTTAAAATAAGTCTGAAAAACATGCTTAAGCGAGGCCTAAAATAATGTGATCAAATGTCTCCTGTCACACATTTCCCTAGCTTATTAATAAACAAATCAAAACCCCTGCCTGTTCCTTTGATTTACTCTGATTAGAAAAAACCTTGCGAATTCCCTGGCAGTCCAATGGTTATGACTTGGCACTTTCACTGTTGTGGCCCGGGTCGGGGAACTAAGATCCCACAGGCCGTGCGGCATGCCCCACCCCTGCGCCCCCCAAAAGAGAAAAAACTTAAGTCAGGGTCATTCCTTTACATCACCTGTGTAATTAAAATTTATAACAGGCAAAAGGAACTGTGAGTCTCTTTTTAAAGTTCTCAAAAATAAACAATATTTGGGAATCCCACAGTTTGGTGATTTACACTGCAAAAACTGCTGGCATGTTAAGTCTGAAATTTTTGTACTAGAAAAACATATCCCGGGAAGCTTCTAAAAGGGCACAAATGTTTTTCAGTAAATATATTTGTTAAAAAGCACTAATTTCATTGAGAGATAATACAAAATTTCCCTTTAGCCTTCTTCTGAAAGAAGCAGCTCTCATTAAACAAACAAAAATCAAAAATCGCAAACCAGCTCTCATCACTGGCGGAAAGAGAAGTATTTACACATCCTTAATGGGAAGGAATGGTTGCTACACAGAACTTTTTGGTTGTGAGAAAATTCACGAAGGTCAACCGTGTCTCCAGGAAGGAATCAGAGACTCCTCCTAATTTAAGAGCAGAAGTAAAACCAAACCTGACATCAGTGACCAGGTGACTGACTGTCTCTGTAGGGGAAGGAGGAGGGGAGGGGGAGGAGAAAAAAGAGAGAGAATGATGAGATGAGAGCTGGGGGCAGGAAGAGCAAACAAGAAGAGACTGTCTCTAAAGCACCTGAAAAGCAAAAAAGAGCTAGATTAACAGAAAACAGTAGGATGTACCCAGCAGGAAAGTTTTAGGGTCGGATTATTTTTAAACAAGCAGGCCAAGAATTCTTCCTTGTTCCATTCAAAGAGTGGGCACAGCCTGACCCCAGGATGGGATGCCCAGTAAATTCTGCAGGGACAATGGCACCCACACTCTCCAGACAGAAGCCTCTTCCCACGTCTCTGAAAAGTGGAATTCCTGTGACTACTACTTACTTTTTGGAGTAAAAAGCATCTTCTTCTTTTACTTCTGTAACTACTACTTTGGGTGGCTCATCATTCTCCTCTTCATCTCCACCTTTTATTAAAAACAACACTAATTCAGTAAGATTCAAATCAAGAGCTTGAAAACGTGATACAAGAAGTTTGTTACCTACCACCCTCCCTACCTGAACCTAAAAATTCCACTTGAGCTGACACAGACACCGAGAGCGCAGGCTGGCCGCGTGGGGGTGGGGGCGGGGGCGGGGCACTCACCGGACTTTTGTAGCAAAGCCTTAGAATGAAAGTGTCCCAACCTGTATGCAGCATACAGGCAAACTTACACAGAAAAACAATCAGTCAACACTCACATATACTCAGAAACCGACTGGAAAATAAAAACCTCAGGGAGGCTTCTAACACTTTCATCCCCAAATGTTCCTGTGACCACATCTGTGTCACGCCAAGGAATAACCAATGAGAGCAATGGCCAAAGACAATGAAGAAAATAAAACTTATACAGGGCGGGTTGTCAGAGAGATTAGTCCAGAGCCAAGTGTGAGTAACTGAAGCTTTGTCTGAACCGCCACGCCTCTGGACACACTGGTATGACGGGTGCCCTGCCGGACTGAGCCCAGCAGCACTTTCCTTCCCTCCGGTGTCCCAGCCACAGGGGAGCCAAGACACTGTTGGACACAAATTACGATCCCCTTAAAGAGAAAGCAACTGCATAAAACTCACTGATGAGCGACTAAGAAAAACAATTCAGGTCCCAATATTTCAGTTTTAAGAAGGTACTCCTGCGTTAGGCCCTCCAGCGTGGGCCCCAGGCAACTGTGATTTTAACAAGCTCTCCAAGTCCTGCCAAGCCACACATCAAATGTGATAACCACAAGGTAAGGGATACGCGCTTCCCGGAGGGGCATCCTGCTGAGATGGAGACTCAATTCAAACTCAACATCCCGCTCCAAATGACTGAGTCCCTGTGACTATGACAGACTCTCCGTCTTACTTAGGGCAGGGAAGAAAGGGCAGCTCTTCATTCAACGCTTTGCCCTGGAGGGCCCCTGCCTGGGGATACAGTTGAGGAGGGCAAAGCAACGTAAGGAAAGTTTTCCTTCAGGTAGAAAAACATAAAAACATTTAAAAATTCGATATTTAGTGGCCCGCTGGCAACTGCAGTTTTCTTTCTCAAGAACCAATATGCTAATACCTGAGAGATGCTGCTTTTAAGTAAGTATCCTCACAGACACTATTTGTTCCCAACCACCATGTGGTGACGAGGGATTAGGACACAACCCCTCTTTTCAGGGAGCTAAGAACAATGTAGGGAGTGGACGGGCTGGGGTTAAGGCCTGGTCTGGGGCACTAACATGACACACCACGGAAACTTCTAGAAAGGTGGCTGCAATCCAGACACATCTTGGGAAAACATTGTCAATTTGTTCCCCACGGCTATGAAGTCTACCTTTTTTTTTTTTTTTTTTACAGTAGAGTACTGCTTTGTTATGGGAATTTATTTATAAACAAATCTCTTAAAAACAAACAATTCAGTGAACATCCATGATGAATTTTTTCAATAAAATACAATCTTCAAAAAATGTTAATTCACTTAATTCTTTTTTTTAATGGAAAACCATGTGTTTGACAGTTTTCAAAGTCACTGTGCCAGATGTTTTCATATTATTTTTCTATTCTCAACCCTTAAAATAACCCTATGAAATAGGCCTCACTCCAGGAAACAGCCTGGAAGGAGTTACTCAGCTCTGTCCAGGACCACACACATCCAGGAACGCGCGCCCAGACCCACCGCGTTGCCAAGACTGCGCTCTTCCCACTCAACACAGAAGCCCCCGACCCTACCACGGGCACCAAGCACTGACTGCGAGTTTACCTCTGCCCTCGTTACCACCACCTTCTGCTTGGCTCTCCAATGTTCTGGCAGAAAATGGTGAAGAGACTGGTTTACTCTGGGTAACATCTTTGCCAAATAAACTGGGCTTTCCAGAAGAAAATGAAAATCCAGTCAAGGGGCCAGAGTTTAAGGAGCCCAACACAGAACTATCGATTTTCTTGCCGAAGTTAAACGAGGCACTTGTTGCTCCTAGTGACGGGTTCTTGTTCTTTTCAGGCACAGCCTCCACCTTCTTTTCAGACGCATCCTCGGTTTTGGTGCCATGAAACACAAATGCTGACTCTTGCTGTAACTTTGTTGAACCAAACAGGGAAGGAGGCTGTGTTTCAGCTGATATTTTGCTGGTTTCACTTTCGGAATTACTGCTGCCGCTGTTTCCATGCTGCTGTTCGATGCTTGCTAAGTGTTTCTCGTAGTCCTTAAAGATGGGTGTCAGATCGCAGAGTGGGTTTGTATTCACATGCTTCGCGATCCAATCCCGAACAGAGCAGTTTAAGGCCGCCAACTGCTTGTGGTAGGCATTCCCGTGGCGGCCAGCGCCAGAAGTCGGGCCGGAGGAGGAGGGCTGCTGGCGGTCGCCATTAGCTTTGGGATTTGAAATCTTTTTATCGACCAAGGAGGTAGGGCCATTTACAGCAATAGAGCCTACAGGAAATTACATTTTTAAGAATTTATTTGGAAGCTGATTTAATTAAATCATCTAGATTTTCATACCACTGTCTTCATATTTTCTTTCATTGTATTCCATTTTTGTGACAGTTCAAGAAGTATGTGCACATACAGTATTTAGAAACTAGTTATTACAAAAACCAAATCAAACGTTATATGAATATATATATATTTACATGCTTGCATTAAAACCTCTGTAATTTTAAAATAATCTTTTCCTTCAAAAGGATGCCCGTTTCACCTAAAACTGTCAAAATCTGTTAATATAAAACTTAATCCCCAAGGCTGTAGGGAAGAACATATGTTAATGCAGTTAAACTCTGAACAGAAAGTGCTTATCTTAATCACACTAAACATTCCGCCTAATCTAATGAATCTGTATATACTCTTAGACTAACTAACTGGGTATAATCCAATGAGTCAGGATTATTTCCAAGAACCAAAGATTTTAATCCATGATTCCATTCTCGGTTGCTAATCCCAAGAGTTCTTGACTAGTTCCCTCAAAACAGGATCAGGCAATCAACACGTCCTGGGCAAAATTAACCTAGACTGGGAACAGCAGGTATAGGCACACAGGAAGTTCTTGGTACACGTACAACCAATGAGGGGGTGGGATGGGAGGCCTTTATTTTACAGAGCTTCTTTTTTTTCTTTGACCCTGAGGTTGATTATGAGGTCATTTTCATTTCACAGCTGAAGATTTGGAGGCTCAAAGGTTAAGGAACTTCACCAAGGTCACACGGAGCTGGTAACCGGCAGAACTAAGAACAGAACACCTAGGTCTATGCCGGCCTGTGCTCTATTTGCTTATTCTGTAAGTAGCCAAAAGCTCCCTAACTTCCCTTCCCTTTCTTCATAACCCTGTTTTTGCTCATATCGCCTCAGGACCCAGAGAAAGTACAAGAAAAACATCTTTGCAAAGTTATTATTCATAGATCATCTTTACACAGATGTGACTGGGGGGAGCAGAACTTACCCAAGGTGGCCTTGGTCTCAGTCGCTGCCCTTGTACTGGAAAAGGGAGGGGCACTAGTTATGCTGGTTCCGTTTGACAGTCCTTCCAAAGGCTTCCCTCCAGCACCATTACCAAATCCAGAAAACCCTCCACCTCCAGAAGGTACAACCAAACCTTTAAAACCTTTAAAGGCCCCTCCACCATCAGACTGAAATATAAAGAAAGAGCACACATTAGATAACTCTACTTTTTGTCTCCAAATAAGCAAGTGAATGACAGTATTATCTTGGCTAAATAGTACCTAGAATCCTTATGCAAGCAGCATTAAAGGGAACTGCCAGCACAAGCAGCAACAGAACATGGACTGTATTCATAATGACAGCTTTGCACTTGGAAGCTGCCTTCCTAAAACAGGAAGGATAGGCATAATTTACAGTGAAATAATTTTTAAAAATATATTTAGGATATAAAAGGTTAAAAAGACTAATTCAAATAAAATCATGGACTCACCATCCAACCACAGAACTATAAGTAAAAACACATTCTCAACAAAACTAAACCCTAAATGAAAGATTCTTCGTGTACTACTGAAAGACCATTTGCCTAAGGAAGTTGCAGAAACATCAAGTTAGGTTAACTAAAAGTATTTTACCCACTACTCATAATTTCCTAAGAACTTGCGTAGCTTTCAATTTGCTTTCAGTGTATAGAAACTCGAAAAGTTGACTGAGTCCCAATTCTAGATTTTCCATTAGTTGAGAAATCCAGAGGCAGCATTTTATTCCCAAGGTTTCCTCGCTGCTTTCTTTCGCAAGGTCTTTCCAGTAGACCTTTCTTGCTGTTGGTAGCTCTCTCCCATCTCTAATGCAAGATGCTTTGGAAACGTTTGGCATGCCTTATGAAATTCTAACACTGCACTCTGCCCCTGGGTTGTGGTCTGCACCGTTTCTGCCCCTTCACTGTCACTTGTCCAATAGCTGGCCCATCCCTCCTTGAGCCTGTCTCCCCCAAGCATCTGTTCTTCATCACGAGCTCCTACTCTCAGGCCTCTTCTCACCTGCCCTCATGGCTTCAACTTCCCAGGTGGGGAAACTTTACTGACCACATGATTTCAGTTCATGAGTTATAACTCATATTTTATGCTTTGGAACACAGGAATGAACGATTTAATATACTAGACTAGATGGAAAAACAAAATGGGAAATGCTTCTATTACTCTCAAAGGTATCATCCTACCCACACCCTGATTCCCGGAAGCAGTTACAACTTTGAGAATACCTTTCATGTTCCTTTCTACTCCCGACACCCACTTCCCTTGCTTTTGTACTGCTATACTCATTCTTCCTCTTCATATTCAACTCAAATTTGTCTACATCTATATCTTATTCCTGCAATTGGATAAGCTCCCTTTAAGGTACAGATCTCCTATTTATTAGCTTTTTCTATCTCCCATGGTCTACTCCAAGGATTTTCCTAAGTAGACTAGGCATTTTTAAAAGCATTTATTAACACCCCAATCAAAAAAGGGGCAGAAGATCTAAACAGACATTTCCCCAAATAAGACATACAGATGGCCAACAGGCACATAAAAAAATGTTCAACATGGCTAATTATTAGAGACATGCAAATCAAAACTATGAGGTATCATCTCACACCAGTCAGAATGGCCATCATCAAAAAGTCTACAAGTAATAAACGTTGGAGAGGATGTGGAGATAAGTACCCTCCTACACAGTTGGCAGGAATGTAAACTGGTGCAGCCACTACGAGGAGCAGTAAGGAGGTTCCTCAAAAAGCTAAAACCAGAACTACCATACAATCCAGCAATCCTACTCCTGGGCATATATCCAGACAAAACTGTAATTCGAAAAGATACAGGCACCCCAATGTTCACTGCATCACTATTTACAATAGTCAAGACATGGAAGCCACCTAAATGTCCATCAACAGACGAATGGATAAAGAGGTGGTGTATATATATATACAATGGTATATTACTCAGCCATAAAACAGAATGAAATAATGCCATTTGCAGCAACATGGATGGACCCAGAGATGGTCATACTAAGTGAAGTAAGCCAGACAAAGATCACATAATATTGCTCATATGTGGAATCTAAAAAAAAATGATACAAATGAACTTGCTTACAAAACAAAAATAGACACACAGACATGGAAAACAAACTTGTGGTTACCAAAGGGGAAAGGTGGGGGAGGGGTAAACTAGGAGTTTGGGATTCACACACACAACACACTACTATATATAAAACAGATGACCAACCAAGGACTGACTGACAGCACAGGGAACGCTACTCAATCTCTTCTAACAGTGAATTTAACAATGTAAAACCAACATATGTATTAAAAAAAAGAGACATTCTTGATAGATTATATAAAAGACAATTTAAAAAAAGTATTTATTGATCTGATTGCTCCCAGAGGTGGAAATACTCTACAACTCAGAAATCAAATTAGTGTTTAATACCAGAAGCTGTTAGAAAACACTCACTTCAAATCCAACATTTCTACGTTTTGCTTTCTTTATGGCTCTGTTCTTTAAGACTTCCTCACTGGCCACGGAGAATGTTCCCACCTGCAGGAGTGTACAAATTAAGTAACAACAAGATAAGGCCAAAAACGAGATAAAATGATGAACAAAAAAAGCTAGACCAGACAAACTGATTGATATTGTCTGGTTTTTTAAGTACTGTTAATATTGGTGACAAAAATTATGGAAAGGGCACATTAAACTAAAGTTACGGTTAGTATCTATTGCTATCTCGTGAATTCCAATGCTAGTTAGGCGAATCTGAAATCTTCCAGCAACTACAAATTCAGACTCTGAATCACAGCTCAGAGAGAGGAGCGCACACAGCAAAGTTCTAGGAAGACAGAGGCCACCAAAACTTTGTGCATGATCAATTCTTCAAATGTCTCATATATATTCAAAGACACTACCCAGATGCCCAAATCTACTATCTTACCACCACGGTTTTCAGAAACAACTGTCATAGTCATAATACACATTACTTTAAAGAAGAGCTTTGTCCATTTGCCCAGAAGACCACTGAAGGACCTGGGACTCTAAGGAACCTGTTGTATATTTGCTGAAAATCTTTGGCTTTACTTCAACCCTTCTCTTACCCTGGAGGAATGGCATAAAATATTTTCTTTTTCTTTGAGAACTTTTACTGAGATACAACTGACATACAATAAACTGCATATATTTAAAGTGTGCAATTTGATATTTTTTCTTATTAGTAATGCATACATGGCGATCCCAATCTCCCAATTCATCCCGCCCCCCCCCCGCCCAGCCCCCCTCCCCTTGGTGTCCATGTTTGTTCTCTACATCTGTGTCTCTATTTCTGGATAAAATATTTTCTGTAAAAAGTTCTCATCTATACTTATTTCAGATAATGTTAAATTTAAAGATATCTCTTGACAACCATAGAAGGGACCATTTGGCTATGCCTGACCCAAATTAAATGTAATGTCCTTCCACACTCATTTCATTAAAAATCTATCCAAATGGAAGTTCTTTCATTCCTGATATACTTTAATGTCAAAACAAATCATTATATGGTAGGCCCAGAATATAACTGTGCCTAAAACCTAGAAAAAACTTAGTTACCAAAGGCTTGCTTAAAAAGTACCAAGTCAGAATTGTTAAAAGCTCTGTCTTTTAAAAGCCCATACTTGTGACTTCGGTTTCCCTAAATCGTCAGTACACATATTTGTAAAGGAAAAAACATTAGTACCAGGAAATAGATTGAGAAAGGAAAAGTAGCTAAGAGTTATCTTGGAAACACTTTTGCAGACTCTAACTTGAAAGGCTAACTTGGTTCTGATTTCCTTAGTGAACTGGCCTGGGAGTACCAAACTGCTGATGAGGCACTTCAGAAATGCAGCTGTGCTCTATTCTTCATAAAAGAAAAATTAGATTTCCTCAGGGAAGACCATTTTTATTTTGTTAGGAAAGAAACGAGGCCATCTAAACTCTATTCTTATTAACACAGTTGCTGGGGAGTGGGAAGTGTCTTGGATCTATACGAGTATGAAATAAAATAGGCCTCTAAGAAGCATTACAGATAAGGGAGGCAACCTCAACCTTCTAAAATCTAAGACTGTGAGTATCGCAAACTAAGGCAGTGGTGATGAACCACTTTTTAAGTCTGAGTGCTGGCACTGTGCTGAGTTCATGACTAGGTCATTTATTTACTCACCCTTCAATCTGGACTAAAACCATGGGTTTAGAATGCCCCAATGAAACACTGCATGAGATTCAGGAGGAAGGTGCTTCTACAAAGGAGCAGAATGTTGAGGGAATAGTCGCTAATGGAAAAGCACACCTAAATTAATCCATTTCTATACAAAGTACAGATCATAAGAAACCATACTATTTCCAGTTCAGGATGGTCTTTAAAAGGCCTTTTAATTTAACCAGAGTCCATAAGGAATCCCAAGATGAATTTAAATTTGAAAGTAGCAGGAAACCATTCTTAGGGAAATTACTTCTTACCTCTTCTGCTTCATCTTCTTGATCCCAATTCCTATCTGTCAATTCCTTCTCGGCAATTCTTTTGGCCATTTTTTCGAACCTAAAAGTGAAAACATTAGCAGTGATAAGTTTACTTTCCTACAATGTGATTTAACTCTTACAAAGCATTTTAAAAATGCACTCTAGCATGAAATGAGATAAAAACATTCCTGATACCAGTGGGCACTGCTTTAATGAGAACTCAATGACTGTTAGGCTCCTATTATCACAAATCCAATAAAGATTACAAGAGGCAGTTAGGTTTCCTAAGGCACACTGAACAACACGAAACCAACTCCATTTGAAAAAAATTATAATTAAACACTGATTGACTTTTTTTTGGCTGCGCTGGGTCTTTGTTGCTGCACACAGGCTTTCTCTAGTTGTCGCGAGCAGGGGCTACCCTTTGCTGCGGTGCGCGGGCTTCTCGTTGCCGTGGCTTCTCTTGCTATGGAGCACAGGCTCTAGGCATGCGGATTTCAGTAGCTGCAGCACGCAGCCTCAGCAGTTGTGGCACATGGGCTTAGTTGCTCCTCAGCACATGGGATCTTCCCAGACCAGGGATCGAACCCGTGTCCTCTGCACTGGCAGGTGGATTCTTAACCACTGCGCTACCAACGAAGTACCTGACTGATTTTTAAAAATGAGAAATCTAAAGAACTGCATAATAACCAACAAATGTTTAACTAACTTATTCTGCGCAAATTTTACTTATACACAGTCTTGCTACAAGCCAATTTTTAATATTTAAAATTCTCTTACGGATGATCCAATAAAGTTCAACCTTAGTTAAGAGTTTGAATGAGGCACTGGAAATACCTTCCCTACATCAGTACAGACGGTCCCTGACTTACAATGGTTTGCCTTGAGAGTGTTCAAGTTCACGATGGTGTGAAAGCAATACGCGTTAAGCAGAAACCTTCCTGCAGATTTCGATCTTTTCTCAGGCTAGCCATAGGCGGTACAACATTCTCTTGTGATGCTGGGCGGCGGCAGCAAGCCACAGCTCCCAGCCAGCCAGCCAAGCCATCACAACTGATACACTTAAAACCATTCTGTACCCATACAACCACTCAGTTTTTCATTTTTAGTAGAGTATTCAATAAATTACATGAGATACTCAACAGTACTATAAAATAGGCTTTGTGTTAGAAGATTTAGCCCAACTGTAGGCTAATGTAAGTGTTCTGAGCACATTTAAGGTAGGCTGAGATATGATGTTTGGTAGGTTTGTGTATTAAATGCATTTTCTATTTACAGTATTTTCAGCTTACCATGGATTTACTTTGACATAACCCCAACATACGTTGAGGAAGATACGTATTCTTCTCTAAGCTACAGACAGTTGATAGTAATATATTTCCCAAGACTGAACATTTAATTACCCCAACTGCATATTGCTAAGCTAGGACATCATTTAAAAGTTCAAAATATGATTAATATGGATGTGTTAACATTCCTAGGATTTTTACCTCTTTAATAACTTCTCAAAAACCGTGGTGTTATGGGAGGAAGACGAGTCGCGGACTGACAGTATTATCTGTACAAGCACCTATTCAAGGTGGATGCTTGTACCCATCCCTTAAAATTTCCAAGTTATTTTCTGATCCTAACATCATACATCCTTTGCTACGAAAAACAAAAGCAATCGATGGAGAGCTCCACTGTGAGTGCTGTGCGGGCCGCTTCCCTAACTCACCAGTTAAATGGACCAAAAAGCTCCATTTCCTCTCTACTCACCTTGCCCGGAAATTTACTGATTAGTCTGGAACACGAGCCAGGGTTACTGAACATCAGCCCAGCTTCCTTCCTACAGTCCTTCCCCACTCTCATTTGACACCACAACCCACCAGAGTAAGTTTGTAGAACCCCCTGGTCATTAAAACACAAACTTACCCACTGCATGTTAGTATCTATAAAATAAAATTCAAATGCGGGCATTCCAAAATCTGACCCCTTGTAGGGTAATCACAAAGGGCTTTCCAGGTGTTAAGAATCTCCTAAGAACCTCTGAATTTTTCTTTTACAAGTGCTTTTTTCTGATTACAGAATAAATGGTTTTAAAGCCTCAGATTCTAAAACACAAATTAGAATTAACATAATTTTCAGTCATTACCTGCAAATCCTCTTTTTTTAATGCCTCCCTCCCAAACACTTGGTCAAGTTTTGCTTAATCTTTGTCATCTGGAAAACAAACAAGGTACCCTTACACATAAACCCTTACTAAACTTGAACTGTTCAGAGGCCAGGTCTCTGTGTGGATTCCTTGGGTCATTTTCCTACTCAGTAACTAACAACTCCACCAGAGGGCAGAAGAGGGGAGAAGTTGAAACAGTCATTTTTTTACTATTAACTTAATAACTTAACAGGTATTAAGATTAGCTGGCAAAAAGGGGCAGACCTGAAAGCACATAAACTGTAATAAGAGTAAACTGTAACATCTAACTCATACCCACAACTGAAGAGACAACTGGCATAGTCAAACAACCTAAATTAATGTAAGCGATCCTGTTTCACCTTTTTTAACCGATCAATGACTAACCAGAGGGCAGGTATCTTTGTTTCACTCATTCATGTACCTCAAGTCTCCCTCCCACCCTGCCCTACCTCATGGCAGATGTTCTAGCTGTTGTAGAACTAGAGATCTGGGGCGCTACACATTTGAGAAAATACTACAAGATGCTAGCATCCAGTTTTGCAATTTTGTGGCTTGGGCAAATTATTTAATTTCTATGCCTCAGTTTCTTCATTTGCAGAACAGGGAAGTGTTGTGAAATTTAAATGAGATAAACAAAAAGCTTAGTTTAGAACAGTACCTGGAACAGAGGAAGGACTCAATCAATATTATCAAAGGAACAAGTTTTGTTAGAAGCAAAGGCTATAAAATACTACTTTTCCTCCCTAATCTAAAACTCGCAGTGTGGAAAAAAAAAAAGAAGTAACTTGAATTTTGAGTCAGGCTTTAAAAAATACTTTACCAAATCCATATTTTCTTTTTTGTGCCAGAAGAGGAAAAGGAAAAGAAAGGCCCTGTATTTACTTAGAACAAAGCCTGGCACCTAAAACCTTATGTGCTATTACTAAGAACTTAAAAAAACATGTGGATTTAAAAGGCACCAAGTTATGAAACGACTGCTAGGTATGACGCATACCTTGTTGATAGGAAACTAAAACTTCTGGTGATCGGAGAAAACGTCACCTGTGCCTGACATAGTGAATTATGCGACCTCTGCCACCCGGTGCTGCCCCACCCCAGGGGTTTAACTGCAGCCCACATCGGTTTACTCTAAGACGGAAACAGACTGCAACATACTTGATGGTGTGAGGCCCCGAGGAAAAACGGAACATGGGGCCGGATCCCGGAGACTGAAACGCTAGGGAAAAACGAAATCTCTTAACACCGCTTCTTAATCGAATACAGAGAAGGGTGACCAGCGGCCTAGCGCTGCAGCAAGACAGTGAAGCCAGGCCAAGGAGGCAGTGGTGGGAGCGAAGACGGAGAGACCAGCCCCCAGAGGAACCGGCAGGAAACAAACCGAGAAGGCCTCGCCAGGGCGGTCCCTGCCCGCTCCGGCTCCTGCCTCCGCCGGGGCCGCAAGAGGCCCCACGCCCGGGCGAGCCGGACGCCGCAGCCCCGACAGGCCGGCCCCGAGCCCGGCTTCACAAACACCCGCGACGGCGTCGCCGCCGACACCGCGCCCCACCCTCCCCGGCCGCCCCCAGCGCCCCCTCCCCAGCCGGGGCCCCGCGCCCGGCTCCTCCCTCCCAGGGACCCCATTCCAGGCCCCGGGCCCGCGCCCGGAGCCCCGCTCCCTCCTCCCGGACCTCGGCCGCGCACCCGGGCCTCCGCGCTCGGCGCCCGCCCCTCCCGCCTCTCACTTCGCGGGCGACAGCCGCGGCCCTCGCTGGCTTGTGGGCGCGGCGGCGAGCAGGTGCGGGGTCGCGGCCGCGGCGCTCGGCTGGGCAGCGCCGCCCGGCGGCTTCCGGTGCGCTGAGAGCCTCGAAGGATTCGGTGGTGGGCAAGCCCTGAGTCTCAAACACCATGTCCCTCGGGGACCTCGTCGCTCAGCGTTGGGAGGTGACGGGGAGCACCGCCCGTTCAGCACGAGGCCGCTGCCAGAGCAGCGGCCCGCACGCCCCAGGCCGCCATTTTGTAACTCGAATCTGCCCCTCACAACCAATTCGGAAAAAAGGGAGGAAAGAAACGCCCGCGTCCAGCTCCTGCGCAAGCGCGCCGGAGACCTGGTCTGCAGCTCCTCCCACGGCGGCGGCGGCGGGGCGTCACGCGGCGCACGCGCCCAGCTTTGAAACCGTCGCCGCAGGAGCGCACCCGTCTCACGCCTGCGCGCGCGCATGCGCACCCTCCGCGCGCCGGCCTCTACGGGAAGCCGGCGGCCGGCGGGGTTTGCGCGCGTCGGTCACGTGTCGGCCGCCGTACGCGTTTGAGGCGTCCGCGCGCCGGTCGCGGCTGGCGGTGGGCGCGGCTGGGGTTCGCGGGGCGCCGGGCAGGGTGGCGTCAGTCGGGCGGCGTCAGTCAGGCAGCGTGGCCGGGGCTCGTGGTGTCCGTGGGGGGGGGGGGGGGGGTGGCTGGAGGGCGGAGAAGGGACAGGCCGTGATTCCCGGAGGCGTGAGCGAACTCGGGTGGCGTCACGTCGGGAGCTCGGCGCCGCCGGCCGCCCGCCCGCGAGAGCTGCCCTGGGGGCCTTGCCCGGAGGCCCTGCCCGGGGGCTCGCGCCGCGCCGGCTGCGGGCGTTCGGAAAGCCTGGGATCGCGGGGCCGGGAGGGACGGCCGCGGGCGTGGATGAGGGAACCGGACCCGTCCCCCGTTCCACGGCCAGCTCGTATGTGCTTTCCGCCGTGGGTGCCCTGGAGGCGAACTAGCTTGCCATTTGCGCACCTGGTCGGCATCAGCGAAGCAGAGGTCTGCAGACACACTTCGAAACTGTGGAACTGGCACGTGTGTCCAGTGTCAGGATTTGTGTCCGCGTGCTCTTACTTGAGTATCGTAGAATAGCGCCTCAGATACCACGTACAGCGATAGACTAAGCCGTGCAAAGCAGTTCAGCTTTAACTTACCGGTGAATAGGACGCTGTGGGAATTAGCCCCATTATTAACTAAGTAGGAAAGGTGCCTCAGAAAAGGAACATTCTTAGAGCACTGGTTCTTGACCTTTTTATTTATTTTTTATTTTTTTTTCCGGTAGGGGTTTATGGATATACTTGGAAATGCAAAGGAAGGTTGTGCATATGTTCAGGCAGAAAACCAGTTTGCGTGTAATTTCAAGATGTTCATGAACCCTCCCTAAAAGCCTGTCTGTGGGCTCCTGTGTTAAAGACTGCTTGTCTAGGTACTTGGTTACACGTCATAGGGTTTAAGGAAGAACGAAGGTGGCCCCTATTTATCCCTTGCCGTTCTGTTTACTTTCCCTAGGGTAGGACATTCAAAAGAGTTGTTGCCAGATGTTAGTTCTTTTTCTGAGGATGTATGTGAAAAGAAATACCCAGCCAGGGAACTGTGTTGTTGGGTATCTTTCACACCGTCCTTGTAAACTGGTTGGAATGTGAACTGTATGTATGACTAGTCAGAACGTTGAATAACAGTGTATTATAAAAGGAGAGATTTCCAGAGGCTTGCTCTTACTTGTTTTTGGTTTTTTTTCCAACACAAAGAGACTTATAATACAGTCCCTTCAGGATGATACATGACTTGGCAAAGCTACGCAGTTGGTTAGTGGCAGAGCTAGGGCCAGAGCTCAGGTCTCACTTCCAGCCCAGCATCTTTTTTTTCCTGCCCTTTCAACAATCATCCAGTACCTACTGCTGGAAACTCCACAGATGTTACAGGTGGCCCCTCATCTCTTCCGGCTGCCCCAGGTCAGCTTTCCCACACATCACAGTGGCTGTTCTAAATCCTTACCACTTAAACCTCTCTAGCCACCTCTCTCCTTATTACACCTCCCATACCCCAGCCTCACCTCCTGCCTAACCACCCTTGCTACATATTAGGCACTCAGTTAGTTACCAAATGAATGAACCCTTCTTTTTCTTCACTGAGAGAAACATTATCCCAGACATTTCTGGATTCCCTTCTGACTAGTTGTGAATCTTCATGTTTGGTTCTGTCTGTGTGATGCTCACTCATTCCAAACTTGCTAATGCCTTAGAAATTGAATGGTGATTTTTGTTTTTCACGTGAAAGTATAATTACTAGTCAACTTCCTAGATAGTTTCTAAGTCCTTACCATATAAAGGACATACTTTAGGTAGTGGTAAACCTTCTTATATTCAACATTGAAATGTGGCTCGTTAAAATGACAACTTTTATTCTTGCAATGATCCAATATTTACCTTGCAAGGCTAAGTGAAATGGTACATTTATTTCTTAATTACATATTGTAGTATGAGGTGATTGATGCCTTTCTAATGCAAATAAAAAAGATTTATGCATATAATAGCATTTTAGCACTTTAGCTGACTTGCACATTACCGTGGTAGATTTTAGTGCTTTCTAGAATGACAGCTTTAAGCAGGCTGTAACTCAGGAGAACGGAGGCAGTCATGTGCAACCTCCACCTCCATTGACTTGGCTACCTCCGTTGTCCCTCATTTTAGGAAACAGTCCTCTAGAAGCATTAGCTAGTTTTTTCTAAAATCTGCCTTTCAGAAATCTCTTTGAATTTGCTTAACCTCTGAGGATTTTTATGGTTGCCAGGTTAGGTCACTTTCGTCTTCATGTTAAGTAGATAAGTAACCAGACACATCGTTTACCTTCTTTACCCCCAATTCAGAACCAGTTCATGGCGATGTGATCTTGCATTCCTTTCTGCTGATTGGGTTCCGCGATGGGAACCACCACAGCTCTGCCACTGTGATCAGAAGTCATAAATGTCTCAGAAAATTCAAGCCTCGTTTACCCTAGTGAAGGAAATTGCAAGATAATATTTGTTGAATTCCAGCTGTATTCTGAGCTTTGTTTTAGGTTGAGAACCTTGAGATTGGACTCATTCTCTGTTTGGACTTACCAGAAAATATCCAACAACAGGAAGCCTACAGGACCATACTGTGCTCCAATATTAAGGAATCAAAACAAAACGTGTTTTTCTATCAGCCCAGCAGTGGGGTTGCTGTCTTGGAGTGGTCTTGCTGAAGATCCCAACTGATAGAAACCTGGCACCTATTTTGTGGCTGAAGTGACCCCTTTGCATCCAGAAATGCAGTGGTACTTTGTATTTTGGGTCATTTGTTGACCAGTATCTTGCCCTGTCCTAGAGTATAGGAAAAAAAGCTTAGGACAGATGGACAGATAGCACGCAGTGCTGAAAAGAATGTCTTATACCCTTTTCTCATCCTGTTCTTTTGTTGTTGAATACTGATAAAATGACCTCCACGGTCAAGAGAAGGTAAGTACCAACGGCAGCAGAAGGAAGAATTTGGGGTTATTGTCACCAGGTCGCAGAGCATGCGATCCTTAAATAGTTGTGCCACAGGAATTCACAGAGTTCTTGGAAAATTCACTTTTCCTCAGACCTGGTCTGAGAGCCCCAAGTCTGGTGGATGATGTGTGTGTAACAGGCACCACAAGTCTTGTTTTTCTCCCAGACTCTTCTTGCTCAAGTTTGAACCTAGTGGGACGTCTACCTCTTTTAGTTGTCGGGCAGGCAAAGGTTATGCAACTGCATGAGGGAAGGCAGATGAACAAAATAGTAAACACGGTGATGAAGAACGAGCTTTGGAGTTAATTGTCCTGAGTTTGATTATTAAACATGGCTCTTACCAGTTGGGTGGCCTCAGACGAACTACTGAACTCTGAGCTTAGTTTCCTCATCTGTGAGCTGAAGGTAGTAGTACCTTCATGGGGTTGTGAGCATTAAAGGAGAACATGGATGTAAAGCACACAGTAAATGATCTTTATTACTGCGACAGTAGTCCCTGTTTTTAAGGCTCTTGGAAGTTTTCCCTCCTCGAACACTATGAAGGGATTTTAATTACTATTTTTGAGTAAGATTCTTGTTTTAAAAGATTTTGTTTACTATCAGAGATTGTATTTGTGAAATGAAAGTTCATTTTCCCTTTACTAATCAAAAATGTAACTGGTATGAGGAGGTTTTTGCCATAACTAATCTCCCGGGGTTCTTGTTATTCCAGCTGAAAGCAGGTAACTGACGTTATAGCTGGAGCCGTTTTATGATGGGTTAGATTTATGATTTCCAGTAGGCTCTTTGAAACATTGCTTAGGGGTCAGAGAATCCCTGTTCCTTTTCATAGGTTCTAGACCAGATCCTTCTCAGTGCCAACACAGTCGGCTTCAGGATAAAAAATTAATGTTAAACTGGGGTGCAGCTGGATTCTTTCGAGACTTTGAGCAGTGGCGGACTTATTTTCTCCTGGAGATTGCAGTCCATTGACTTGTATTTTCATATTTCAGGCTTCAGTGCAAAAGGAAAACTAATGGCTGAGTTTTCTAGAGCTGTTTTTTTTGGGGGGGCTTCACAGTCTCAAAAAGTAGTAACTGTGTGGTACCTTAAAGAAAAAACTTCGGATGCTATGAATTCTGTAAACTAGCACATTGTATCCTTTTTTCTGGGCGCACAATTACCTGATAAAAATTAAATAAACCATCAAGAGACATCATGGGCCAGTGATGACAGAGGCGAGTATTGTTCCAAGTTCCAAGGGCTGAGAAACCAACACACGCAGAAATGAGCAAGGAAGTGTCCACAGCCTTGGGGCTACATGCCCTCCGGGGAGGAGCGCATTTTGTGTAAGTGGAGAGGAAGTGGGGGGTGGTGATGGAGCACTTGAGCAGAGCACACAGGTGTAAAGTGATTAAGGTTATGGGCGAGAAGAAGGTGTGGAAACTACACAGGAGCAGACCTCCCGTGTCTTTGAAGAGATCTGGTGGTTCTATCCCCTCCGTGTCTAAAGCGTTTGGAACACTGCCTCTTTCTTGGTTGCTGGTGCCTATGAGGGGTGAATGGTTTTCGAGGGCTGCTGTCTGGGAGCACGTTTCTAGGTGACAGAGTCCAGTGACTGGACTGCCTTCAGGGTTGCGTAGGAAGAGTTAACGGGAACACCGTGCGTGTGAGATCTGTCCTAAACCAGCCCACAGTCTCCCTGCACCTGGCTCTGTCCTTGCCGCTCCGCCCGGTGCTGCCTCGCCTGCTTCCTTGCTGTGTCTGGCCCTCTCCTACTCTTAGCCTTCTTTCCGCCTGTCCACCCCTTCCCTGCCTCCCCTTCATCCCTTGCCGGATACGTTTTCTCCAGGTTTGTGACTTTACTGGACCCTTTTGGCAAGGAAGAGGAGGAGAACAGATGTGGGTTAGGTGATATGTAGTGATGTCCAAGTGCCCAAACATGACGTGACTGCCATATGGTCTTAGGTTGCATTAATTGGAGTTAATATTTCAAAGAAGGGAGGTGGTCTCTTCCTACTCTGAGTAACTGAGGCCACAGTTGGAGTAGGTACAAGGAGGGCAGCACAGAGGGTAGCAGTTAATGTGGGGCTCTGGAGACAGGCTGCTTGCATTTTACTTCCTAGCTTTGTGACCTTGCGCAAGATATTAAACTTCTGTTGTGTTGTGCGGGGTGTAGCTGGTGTTTTAGTTTAAGAATGTGCAGGGACATCCCTGGAGGTGCAGTGGTTAAGACACTGTGCTTCCACTGCAGGGGGCACACGTTCGATCCCTGGTTGGGGAAATAAGATCCCACATGCCACGTGGTGTGACCTAAATAAATAAATAAATCCACCTTTAAAAAATACTGTTTTTAATTAAAAAGGAAAAGGATGTGCAGATGATGACCTGCAGAATGAGCAGACACAAACCACCCACGTGGGGGTGGGCGAGGGGCTCCCTCAGCACCCCAGCTCCCACTTTGGGAAGGTGAAAAGCCCAGGTCATTTTGACTGAAGGCACAGTTTCAATACACTCACAAGAAGGAGGCAAAGTCACCAGATTCATTACTTACAGATCCCAGAAATGTGGGTGGGAGAGCAGAGTGAACGTGGGGGTAGGGGGGCAGCCCCCATCCGGGGTCATAGCGGGCAGGACATAGAGAACAGGATTTATAAGGTCACTTATAACTGCAGGCTCAACTCTAAGGGGTTATTTTAAAAGATGCCCGGGAAAAGCAAAAGGAACTTAGGGCCGGAATCCCAAGCTCAGGCCCTTATCTAACTGTCCAGACTCTGGGCGTGAGCCGGGTGCTCACACTGAAGTGCCTAGGCAGCAACTCAGAAGAGCTGTTTTCTCATCACATCTGTGTCTGTTTCCTCATCTCCTAAATGGGAAAGAATAACAAATAAGCTCTCTCATGGGGTTGTTGAAGATTAAATTGAGGTAATAGAGTTGTGCTTAGAATGGGTCTGGCAGGTATGTACCCAATACAAATTGGTTACAAGTTATAATTAGTTGGCTGGGAATCAGTCTTTAAAGAAGCCTAGAGACAAAATGCAGCAGATTTAGAGGATGTGATTATAGAGGCAGGGGGAGAAGCTGTGTCAGATATCTAAGTGAAGGCTGAAGGACTCGGGAATGTTTAGACTAAAGGAGAAAACTTAGAGGACATAAAAAACTTTTCAATATTTGGAGAAATTTCATATCATGTTTATCTTTTATATTCTGTGCAGCTCACAAGAAAGGACCCTGCCAAGCAGGGAAAATGGGGGGTGGGGGGTGAATTGGGAGATTGGGATTGCCATATATACATTACTGATAAGAAAAAAAATACCAGACGTACACTTTAAATATATGCAATTTATTGCATGTCAATTGTATCTCAATAAAAGTTCTTTAAAAAAAAAGAGAGAAAGGACCCTGTAATAGTCCTTAAAGAAATGAGGAAAGCAGTGGGAGTTGAGAAAGTAGTTTCATAATCGGAAAGACCAGAGTTTGAATTCCAGTTCCGCCACTTGCTAGCTGTACGACCTTGGAGGTTTACTCAAATGTTTTGAACCTCAGTTCATATAACTGTAAAATGGAAATAATAGTAATAATGCCTTCTACTGATGTTCTGAATGAAAGAGGTGATGGGGGTGGTTCATGGTAAGGCCCAAGTGTTTTATTAAATGAATTTGTTGTCTGATATCTGGCCTTCAAC
Source organism: Hippopotamus amphibius kiboko (assembly GCF_030028045.1). Lineage (NCBI taxonomy): Eukaryota > Metazoa > Chordata > Mammalia > Artiodactyla > Hippopotamidae > Hippopotamus > Hippopotamus amphibius. Next base: position 4,482,945 of record NC_080192.1, read on the forward strand.
TTTGCAGGTCTAAACTTCTGTAATTAACCTACCCAGGGTGATTTTGGTGACAGACTGACACCAATATATCTTTCAGGGTTATAGTAGATAGGTCCCCCGAAAGATATGTCCATGTTTGAACCGCCGAAACCTGTGAATGTGACCTTATTTGGAAAAAGTGTCTTTGCAGATATAATTAAGGACTTCGAGATGAGATACTCCTGGATTTTCCAAGTGGGCCTTAAATGCCATGAGTGGCGTCTCAGTCAGAGGGAGGAAGAGGAGAGGACCATGTGAAGATGGAGGAAGAGAATGGAGTGATGCAGCTACAAGCCAAAGAGCATCTGGTCCACAAGGTGCTGGGAGAGGCAGGGAAGCGTTCTACCCCGGAGCCTTTGGAGGGAGTGTGGCTTCGCTGGAGTTTGGGTTTCTGGCCTCTAGAACTGCAAGAGAATAGTTTCTCTTGTTTTAAGCCGCCGTTTTTGTGGTACTTTGTTTCATCAGTCTCAGGAAACTAATACAGCCACTGGATAAAGTCCCCTTGATTAGGGAAAGCTATTTGGCTTAATTAATGATAAAAATTAATTTAAGAAAATAATTCCATCAAAAGAAGGTGTTGTTAGTGACAAAAACCAGATAAGCTGGGTTTGGAGAAGATTTTGCCAGGTGAATTCATCCCTGTCCAGGTGAAGAGGTGAGGAACCAGTCATTCTGGTTCCTACAGGAATGACTTATTTAGTGGGGCAGGGATGCCTCATTATGAGGCCACTTCCTGGTCCATGTGAAATTCCTCAAGGCTGTCCTTTCTTTGCCGCACTTCAGCATTTACCAACGCACCTCTGATGGACTGTCACTGCTGAGAAATGCTCTAAAGTATGAGGATTCCATGGTCCAGTTAGTTTGGAAAATGCTATCTCCACAACCTTGGAGCTTCACCAGCACAGTATCAAATATGATTCCTTAATAAACGGATCTGAGAAGTTGTGATATAAAGTTATTTCAAAGCATTTAACCCAGGTTTTCACAAGTTTACTTGAACACACAAGCCTTGTGCAACAAGGTAGCCCACGTCAGAAATATTAACAGTTACACTCCCTAGGGGCCTCGGTACTGGGAGAGAGGCCTTGCTAAAAAATGCCAGAAATTCAAAACACTGATAAAATAATACATTGGTATTCTTTTACTACTTCACCCTTACAATAGTTTCCTAGGGTTGCAATAACAAATTCCCACTAGGTCTCTAGTGGGGAATCCACGTCTTGCCTCTTCTAGCTTCTGGGGGTTGTCCCAGCATTCCTGGGCTGTGGCCGCCTCACTCCGATCTCTGCCTCTGTCTTCACACGGCTTTCCCTGTGCATCTCTGGTACTTTCCTTTCCTTCTCTCTTGTAAGGACACTTGTGATGGCTTTTAGGACCCACCCAGAGAGTCCAGCTGGATTATCTTCATCTCCAGATCCTTAGTTTAGTCACATCTGCAAAGACCTCTTCGATAAAGTAACGTGTAAAAATTCCTGGGGGTAAGGCTTTGTATCTTTGGGTGGCCATTATTCACCTGGGCCTAGGAGACAGACTATATCCCTCATCATGTTTTTGTTTGGTTTTCACTTATGCTTATATTTTCAGGTGGCTAATACATGCCATGGATCAATATGTAAAGGTATAAAAAGATACAGAGGACAATGTTCTATTTCTTTTAAAAATTTAGTTACTCAGAACCGTAAAACATCTTTCAATCCCTGTATTTCCTTTTATTATTTTCTCCCCTGAATGTTTGTCGCCTCTTCCCTGCTTATCCAAATTCTCCTTTATTCTTTCAAACCTCATCTCGGCTTGTCTCGTAAGTCTTCACTGAGGGTCCCAGCTTTTGCAGGGCCCGTCCTCAGAGTCCCACAGCACTATTGATGCCATGCTTCCTTGGCGTCGCTGTCTGCCTTGTCTTGACATTTAAAGTGGAAGTTTGTGGGGCTTCCCTGGCAGTCCAGTGGTTACGAATCCGCCTTCCAATGCAGGGGACACGGGTTTGATCCTTGATCGGGGAACTAAGATCCCGCATGCAACTAAGCCTGTAAGCTGCAACTACTGAGCCCGTGTGCCACAACTAGAGAGCCAATGTGCTGCAACTACAGAGCCCATGCAATCTAGAGCCCATGTGCCACAACTAGAGAGGAGCCTGTGTGCCACAAGGAAGAGCTTGCACACCACAATGAAAGATCCTGCATGCCGCAACTAAGAAGCAACACAGTCAAAAATAAATATTAAAAAAAAAGAAGTTTGTGTGTGTGTGTGTGTGAATGAACACGAATGTGTGATCTTCCCGTGTACAAATAAGATCCTGAAACATTGGTTCCCAACTCTGTGGTCCTCTGCTCTCTAGGGGTCTTAAAGTTGTGGTGATAGGTTTGGTACCATTTCACATAGTCAGGGACATAGCTAGAGTTGTGAAAATAAAGGAGACACGGTCCCTACTGATAGGGCATTCAGAAGCTGGAGGGAGATACAGTCCAGCATGAGTGCTATGATAGACACACCCATCTCACGGTGTCCGTGTGCTTGGGAGGATACACTTCAGCAAGTGTTATGCTTCAAAAAGTTTATCAGTAGCCACATATCTGCCCCTCAGGGAGTCCTCACAGTTTAATTAGGATGTCACATATTTCTCTTGGTTGAGATTTGATCATCCTAATATGGTAATTCTAGATGTTGCCCGCTGATCAGAGTTGACTGGCATGTAGTCTTTAGTCTTTGATTTTTAAAATTGAGGAATTTATAAGTTGATGAATGTAGTTTGGCAGATGAAAGCTTTCAAAACTTGGGAGTCCATTGAGGGGAGGAAATGAACAAATGGCATAAAAGGAATCACTTTCCTAGTGGGCAGTGTCTTAAACTTACTCCTATTGTACACATGATAGTTGTTTGTTATGGGCTGGGTGGTGCCCCCCCCCCCCCCCATGGTAAAGTCCTATGACAGAATGTGGCCACACTTGGAGACAGGGTCTTTAGGGAATTAAGTTAAAATGAGGTCATTCGGGTGGGCCCTAATGCAATATGAATGACATCTTTATAAGAGGAAATTTGGACACAGATGCATGTACGGAGGGAAGACCGTGTGAAGATGGCCATCTAGGAGCCCAGGAGCGAGGCCTGAGAAGAAGCCAACCCTACCAACAGCCTGATTTGGGATTTCTAGCCTCCAGAACTATGAGAAATTTGTTGTTTAAGCCAGTCATACTGTGGTGTTTTGTTATGGCAGCCCTAGTAAATGAATACATTGTTTCACAAATATTTTCTTATGTTGAAATGTGAAGTCTGATTTTGGCACTCAGGGACCTTCACATCTGGCCCCAGTCTATCTTGTCAGCCTCTTCTTCCAATGTTCCCCGTCATGCCCTCTATACCCTCTAGCTTCTCAGTGTTCACCAAATACATCTGCCTTTTAAAGTCTCTCGGACATTGCTGGGGGTTCTCTGCCTGGATTGCTGTTTCTTCTCCTGGTTGGGCCTCTTTGAAAACCTCACTTAAATGTGTGCTCTGTGGAGCCTTTCAGGTCTCCCAAGCCAAGCTAGAAGCACGTCTCATGTTGTATTCAATATTTTCATGAGATATCTGTTCTTAGTAGACAGTGTGCTCCTAAGGCGTAGGGCTTCATCTGATTCACTGCCATCTCTCTAGAGCCAAATGTGGCCTATTTGTCTGCTCAGGCTGCCGTGACAAAATGGGATGGGTGGCTTAAATGACAGACTTTTATTTTCTCACAATTCTGGAAGTTTTAAGTTGCAGATCAAGCTCTAGCAGGGTTGGTTCCAATTAAGAAGTCTCTTCCAGGCTTGTAAATGGCCTCCTTCTCACTAAGTCCCAACATGGCATTTCCTTGGCGTGTGGTGGGCGCAGAGGGAGAGAGAGCAGAGAATGGAGGAAAGAGACCTCTCTGGTGTCTCTTAAAGGACACTAATCCTATCAGATCAAGGCCCCACCCCATCTTACTTTACTGTAATTACTTCTGTGTAAACCCTGTCTCCAGGGACAGTCACATTGGGGGTTAGGATTTCAACATATGAATTTGGGGCTGGGCCCACAATTCAGTCCACAGCGTGTGGTCAATCCGGGCTTAAAATGATTTGGGAACAAAAGACTCAAAAGATCATTCGTGAACACCAGTCTCTGTCTAGATATGAACTATAGGTAATTCTATTTTAATAAAAAGACTTTTAATAAAAAGACTTTTGAATAAAAAGTGGATGTAGAATATTGAAAACAATGAGTACAAGTGGAATGAGATATCTGAGATTATGTATCTACATAATTATGTGCAGAATACTTGCACCGAGCTGTAATAGGCAAGGATACTACAGTCACTCTGATTGGAATCTTTCCCAGAGGAACATATTGCATTTCAGATATCTATCATAGCAATAAGCCATCCAATCTATGATTTAGCTTATTTCCATAATTGTTTTGCACTTCAGGCTCTTTTTTTTTTTTTTGCCAGCAAAACTCACATTTGGCATAGACTTCCAAATGCAAAATAAATTTTTAATATTTGTAGTCATATAAACTTCCTATGAGAGGAACATCTCAGCATACTATGAAGACAGAGACTAAAGGTGGGTAAGCTACTGGGTAAAGCTCCACATGATAGAGAAAAATGAAATTCTGATTTAGCATTTCACTTTTGAGGTTTTTTTGTAGTAAAAGCCAACACTGTGAGAGGGGTCATGGAGAGACAAGCAGTTAAGAAACTAAGATGACCTGAGTGTGACACATAAAGCCACGTACGGAGAATTTAGAGAACTTAATCATGAGAGAAGCCCGGTTGCAGTCCGCACAGATTCTACATAGGTTCTAAATGGAGAGAAAACCCTGACAGCTGTGTAGTTTGGTGGTTATGCTTTTCAGATGAAATATATAATCTGGGTGAAATATAATGTAAAGTCTGAGGATACTGGAGACATGGTGCATATGAGTTTCACAAGAGAAAACTGAAGAGGGAGTTAGAGGTTGGTGTGTGAGTTTTTGTTGTTTTTTTTAATGGTAATTTGTTTAATAACTGGAATAAATGGTCATCCATCTTAAAAACAAGAAAGCTAAATTCCTACCTTATGCATTAAAAATAGGGCATGCTAGTTTTTAATCTACAACTTTATAATAGACCTTGTATATGGTACTTGATGAGGTCCGCTCAAGGATAACTCTGACTGCAGAAAATGAATACAGTCGTTGCACATTACAAAATATGAACCCTTATACTGCACCCTAGAAGCCACTTAGAGAACAACATTGATATCCAGTGGAAAATCTCACACATTCTCTAAGCTCCAAGTAAGATAAGTGGAAGCACTTCTGGAATGGTGCACCAGGGACACCCAAAAATCAACTCTTTTACAAAAGCAGCCAGACCAAAGTACAGGAAACAAAAAGTGACAGAATTGAAGGGAGAAATAGACAATTCAACAATAATGGCCGAAGACTTCAATATCCCACTTTCAATAATGCATAGAACAAGTAGGCAGAAGATCACCAAAGAAATAGATGACTTAAACCGCACTTTAAACCAGCTCGACCTGGCAGATATCTGGAGAACACTCCACCCAAAGCAGCAGAATGCACATTCTTCTCATGTGCACATGGGACATTCCCAGGACAGGCCATATGTTAGACCATAAAACAAGCACATAAAGTTAAAAGGACTGAAATCGTGTGAAGCACGTTCTCCAACCACAGTGGAATGAAATGAAAGATCAGTAACAGAAGGAAATTTGGGGAAGTAAAAAATATGATATTTAAACATCACACTCATAAATAAAGAATAGACTAAGAGAATTACACAGTAAATTAGAAAATACGTAGAGATGAATGAAAATGAAGATATACTAGAACTTAAGGAAACCAGCAAACACAATGCTTAGAAGGAAATTTATGTTACACAGAAGAAAGATCTCATGGAAATTGCATTTAACATCCTAAAGTTATAACATTATTTTTAAAAAATTTGTTTTCTTTAAGAACTTTTATTGAGATACAATTGACATACAATAAACTGCATATATTTAAAGTGTACAATTTGATATTTTTTCTTATTAGTAATGTATATTTAGCAATCCTAATCTCCCAATTCATCCCCCCCCCAACCCTCCCTGCTTTCCCCACGTGGTGTCTATATGTTTGTCCTGTATATCTGTGTCTCTATTTCTGCCTTGAAACTGGTTGATTTGTACCATTTTTCTATATTCCGCATATATGTGTTAATATATCATATTTGTTTCTCTCTTTCTGACTCACTTCACTCTGTATGACAGTCTCTAAGTCCATCCATGTCTCTACAAATGTCCCAATTTCGTTCCCTTTTACAACTGAGTAATAGTCCATTGTATATATGTACCACATCTTCTTTATCCATTCATCTGTTGATGGACATTTGGGATGCTTCCATGTCCTGGCTATTGTAAATAGTGCTGCAATGAACATTGGGGTGCATGTGTCTTTTTGAATTATGGTGTCCTCTGGGTATATGCCCAGTAGTGGGATTGCTGGGTCACATGGTAACTCTATTTTTAGTTTTGCAAGGAACCTCCATACTGTTTTCCATAGTGGCTGTATCAATTTACATTCCCACCAACAGTGCAAGAGCGTTCCCTTTTCTCCACACCCTCTCCAGCATTTACTGTTTGTAGATTTTCTGATGATGCCCATTCTAACCGGTGTGAGGTGATACCTCATTGTAGTTTTGATTTGCATTTCTCTAATAATGAGTGATGTTGAGCAGCTTTTCATGTGCCTCTTGGCCATCCGTATGTCTTCTTTGGGGAAATGCCTATTTAGGTCTTCTGCCCGTGTTTTGATGGGTCGTTTGTTTTTTTTGATGTTGAGCTGCATGAACTGTTTACATATTTTGGAGATTAATCCTTTGTCTGTTGATTCATTTGCAAATATTTTCTCCCACTCTGAGGGTTGTCTTTTGGTCTTGTTTATAGTTTCCTTTGCTGTGCAGAAGCTTTTAATAAAGTTATAACATTCTAATTTGAATTTGTACCAGCCTAAATTCAGTAACATACAAAAACTCTGCCCCTTTGCAACTCCATCCCCTCTCTTTTGGTTACTGATATCCCTGCAATTAACTGCTACCCTCTGTGCTGCCCTCCTTGTACCTACTCCAACTGTGGCCTCAGTTACTCAGAGTAGGAAGAGACCACCTCCCTTCTTTGAAATATTAACTCCGATTAATGCAACCTAAGACCATATGGCAGTCACATCATGTTTGGGCACTTGGACATCACTACATATCACCTAACCCACATCTGTTCTCCTCCTCTTCCTTGCCAAAAGGGTCCAGTAAAGTCACAAACCTGGAGAAAACGTATCTGGCAAGGGATGTAGGGGAGGCAGGGAAGGGGTGGACAGGCAGAAAGAAGGCTAAGAGTAGGAGAGGGCCAGACACAGCAAGGAAGCAGGCGAGGCAGCACCGGGCGGAGCGGCAAGGACAGAGCCAGGTGCAGGGAGACTGTGGGCTGGTTTAGGACAGATCTCACACGCACCGTGTTCCCGTTAACTCTTCCTACGCGACCCTGAAGGCAGTCCAGTCACTGGACTCTGTCACCTAGAAACGTGCTCCCAGACAGCAGCCCTCGAAAACCATTCACCCCTCATAGGCACCAGCAACCAAGAAAAAGAAAAGGGTCGTGTTCCAAACGCTTTAGACACGGAGGGGATAGAACAACCAGATCTCTTCAAAGACACAGTTATAAGACCAAGTTACAATACTACTAGCTTTTAGGTTAATATGTTTTCAATGCATTAGTCTCTTAAGTCATGAAGAAAACAAAAAGTGAAGTTACAAGCCATTGTTACAATAATATTAGCTTTTAAGCAACTGCACTGTGTTTTTACCTTTATTGAGATCTTTGTTTCTCCTTACAGCTTCGAGTTACCGTCTAGTGTCTTCACTTTACCTCACAGGACTCCCCTGGAGAATTTCTCTCAGGGAAAGTCTAGTGGTAACGCTCCCTCAGCTGAGTGTCCTCATTTCTCCCTCACTCTTGACAGTTTTGCTGGATTCTTTTCAGCTCCAGATTTCCTTTCTGGCTTCTTTTTAGGTTTTCCATTCCTTATTGATATTTTCCTTTCGTGTGTACATGATTTTCTTGTCCAACTAAAGAAGGATGTGGAGAAGTTGTTTTAAAGTCTTTGTCTAGTGTACCTGCCATCAGGTCTTTTTCAGGGACAGTTGCTGTTGATTTGTACCCCCCCTTTTTTTAAATAAATTTATTTATTTATTGGCTGCATTGGGTCTTCGTTGCTGCACACAGGCTTTCTGTAGTTGCGGCAAGCGGAGGCTACTCTTCATTGTGCTGTGTAGACTTCTCATTGCTGTGGCTTCTCTTGCTGTGGAGCACGAGCTCTAGGCACGCGGGCTTCAGTAGTTGTGGTGCACAGGCTCAATACTTGTGGCTCACAGGCTCTAGAGCGCAGACTCAGTAGTTGTGGCGCACGGGCTTAGTTGCTCCATGACATGTGGGATCTTCCTGGAGCAGGGATCAAACCCATGTCCCCTGCATTGGCAGGCAGATTCTGCACTGCCTAGGAAGTCCCTGTTTTTCCCCTTTGAACGGACCATACTTTCCTGCTTCTTTGTATGCCTTATGGTTTTTTGTTGAAAACTGGACATTTGAATCTAATAAAGTGGTAATTCTGGAACTCAGATTCTTCCCCTTCCTCAGAGTTTGCTGTTTTTCGTTAATATTATTATTATTGGCTTGGCCAAAAAGTTCATTGCAGTTTTTCTGTAACATCTTATGAAAAACCCAAACTTTTCAGCCAACCCAATATTATTATTTATTATTGTAGGCTGTCTCTGTGCTGAGGATCAGGCTGAGGTAGACATTTGAGGTCTTCTTATGTCTTTTCTGAGCTTTTCCTTGGGCATGCATGGTCATTTTCTAATTTTACCCATATATGCAATTGTTTTTGAATGTCCTGGTCTTTAATGTCTGCCTCCCAAAAGGGGAGAAAGAGAAAAATGAAGGGGGAAAAAGGACAGTGGCCCTTTAAAACCCTTGGAAGTCACTTCAGCTGTGGGGGTGGGGCTTGCAGCGATGGGGGAGGTGTGACAACAATAGCTGCTTCTTTGCACGACTGTGATCAGAAGCAGCAGTCAGTGACCTGAGCTCCAATCACCACTATTGAGAAAACAGGGTCCTTTTTGCCCACCCTAGCTCTCACCAGCTGTGTGCAAGCCGCCTGCCACCGTGCAAAGAGCTGAAATTGACCAAAATTAATCACAATTTACCATCCAAGCCTTCTCCTGGAAGTTGCAAGCCTTCAATAGACTCCAAAGTTCTGAAAGAGTTACCATCAGATAGATTCAGCCAGGGCTGTATCATCCTGGTGAGGAGACAGCTTCCTGGTGCTTCCTACTCCACCACCGTCCCAGAATCTTCTCTCCTGATATCATTTTGTGAATCTGAAATTCATACCGTGTACACCCTTTGGTACTTCACCTTTTTAAATGTATTTTTTGAGGTTTATCACATTTATATATTTAGGCCCTGGTTACCATTTAAACAGTAGTACATTTTCTTTATCCATTCTATTTCTATTTATTCTTTTATTTCCCCACACAATGACTAGTGTGTGACATTAACTGTGAGCTGTTGTTACTGGTGGACGCTTAGAAACCATCATTTCTGTCTTATTGTAAATAGTAGTTCATTAAACATGCTTATCAATGTCTTTGTGTCCACATGCAGGAGAGGTTTTCTAGGCTAGGCTCCCGGAAGTGGAATTGCTGGGTCCTAGGACAGACGTTTAAACTTTACTAAGTATTGCCTGGTTATTCCCCAACGTGGCTATTCCAATTTATGTTCCCACCAGCAATGTGAGAGAGTTCTTTTTTTGTAAATCCTCACTGACACATGGTATTATTAGACTTCTTTTTAAAACATGAAATAGTTTATAATGACATACGGAGAACAAGATAGAGTTCCCACGGACTCTATCCAGTGTAAGAAATGAAACTGCAAGTAAAAATGAAGCTCTCCGTATTCCTCCCTGATCCCATTCTCCTCCTTCCCCCTCCCGGATAAACAATATCCTGAATTCTGTGTTTATCATTCCCATGGAGGCTTTCATAAGTTTATAATATTACTACACATGTATCTATCCATAAATATGTCTTATACGTTGACAAAATGATTTAAAACTGTATGTAAATGATAACACACAGTCTACACAACTTTCTGTCACTTGATTTTTTTTTTTTTACACTAAACTTTATGCTTTTGAAGTACTGGTGATGACAGTGACGGTGATGATACTATCAAACACCTACAAAGTACTTGCAGCATGCCAGGCCTCGTTCTACAAGTTGTCTGTCGTAACTGTTACACTGCAGTCCATCAACTAAGGGCACCACAGGTTATCCATTTTCAAATTTGTACCATTCCTAGTAACGTTGTGACGAGTGTTCTTCTATGTACATCCTTGTGGAGTAGTTTCGGAGTATACCTAGGAGTAGAACTGCTGGGTTATAATGGTACTGGTGAAACGGAGCAGGACCCTGTGGTCCTTCCCCGCAACCCCAAGTCCTCCGCCTACTTTTTGTCTGTGGAAAAACTTTAGCCAAAGACTAAGTTTAATCAGAGAAGTGAGAAAATGCAGAAACAAAGGAAAACAGTCAAAGGAGACCAAATAATAATAGTTTAGTCACTAAGCAAAGTCAAGGACCTTTAGTTGCTCCTCAAGGGCTATAGGTAATATTTAAGCTGTATCCTGGGAGCTGTCTTGTAAATACTGAAACCCCCACCAGGTGGAAGGAGTTAACTACATGATGACCAGGTTGTAGCCATGACATAAGCTGCCACAATTCCGAGAACCGGCCTCAAAGAAATGGAATAAACCGACCCTGGAAATGAAGATTAACTGTACCTAAAACAATCAAGATGACGCTGGTCAGACCACCGATGACCAATTTCAAGACGACTGTCGGAGCTGACTGTGCTGTTTCTGCATGTAGTCCCCTCCCTCTGTGTATAAAAGCTCTTGCTCCCTGATTGAGGCATTTGGACAGGTGTCCACCCTGCCCCCACCTGGTTGCCAGCAACCAAAATAAAGCAAACTTTCCTTTCCACCAACCTGGCCTCTTTATTGGCTCTTGAGCAGCGAGTGGCTGGACCCCACTTTCGGTTACACCAGCATCTTCAGCTCTACTCGATGATATCAAATGGTTTCCCCATTTGACAAACACACCCAAGGGGTGTTTGTACCACACCTTAAGCAATGTATGCGAGGTCCTATTGTTCCACATTTTCACCCCAGAACGTGATTTTGTTCAATTGAAATATTTTTCCAGTCTGATGTATGTGGAAGGGAATCTCATTACTTTGATTTGCATTTCCCTGATTACTGTGAGATTGAGCATCTTTTTTTTTTTTTGACATTTTGTTTCTTCTTTTGTCCATTGACCATTCATATTTTCCCCCATTTAAAAAAATTAAAAAAATTAAAAAAATTTTCTCCCCTTTTTTCTAACGTAGACTTTGGCTTTTTTTGTAAAAATTCTTAATATGTTTTGGACTTAATCCTTGGCATTACAAATGGCTTCTACTCTGTGGCCTGACTTTTCTCTCTGCTATGGTGACTTTTGTTGTAACAAAGTTTTTAATTTTTTTATATACTCAGACTTAGCAACCTTTTCCATTATAGTTTGTGTGTTTTGCCTGTTAAGACCTTTGTTATCCCAAGATCCTAAGAATATTTTACTTTTCTTCTATTTTATCCTTCTATTTGCAATTTTTCTATTTTTCTTCTAGTTTTTCTATTTTTAAAATCCTTCTATTTTCTTTTATTTAAAGTTTTGCTCTTCCCTTTCAGGTTTTTAACCCGCCTTGAATTTATTTTGAATGGTAGGAAGCAATTCAACTTTAATTTTTTCATATAAAAAACCAACCGTGTCGAGCCCCATTTATTAAATCCTTTTTCTTTTGTAATGCTGGCTTATCATATGTCATGTTTTCATGTAATAAGCGTGAGTCTGTTTTGGTGCCCTCTCTTCTGATTCACAGTGTATTTATCTCAGTACCAATAACTTCATTATAATAGCTTCCTAGTGAGCCTTGATAAACAGCAAAGCAAGTCCCCCTACGTTATTCAAAACATTCTTGGTTCTACTTGACTCTTTGCTCTTCCACGCACATTTTGGGATCAGTTTACAAGTTCTGTTGAGATTTTGTGTGGAATTGCATTTAATATTAACATTTACTATCAGTTTGGGGAGAATTCCCATCTTTGAAATGACAGATTTTCTCATCCATGTTTGTTATTCAAAAAATTTCATGATTTTATGCTTTTGTTGGATTTATTCCTAGATACCTTAAATGCTTTGTAGCTGTTGTGCATGGCAGCTCTTTAAAAACTACAGTTTCCAACAGTTTGTTGTGGGTGTAGACACATAATTGACTTTTGAATATTCATCTTATATCCTGTAAACTTATTGGACTCTCTTTACTCATGGCTTGTCTTTGATCCTCTGATTTTCTGTATTAGAATCTTCTGCAAATAGTGACAGATGCGTTCTTCATTTCCAGTATACTGTGTGTATGTGCGTGTGTGCCTGTGTGTATTTTGTCTAACAGTGTTGGTCAAGATGCGGTGAAATTGCACAGTGGAAGGGATGTTCAAAAACATTATCACTCAATCCTAACTTATAGTTTCTCAGGTTTTTGATCCACAACTTATTTTGAAGTTTGTTTTTAAAAATTCTAATGGTACGGACATTTTTTTGCTTGTTTTTTTGTTACTGATTTCTATTTTTATAAAATTGAGTTTGGGATTGGGTCTTTACTATCTTGATTTTTCATATTTGTTGAGTCTGGCATTATAGTTTGGAATATGATCAATTAGTGTAAATGTTCAATATGTCCTTGGAAAGATGGTATATTCTCTCACTGTGTGGATTTGTCAATTTGTCCTTGTAATTCTGTCAAGTATTGGTTTCTGTGTTTTGAAATTATGTTGTTAGGTTCAAAAAAGATTCACGAATTTTGCACCTTTGTGAGAAAATGTTTCTTTTAATATAGCCTCTTATCCCTATTGATGTTTTCTGCCGTTTAGTTTTTTCTGATATTAAAACAAGTATATCAGCTTTCCTTTGGTTAATATTTGCCTACTAAACATTTTCCCCCCTCCTTTTAGTCTCAATCTTCTAGGCACTTAGGTTTTAGGCGTGTTTCTTATAAACATCATACAGGTGCATTTTCTCTTCTCCAATCTGTGAGTCTCTGTTCTGCAGTTGGTAACTTTGTTTACAATTTGGTAACTGTAGATACACATGCATTCATTCCTACCACCTACTTTTGTACTTCCTACTTCTCATGTCTTTTACGATTTGATTAAAAAAAAATCTTCTTACCTCTGTTGGATCCATTGGGTTTTCATTGTATCCATTCCTCACTTCCACCCCACCCCACAGGTTTGAGCTTTTATTCTATTTCTATTTTAAACTTCATTTTTGACTTATCTGAAATTAATCAGTATCTCTCCTCTACTCTAGTCTTGAATAATTCCGAGACCTTAAAAGGCTTGACTCCAAATACCCAATGCTGTCTTATATATCATTATTGTCCATCATTTTACTTACACCTCATTTTTATAATCTTTGAATTATTTATTGTTCCTGTTGCTTTTAAACAGTCAGTGCTAATTTAGATTTGCGACGTAGCTACCAATTACTTTGTTTACCAGTTTTTCTTACATCTCTTTTTCAAGTCTTTTCTTTCTGAAATAAATCCCATAGTATTTCTTTCAGTGAAAACCCTTTATGGTGGTATTTTTTTAGTCTCTTAAGAAAAAAACCCTATTCTCTTCCTCATTGTTGTATTGACTTTTAGCTGGGAAATAACTACAGGTGGACCTTTATTTCTCTCAGCAGAAAAATTTACGTATGTTTCTTTACAGAGAGGTTCTGCTGTGCCACAGCCAGTTAGTGGGGGGTACTGAGGCTTCAATCCATGCCCGTGTGACACTGGAGCTGAAGTTCTCAGCCAAACCCTTTGTATTTGGACTCATCAAATAATGTAACATGTGAACAGTAACAAGTCCGCAGTGTATCTCCATCATGACAACACACAGGCAGATTTTAAAATACAATATTCAATCCAGTGCGGCAAGCATCTCGCAGACTTCTCAGTTGCTAAGCAACATGGGACGTACAAAGGATGTCGTGCTTTGGTGGAGGGCAGCGCTCTGTGGTCGGGAGGTGGGAGGCACCTCCTGCTTCAGCATCCCAGCCAGGGTTCTAGGTCCCGTGATGCTGGGAAACAGCAAACACATAAGGCTCTCTTTGAGCTGTGAATGTGCTTGTATACTGAGCACCCTCAATAATACGAATGCAAACATTGTATCCTGTCTGAGGAACCCCCTGAAACCAACCCTGGACGTGCACATACCTAGTCTACTTGGGGAAGTGACTGATTCCGGAGACTGGGGGCGTGTAACAGGGAACGAGGAAAACCAACAGAAGAGTGCCTTCTCCAGCTGCTTGCTGGGGCTCTGTCTTAGCCAGCATTCTCCAGAGAAGCAGAACCCAGACATTTACCGTAAGGAATTGGCCCATGTGTTGATGGAGCTGGGAGTGTTGACCGACAGGCTCAAGACCCGGGGAGCTGATGGTACAGAGGGAGTCTGAAGGCAGCCTGCTGAGAATTCCTTCTGTTTCAGGGAGTTCAGTCCTTGTTCCATCCAGGCCTTCAACTGATTGGATGAGGCCCACCCATACTATAGTGGGGACTCTGCTTTACCCCAAGTTCACCATTTTAATATTAATCTCATCCAAAAACACCCTCCAAATTGACATAGAAAATTAACCATCACAGGCTTGATCCCCTGGAACCACCTAGCAGTGTGTAGAAAGTGCCTCAGACAGTGCTACCTGGGACACAGAGGGAGCAGTTGTCTGCTGGTGCGGCATCCCATGGCCAAGGCTGTCCTATGGGACATTAAGTCAGTTCCCGACTGTGGATGTGTAAACTCTGGGCAGATTCCTGCAGGTGTCCTGCACTGGAGTGTCAGAGCAGCCCTGGGGCACAACGCCAGAGGAGCATGGGGCAGCAGCGTAACCAGGTGCCTCAGGGTACACCTGCATCAGCGTATACCTGCATCAGGGCACAACTGTTCAGGGTACACCTGCATCAGGGTACATGTGCAGGGTACACCAGCACTGGATGGAATAAAAGGTAGGATGGGAGAATATAAGGCCAGGGCATAAGAGAGGCCTAATTCTTTCTGAGTACCTTAGTTTTGCGTCAATGAACACCCTACTTCTCCGCTTTCTATTTGAGAATTTTAAAGTTACTGTTTTTCCACTCATGGTAGGAAGATCATTTAGTTTTTGTGACTCTCCAGGAATCACCAATGTCTTCGCTATGTCCTAATGACCCTGTCTGTCCCTGGCTGTCACTGTCCATCTCTCTATCCTGCAGTCCTCTTGACCACATGGTACCGTGAATACTGTTTCACCCTCCCAGCTGCCGTGAAGCCTTTGAGGCCACAGGTCCACCCTATCTTCCTGTTTCTCGATTCCTTGGTTCTTATTAATTGCTGAATAAATGTGGCTAGGACAAATGGAACAGGCTTTTCTTTTCGACTCTACCATATGGGTTCATTGTCATCGTGTTTTTAAAACTCTACAGTTGGCCTTACCCCAGTCCCTTAACCCCCTTGGCCCCATCTTCTCATGAATAACATGAGACAAATGTTACCTGCTCAAAGGTTCATCGCTCGAGTAAACGATGTGGTGGGTATGAGAGCACTGGTAAGTGTGAAGTGAAGTACGGCTGCAGGCTGTGATTGTCAGCTGCCTCTAGCGCTGCAGAGTTTGCTAGCCAGCCACCACAATCTACCTCCCTGTCTTCCACAGGACTGGACAGCCGTGGGGCTCAGCGAGAGACAGCACTTCCTGTCTCCCTTGCTGCTGGGGTGGCCTTGTGCCCAAGTGCAGGGATCCACGTGGAGACAAGGGTGCAACCTCAAGGTCGTCTCCGACATGGACGATGAGCCCAGCCCGGCATGGAGCTCCTTTCCCTTCTCACAAGCTGGAACCAGAACGTGCTCGCCACCCAGCTTTGACCCTGGGAGGAAGACGGGGCCCACGGGCAGCACAGCAACCAGGTGGAAAGGGCCTGGCTCACCACCTGGACCTTGGGACTGTTACGTGGTAAGCTGATCAGGTTTTCTTTCAGTCACTGTTCTTTGTTAGAGTCTCTCTGTTTCAGCAGCCTGGACTCTGTCCTGTTATTATGGTACAGTGTCAGTGTGAGTCTCATATAATGAAATCCTCTTCCTTTGACACGAAACTCATGTTGGACCGGAATCATTTGGCCTTATTTTTCTCTCGGGGAGGATGCTAAGCCGGAGGGGACAAGAGACACTGAGGACCGTGCTATCTTCACACCAGATACGTGATGGGTGGACAGCCCTTACCTTTCCTGCATTCCATTAGAATAACTCTCGACAAAGGTGTTAAGCTCATATCAAACCACCTTCCCTCTGAAGGCTTGGGCAGAGAAGGTGGAGCTGATATAATGACACCCCTGCTTTTCTTATCATGGCCTTGGCCAGGACTTTCTGTGACACGCATTTATTAATCAGTCTGCCTGGAAATTGGGGCTGAGGAAATTTTCCTAAAATGGGAAAAGCCCAATGCACTTGAGAACATTAGGCAGAGCTAAGCTCAAATTCCAACTTTATTACTTAACAGTGAAGTCACTTAATCTTCCTGAGTCCCTTTTTATTGTTTTTTTTCCAGCTCTTAAATGGGGCACCAAGAGTTGCTAGAGAGATCACATACCATTGAGACAAAAGGGCTCCAGTGTGTTTTGGAGCATTTTGTACACTGTTCACAAATACTCTTTTCTTTCCCCTTCTTTGCTCAGAAAAATTTGGGAGAATGCTTTATTAAAAACTTTTCTTGAATTACTTTATATTCCACTCTCTCGGAAGGTATCAGGCTCCCTCTAAAATGCACGTGATTTATAAAGTTTACAAAGTGCTTTCACGCTCCTTTTAGGAGTGATTATTTAGGATTATTTTCTTTTCCCAGTCCTGAGAGATGTGTGTTTGATGGAGTAGAGTTAATTCACTACAAAAGAGAAGGTAAGGACTTCCCTGGTGGTCCCACGGGTAGGGCTCTGCGCTCCCAATGCGGGATTGGGTTCGATTCCTAATCAGGGAACTAGATCGCACATGCTTGCTATAACTAAGAAGTCCTCATTCCACAACTAAGACCCGGCACAGCCTAAATCAATAAATAAATGTCTAAAGAGAAGGTGCTAAAAGACCGCGGTCCTTGGTTTATGAAAGCACTGCTGACCTTGATGGGAGGGAGGAGAAGATGGGAGGTGTTGGGCGATTTTGACTCTCAAGGTGAAGCAAATGAAAACCAGCTCGGGAAAGCCATGGTCAATTTCAAGTAAGACAGAAGCTCATAAGGCTGGGGCGGTCTGCCGAGATGAGGGTGTTACCATCACAGTTTAAATGGTGTCTAAAGCCATAAGGCAGGTGATTTCTAGGGCCCTGCAGGTTCCTGGGGTTTCCAGGTGTGGGCTAAATACTTTGTGTGTCCCTCTCTTCTCCTGCCCCCTCCTTCCTGTCTCCCTTTCCTCCTCCACCCGCTTCCCTTCAATCTCATTCTCACACACGGACACTGATTCGTATTCAAAGCAAAGCTTCATCCATTCGTTAAATATGTACTGAATAATAAATGCGTCAGATTCTAAGCAACTGAGAAACATATTCACGAGGAGCCACTGAAAACCAGGGCCCGTATCAGCTTTATTAAGGGGCCACACGAGTGCCCAGCAGCCTGGGAAGAGCAGGGTTCCTGGTGCCGCTGGACTGGGGCTGGTGGACCCACCTCCCCCTGTAATCCTAACTCACCCCTGTCACAGGCAGGGGGGCAGCACCCGGAACAGCCTGGCCTGATTTGCTCAGTGCAGGGAGAGTGGTGGTCTGAGGCAGCAGGAATCAGTGTCACCTGGTAGATGAGTCCCGGTGTCCTCTGTCCTTTCATTGCTGGTCCTGCCAGTGAGAGGAGGGGGCAGTGAGAGGTGAGCAGCATTCAGTACCCGCTCCAGGGGGAAGAGCAGAAGTCTGCCCTCTGGACCAGTGAGGGGAGGTCCGAGTGGGTGGGCGGGGACATAAAATCTCCTAACAGGGAGCTTCGAATTGTGTCTCCTCAAATTCATGTTGAAGTCCTAGCCCCAGGACCTCATGTGACCTTATTTGGGAATCAGTTGCTGCAGATGTAATTAGTTAAGATACAGTCGTACTGGACTAGGGTGACCCCTAATCCAACACGACTGGTGTCCACATAAAGAGAGCAGGCTTGGACGCAGGCTCACAGGGAGAAAGAGGGCCAAGGGAAAATACAGGCTCGGGCTTCCCTGGTGGCGCAGTGGTTGGGAGTCTGCCTGCCAATGAAGGGGACACGGGTTCCATCTCTGGTCAGGAGGATCCCACATGCTGCGGAGCAACTAAGTCTGTGCACCACAGTTACTGAGCCTGTGCTCTATAGCCCACGAGCCACAGCTACTGAGCACATGTGCCACCACTACTGAAGCCCACATGCCTAGAGCCTGTGCTCCACAACAAGAGAAGACACTGCACTGAGAAGCCCTCACACCGCAATGAAGAGTAGCCCCCGCTCACCATAGCTAGAGAAAGCCCGTGCGCAGCAACGAAGACCCAACACAGACAATAAAAATAAATAAATTAATTAAATAAAATTAAAAAAAGAGAAAATGGACGCAGAAACTACACCCCAGATGGCTAGCAAACCCCTAGACACTAGAGGAGAGGCCTGGAACAGTCTCCCTCAGAGCCCTAGAAGGAACCAGCCCTGCAGACACCTGGATCTGGGATTCTGGCCCCCAGCCTGTGGTGCTTTGTCCCTGCAGCCCCAGGACGCTACACAGAGGCCTTGACAGGAGGAGCCCTGAAGGAGGACGCAGGGCAGACACGGGGAGGGGGACCTCGCTGGCTGGGCCCCCGCAGGTGCTCCCCCTGCTCCTCCCAGAGCGGCCTTGCCCTGACACCCCCCAGAGCTCTGGGGAAGACCCTGGAGTCCCGGGGGTTAGGGCGGCGATTTCAGCCTGTTGCACCATCCTGTCCTCTGTCCAGGTCCCTGCTCATGGGACTCTAGTCACAGACTTGCTAATTACCAACCCCGTAAGCCAGAGCCAAAAGCAAAGTGAGCTGACAACGTGCTTGCAAACCACCTTGAGTCCCTGTGCGTGGGGAGGGCGGGGCTCACCTGCACGCCTCGTCTGCCTGATTCTATCTGCGAGAAATGCACACGTGCCCTGCCGCAGGTGGACGGCCGCAGTGGCGTGATCCCTGGCTGATGGAGCTCCCAGCGCCCTTGGGCTTTAAATGTGGTTGGTTCATAGCCTCAGCGGTTCTCTCATCTCTTTAGAAGTCACTGTCCTATTCACTCAGGTGATGAGGCCCTTAAGCACACACTCACCTTGTATAGTAGGTCTCTCTGCTACAGCAATACCCAAGACAACTTCTCCAAAATGCGCAAATGTAGGAGAATGGGGCTGGGGGAGGCCACGGCCCCAGGGGCAGCTTCCCAGTCACTGTGATGCCCCTCCTGAAGTCTCCTCCCTGCCTCCCCTTACCACCTCCCTGCACCCCTAGCACCCACTGAAGAGCAGGGCTCCCTCTTCTTCTGCTTTATACAATGCCTGGATGTGGCAGGCTGGCAGCAGCAAAGGCCCGAGAACCACTGTGTGCAGACAGCTTTCACTCCTTCAGCTCCTGCTGGAGTGGCCAAGTATGACTTGGGTGTCCTCCACTCCTTTCCCCACCCAAGCCTCTTACATGCGTTATGTGAACCCAGGGAATTAATTTCCTCAGCATCTGGCTGCGTGCCCGGCACCTAGTGATCAATGAGCGCTGAATTTATTTGAACCAGTTTTGTGACCTGGGTCAACTCATTTTATGTCCCTGGGCTTCCTTCCATCACCTTTTCTGCCAAGAGAGGGAGCTTGAACTGGATGCTCTCCCCAAGGTGACTTTAGCCGCAAAGTTCTCATCTTCAACATGTGAATGTCACTTCCCGAGAGCTTCGAGTCACCAGCTGCTCCCTCCATCCCCCTCCCACCCCAAAGACAGCTAGCTATCAGCACAGTCCAGGGTTTTGGGATATGCATCTGGCCTTATGAGAAGCAAAACGTTTCTCCCTTTTCCATTTCTTTCGCGTCTAAGACTATAAAGACTGTCTGCATTTGATTATCTGTTGATGTGCAGGAGGTTCCCAAGATTACTTTCAGGTTCAAAATTCTCTAGAAGGATTTGCAGACTCAGAAAGCTCTTAGTCTCATGGTCAGAGTTTATTACCACGGAAGGACACAGAGTAGAACGAGCAGACGTAAGAGGTGCAGAGGGCGCCGTCCAGGGGAGACCTGGTGTGGGGCTCCCCGCCCTCCTCTCCCAGTGGTGCCGTGGGGTCAGTGCTTCACTCTCCCAGTAGGGACAATGGAGGGAAGGGGGTGAGTCTGATATATATTTAATCTGATTTGGCAACATGCGAGGATTGATCGAATTAGAGGGATAGTCGCATGACAGGAAAGTCAAAGATGACCCCCAGTGTCCTGCTTATGAGAGGGGATGTAGGAGGGAGTCTGGGTCTGGGGAGGGATGGAGACAGTGAGTTCGGTTTTGAATAATTGGTCTGAGGTGCCTGTGATATGTCCATGTGGGTCTGAAGTTCAAAGAAGAGGTTTGAATTGGGAATCGTAAGTGTTCGAGGATTTATCGAAGCCTTGAGAATGGTTGAAATTGACTAGGGGTGGAATTTAGAGTGGGAAGGCATGATCTTTTTTTTTTATAGCTAATTATTTACTTTTATTTATTATTTACTTAAATATTTTATTTATTTATTTATTTGGTTGTGCTGGGTCTTTTTTTTTCCCCCAACATGTGACAAATTTAATATCCTTAATACATCAATTACTCATACAAATTGAAAAGAAAAGCTTTTCAATCCAATTAGGCAAAAGCATAAATGGTTTATACAGAAAATTTGCAGGAAAGGTACATTTAGCCAAAAAATAATAATGTGTGGGCCATTGTTTATCGAGTGCTTATTATGTGTTCAGGTCCTTTTCTAAATGCCTAATATATTAACTTTTAATCCTCACATCCGTCATGAGATGACTCTGGTCAAGTTATTTAACCTTTCTGTGCCTTAGTTTCCCTCCGCTGTGAACGTCTGAGAATTACTCCACGAAAGATGGAAAGAAGTAAGATTGCTGGATCAACAGAGAATGTGGGTTTTCTTTTCTTTTTTTTTTAAAATATTTATTTATTTATTTATTTATTTATTTGGCTGCATTGGGTCTTCATTGCTGTGCCTGAGGCTTTCTCTAGTTGTGGTGAGCAGGGGCTACTCTTCATTGCGGTGCGCGGGCTTCTCATTGTAGTGGCTTCTCTAGTTGGGGAGCATGGGCTCTAGGTGTGTGGGCTTCAATAGCTGTAGCACGTGGCTCAGTATTTGTGGTGCACGGACTTAACTGGCATGTGGAATCTTCCTGGACCAGGGATTGAATCTGTGACCCCTGCATTGGCAGGTGGATTCTTTTTTTTTTTTTTTTAATTTTTAATTTTTTACAATAAACTGCATATATTTAGAGTGTACAATTTGGTATCCCAATCTCCCAATTCATTCCCCCCCCCAACCCTCCCCGCTTTCCCCACTTGGTGTCCATATGCTTGTTCTCTACATCTGTGTCTCTATTTCTGCCTTGCACACCAGTTGATGTGTACCATTTTTCTATAGTCCACATATATGTGTTAATATACGATATTTGTTTTTCTCTTTCTGACTCACTTCACTCTGTACGACAGTCTCTAGGTCCATCCATGTCTCTAAAAATGTCCCAGATTCATTGCTTTTTACAGCTGAGTAATATTCCATTGTGTGTATGTACCACATCTTCTTTATCCATTCATCTGTTGATGGACATTTAGGTTGCTTCCATGTCCTGGCTATTGTAAATAGTGGCAGGCGGATTCTTAACCACTGCACCACCAGGGAAGTCCTGGATTTTCAATTTAATAGATCCTACCAAAGTTCTACCGAAACAGCCATGTATAATCCTACCAACACAGTTTGAGAGTACCAGCTTCCCCTGCCCCCCAGCCAACACCTAATAGGTTCTATAATTTTCTTTTTTGCTGATCTGATGGGCACACCACTCTTGCCTATGAAGAGTTCAAATCTTGTTCATCCTTAAGGGCACATTTAATATCCATATTCTCTTTGAAGATTTCCTTCAACTGCTCAATAAATCATTTTTCCTTCCTCTCAATCCCCTCATCATTTTATCTACTCATTCAACAAATATTTATTGAGCATTTACTATGTGTTCTAGTCACTGAAGATAAAGTAGTGGACAAATCAGGCAGAATATTCTACCTTTGTGGCGCTTACATTCTAAGGAGGAAGGCGGAAAATAAAAATAAAGTTAAACTTATAGAATATTAAATTGTGCTTGGTTTTAGTTGCAGCAGGTGGGCTCCTTAGTTGTGGCATGTGAACTCTTAGTTGTGGCATGCATGTGGGATCTAGTTCCCTGACCAGGGATCAGACACGGGCCCCCTGCATTGGGAGCTTGGAGTCTTATCCACTGTGCCACCAGGGAAGTCCCCTGTTTTTTATTTAAAAAAATTTTTATTTGGAGTATAGTTGACTTACAATGTTGTGTTAGTTTCAGGTGTGCAGCAAAGTGAATCAGTTATACACATACCTATCCACTCTTTTTCAGATTCTTTTCGCATATAGGTCATTACAGAGTGTTGAGTAGAGTTCCCTGTGCTGTACAGTAGGTCTTTATTAGTTATCCATTTTATATATACTAGTGTGTATATGTTAATCCCAAACTCCTAATTTATCACTTCTCCCATGTTTCCCCTTTGGTAACCATAAGTTTGATTTTGAGATCTGTGAGTTGGTTTGTGTTTTGGAAATAAGTCCCTTTGTATCATTTTTATTAGCTTCCACATATAAGTGCTATCACATGATAACTTGTCTTTGTCTGACTTACTTCACTTAGTGTGATAATGTCTGGGTCGATCCATGTTGCTGCAAATGGCATTATTTCGTTCTTTTTTTTATGGCTGAGTAGTACTCCGTTGTATATAGGAAGGCAGTTCTTGAGGAGTTCTGTTATATTAAAAATCACTAGAGGATGGTGAGCCAGCCTGGGACATGTGGGAGGAAAACTAGTGGAAGGTGTCTAATGTTTCAAGAAAGAGGAAATGGTTAGGGGTCTTGAATGTGCTGAAAGGTTAAGTAAGATGAAAATTGTACAATATCTCTTGGATCTAGCAAAATCATTGGTCATTGGTGACCCTGGAGTAGGCCCTTTGCAATGGTTTGAGAAATGAGGAGCAGAGACACTGTAGATTACTTTACAGAGGTTTGGCTGAGAACAGAAACTCAGAAGTCAGGAAATAGCCAGAGGGGGCAGTGGGGTAGGGACATGATTTTTTAAAATGTTGGCTTTAAAAGTAGAAGAGCCCCGAGCATGTTAAAATGCAGAGGGGAAGGATCTAAGGAGAGGCTGAAGATAAAGAAGAGAGAGGGATGATAGAATGTGGTTCTTGGGAAGGTGAGAGGGGCTGGGACCCAGGGCATAAGGGGAGGCTTAACCCAGGAGAGCAGGAGGGAAGGAGAAGTTGCTCGCAAGCACAGATCACAGTGCTAACAGTCCCGTCCTTGATGCCACGGGAGGTGCGACTTTTCTGTTCAGTTCCACTCCACAGATACTTGCGATTGCTCACTTGTGCCAGACACGAGGCTGTGAGCTGGTGATGTAAGAGAGAGCGAATCTGAGGCTCTCGTGGGGTCAGAGAGAAGCGGGGGAGACAGGCAACCACGGTCAGAGCTAGCGTTCAGGGAGCGTGGTCTCCGGGCCACGCAGTCACTGCACTCACTTCTCACAGCAGCCCAGGAAGTGAGCAGCACTGATTCTGTGCTAACAGCTGAAGGAATGGAGGCGCAGAGGAATTAAATGGTTCGTCCTAGGTTAAGAGAAACTGTGGGGCAGAAATCAAAACCCAGAAAAGTCACTCCGAGGCTGTGCCCTTCGTGACAGCATCACGCGCTGGCTCTTGTTCATAAACCACATTTCAGGAAGGCACCAAAATGCCAGGCGCCCAGCTATCACCAGTTTTCCAGGGCAATCCTGGTTTAATGTCATTCTCATCTTTTCACTGAAGGCAATTCATTAACTTTCTTTCTGGCATCTCTTCAGCTGGCGCGTCTTCAACCTTTATAATCCAGCCTGTTAACCCACAGCTTCTTCTGCAGAGCTGGTCTCTCTATGTTTTAATCCTTCTTGGTTTTTTAATTATAATTCTTTTCTGCATCCCCCAGCTGGGGTACAAAGGACTTGTTTTACTTTAGGAATCTATGGGGGAAATCTTACAAAAGGCTTACAAAGATGATATGAGACTCTAGTCTTCAGCCCGAACCTCTCCCCTGAACTCCAGCCCCATTTATCCAGTTGCTTACACAGCATCTCTGTTTGGGTGTCAAATTTCAAAGCGTGAACCCCCAAAGCCTGATCTCCACCCTTGAGTCTACCTCCCTTTTCTGCTGCCCTGCAGTCTCCCCATCTCAGTTAACAGTATCTCTGTAACTCTAGGTGCTTGGGGAAAAGAGTCTCCTTTTTGATTTATTTTTTAAAAATCCTATTGAAGTATAGTTGATTTACAATGTTGTGTTAATTTCTACTGTACAGCACAGTGATATATGTGTGTATATATATTCTTTGCCATCACGATTTTTCACAGGATATTGAATGTAGTTCCCGGTGCTCTACAGTAAGACCTTGTTGTTTATCCATTCTATATATAGTAGTTTGCATCTGCTAATCCCAAACTCCCAGTCCTCCGCTCCCCCACCCCCCTCCCCCTTGGCAACCACGAGTCTGTTCTCTATGTCTGTGAGCCTTTCTGTTTCATAAATAGGTTCATTTGTGTCGTATTCTGGATTCCATATATAAGTGATATCATAGGGTATTTGTCTTTCTCTTTTTGACTTGCTTTGCTTAGTATGATCATCTCTAGGTCCAGCCATGTTGCTGCCAATAGCATTATTATTCTTTTTTATGGCTGAGTAATATTCCTATATATATATAGGAATATGTATATATACCACATCCTTTTTATCCATTCATCTGTCGATAGACGTTTAGGTTGTTTCCATGTCTTGGCTATCGTGAATAGTGCTGCTATGAACATAGGGGTGCATGTATCTTTTTGAATTATAGTTTTGTCTGGGTATATGCCCAAGAATGGGATTGCTGGATCATATGGCAACTCTATTTTTAGAAAAACTCTCCTTCTCTCAGGCCCCACATATAATCGGCGGATGTATCCCATTGGCTCTCCAAATTATGCACGTCTACCATCTGACCACATGATGGTTAATGTGTCAACTTAGCTAATGGTACCCAGGTATTCAGTCAAACACTAGTCTGGATGTTGCTGTGAAGGCATGTTTTAGATGAGATTAACATTTAAATAAATTGATTTTGAATAAAGCAGATTGCCCTTTGTAATGTGGGTGGGCCTCATCCAATCAGTTGAAGACCTTAAGAGAAAAGACCAACCTCCCCCAAGGGAGAGGAATTCTGCCTGCAGGTGGTCTTTGGGCTTGAGTTGCAACATCAGCTCTTCCCTGGGTCTCCCGCCTGCAGGCCTACCCTGCAGGCCCCATAATCGTGTGAGGCATTTCCTTAAAGTCCATCCCTCTCTGGAGAAAGAAGAGATACTCATGACAGTCACGGTCCTCATTTCTGTAACTCTTCACACGGCTGTCCCTGGTATTTTTAAGTACCTTCCTCCACTACCCATTCTGTATTTCCTTTGCCCTCAGCAAGCACTTAGCTTGCTGTGGTTCTCTGCCTGGTGGGGGGACCCGAACTGTCATTCCCAAAGGGTCTGGGCCATTAGTAGTCCTGCTTGAATTGAGTTGTAGTTTTCCATCGACTTTTATCACAAGGCATGATGATACTAAGAGATGCCCTAAGTGACCTCCCGTACTCCGGACATACTCTTCCTTACCTCCGTTACGAGTGGCAGCCCGGTTTCCCCTTGGTGATCAGGGTCCATCACCCCAGCCAGCACGGTAACTCTCTTATTTGCCTATTGATTCAGAGACTGGGTTGCAGTCTTAACTTCCATTCAGTGGAATCATTGTGTGTCTACTGGTGGAAGTGTGTCCTCCCTTTGGAACTAAGACCTTGAAGCCAGCTGAACACAGGTCACGGGCACAGGAAGCAAAAATCTCTGCTAATAGGACCCTAGGGTAATAGTGAGCGATGCCATTTCCCTCTTGACTCCTGGACTCGTGAACCCTGGCTACTAGACGACCAGAGAACTATACACATCCTCTTGGATGTTTCTCTAACACAGGCCATTCCTCACCCCCGCTGTGATCACCTTGGCCCAAGTCACCTGGGTTATTGCAAAAGCCTCCTAAGTCATGAATAAATCAGTGACGGAATATGTAGGCTGGACCTTGAAGGATGCATAATAGCCTGCCAAGTGAAGAAGTGGCAGCAGAATGGCCTTAGACAGAGGAAATGGCAGAAACAAAGGGATGGATAGTTCTGAAAGGATAAGCTATGTCCATTTCTATACGTCAGTGAACTGGACAGGGAGGGGGAGGAAGAGCAGATTGGGACATATTGTGAAGTTCTTATATATAAAAATTCAGCTTGATTACTAATTGAGAAAGCTTTACCTGGAAAATTATTCAGAATTGACTGTTGTTTTATTTAGATAAAAGTATTTTGTGAAACTCAGTGTTATCTTATTTTCTCTTTCCCCACCAACTTCTTCCTTTGTGTTAATTTGCATGGAATTAGCCAAGTAGGGTTTTGGAAATTTTTCTTTTATACAATACATGTATTTAAGACATAAACCAGTTTACTAGCTGATACTACAATATTAGAGGATTGTAAAATTTTTTAAAGTAAACTTTAAATTTTGTAATAATTTTAGATTTATAAAAAAGTCACAAAGACAATACAGAGTTCATTCATGCCCTTCACCCAGTTTCCCTAATCTTACTCTTATGTCACCATGGCACATTTGTCACAACTAAGAGATGAACATCGGTATGCAACTTTAACTATACTCTAGACTGTGTTCATGTTTCACCCATCTCCCCAGTAGCATCCGATTTCCGCTCCAGGCCCCAACGCAGGATCCCATGTTGCACTGACTGGTCGTGTGCTCTCGCTCTCCTCTGGCCTGTGACAGTTTCTCAATCTTTTCTTGTTTGTCACTACTTGGTCAGTTAGGAGCACTCATGTATTTTGTAGACTGTGCCTTAATTCGAATCTCTCTGTTTTCCTCGGGTTTAGCCTGGAGTTTGGGGTTTGGGGGGCGAATACAAAACAGAGATGAGGACCCCTCCTTATCCCATGACATCGGGGGTCCGTGATCTCAGCATGACTTAATACTGTGATGTTAACCTTGATCACTTGGTTAAGGTGGTGTCTGCCAGACGTTTCCACGTGAAGTCACTGCTTCCTCTTCTGGTGCTCTGTTCTTTGGGACAGAGTCATTAAGTTCATCCTCAAGGTGGTGGGGTTAGGAAATGAAGTGCCACCCGTTTGTGGGGGGAGAATCTACATATATTATTTGGAATTCTTCTGAAAGGAAGATTTGTCTCTTCTTCCCCCTTTATGTATTCAATCATTTATTTATATCAGTGTGTACTTGTCTGTTTCATACTTTTTTTTGTTATAATCCAACACCAGGTTCTTTCTTTTGTTCAACGTGCCCCATTTTTTTTTTCTAGCACTTCCTTTCTTTCTGGCACTACAAGAGCATCTTGTAGGCTTATCTTGTGTTTTCTCTGCCCAAGCCCTAGAATCAACCATGTCACCAAGGAGCTCTTGTAACATTTTATAAACACCTTAGTATAGTTGTTTAAAAAAATTTAGTACAGGACTTCCCTGGTGGCGCACTGGTTGGGAATCCGCCTGCCAATGCAAGGGACACGGGTTCAAGCCCTGGTCCGGGAGGATCCCACGTGCCGCAGAGCAACTAGGCCTGTGGCCACAACTACTGAGCCCAGGTGCTGCAACTGCTGAATCCCATGTGCCTGGAGCCCGTGCTCCGCAGCAGAACAAGCCACACAATGAGAAGCCCGTGCACTGCAATGAAGACCCAACCCAACGCAGCCAATAATAAATAAATAAATAAATCTATAAAAAAAAAAAAAAAAAAAATTTAGTACAGGGACTTCCCTGGTGGCACAGTGGATAAGACTGCATGCTCCCAATGCAGGGGGCCCGGGTTTGATCCCTGGTCAGGGAACTAGATCCCACATGCATGCCACAACTAAGAGTTTGCATGCTACAACTAAGGAGCCCATATGCCGCAGCTAAGAGCCAGTGCAACCAAAAAAAATTTTTAGTATAGTTTTGAACAAATAGAACATTAAGTTTAACTATATTGAATGTTTAAGTATGAAGGAGTGGAGAGTAAGTGTAGATTGTGTTGATGTATTTTTTTTAAATAAATAAATAAATTTATTTATTTATTTATTATTTTATTGGCTGTGTTGGGTCTTTTCTTGCTGTGCGCAGGCTTTCTTTTTTAGTTGAGGTGAGTGGGGGCTACTCTTCGTTGTGGTGTGGGGGCTCCTCATTGCCATGGCTTCTCTTGTTGCAGAGCACGGGCTCTAGGCATGTGGGCTTCAGTAGTTGCATCACATGGGCTAAATAGTTGTGGTTCACGGGCTCTAGAGCGCAGGCTCAGTAGTTGTGGGGCACAGGCTTAGTTGCTCCGTGGCATGTGGGATCTTCCTGGAGCAGGGATCAAACCCGTGTCCCCTGCATTGGCAGGCAGATTCTCAACCACTGCGCCACCTAGGAAGCCCTGTGTTGATGTATTTTTATCCTTATGAAAAAGAGAATTATCTATTTACATTAACATGTATTGTTGGTGCCTTATTTTACATGTGATATTTAAACACCAGAATCTGTTTCCTGCTTGTGAATGTGAAAGCATATTCTGGAGTATACTCTTCTGTACACATGCCTTAGCTCAACTTTCTTTTTGTTTTTTTAAAATTAATTAATTAATTAATTAATTAATTTATAGCTGCATTGGGGTCTTCGTTGCTGTGCAGGGCTTTCTCTAGTTGCGGTGAGCTGGGCCTACTCTTTGTGGTGTTGCACGGGCCTCTCATTGCAGGGGTTTCTCTTGTTGTGGAGCACCAGGCTTTAGGCGTGCGGGCTACAGTGGTTGTGACTCGAGGGCTCTAGAGCACAGGCTCAGTAGTTGTGACGCATGGGCTTAGTTGCTCCGCAGTGTGTGGGACCTTCCTGGACCAGGGATCAAACCCGTGTCCCCTGCATTGGCAGGTGGATTCCTAACCACTGCACCACCAGGGAAGTCCCTCGGCTTTGTTAATTTTGATTTTCAACTATAGAATCTCTTTACTGGATTTTTCCTTTGCTTATTTGATCATGGAGAAAGATATGTTAGAATCTCCGCAACGTGATGGTTGACTAGTGAATTTCTCCTTGTAATTATTTTAGTTTTTGCTTTGTATATTTAGAAGCTATATTATTAGATGCACACAAATTTAGAATTGTTCCATCTTCATGGTTATTTAACTTCCCAAATTGACTATCTTTATCTGTAGCATTTTTCTTTCTTCTTTCATGGTGGTTAAACATACATAACATAAAATTTACCATCTTTATCATTTTGAGTATACAGTTCAGTGACATAAGTACATTGTTCTGCAACCATCACCACCACTTACCTCCAGAGCTAT
The DNA here is from genome assembly GCF_030028045.1 of Hippopotamus amphibius kiboko. Classification (NCBI taxonomy): domain Eukaryota; kingdom Metazoa; phylum Chordata; class Mammalia; order Artiodactyla; family Hippopotamidae; genus Hippopotamus; species Hippopotamus amphibius. The sequence continues at coordinate 4,512,787 of NC_080192.1, forward strand.
TTCATCTTGCAAAACTGAAACTCTGTCCCCATTAAACAATAATTCCCCTCTTCTCCCTCCCTCCAGCCCCTGGGAACCACCATTCCACTTTCTGTCTCTATGAATCTGACTGCTCTAGGTGCCTCATGTAGGAGGATCACACAGTATTTGTCCTTTTGTCTCTGGCTTATTTCACCGAGCATAATGTCTTCAAGGTTCATTTGTGTAGTAGCCTGTGTCAGAATTTCCTTCCTTTCTAAGGCTGAATGATATCCCATTATAAGTATAGACCACATTTTGTTTACCCTTTCATTTGCGGGTGGACACTTTGGTTGCTTCTACCTTTTGACTATTGTCAGTAATGCTGCTGTGAACATGGGTGTACAAATATCTATTCAAATCCCTGCTTTCAGTTTTTTTGTATAGACCCAGAAGTGGAATTGCTGGGTCACATGGTAATGCCAATTAATATTTTTGAGTAACTACCATACTGTTTTCCACAAGGGCGGCACCATTTTACATTCTCACAAGCAACATACTAAGGTGTCAGTTTATCCACACGCTCACCAACATTTTTTATTTTCTGTTTATTTATTTATTTATTTATTTATTTATTGGCTGCATTGGGTCTTCATTGCTGCGCATGGGCTTTCTCTAGTTGTGGAGAGCGGGGGCTACTCTCCATTGTGGTGCGTGGGCTTCTCACGGTGGTGGCTTCTCTTGTTGTGGCTCATGGGCTCTAGAGCGCAGGCTCAGTGGTTGTGGCGCACAGGCTTAGTTGCTCCACGGCATGTGGGATCTTCCTGGACAAGGGCCTGAACTTGTGTCCCCTGCATTAGCAGGTGGATTCCCAACCATGAGCCACCTCTTTGTTTGTTTTTTTGATAGTAGGCATTCTCATGACTGTAAAGTGGCATCTCATGGGTTTTATAGTAATTTTAAAAATGAAAGTTCTATTTTTTTCTGACTAACATACAGAGCTTTCTTTTGGTAAATATTTGTGTGGTACACATTTTTCTATTCGTTACTTTCAACTTTTCTGTGACCTGATGTTTTAGGTGAGTTTCTTGGAAAGAGCAAATAATTAATTTTTTCTTTTCATATCTAATCTGACAATCCTTGTCTTTTAACTAGGATGTTAGTCCACTTATATATATTTTCTTGTTGTAATTGGTATAGAGTTAATTATAGCATGCTATTTTATGTTTTCTATTTGTCCTCTTTTTTAAATTAAAAAATTCTCTTTTCTTAAATCCTTTGGAAGTAGTTTATTTTTTCATTCCATTGTTTTCCCTCTGCTATTGTAAAGGGGTAAACTTTGTTTTTATTCTTTTAATGCTTAGCCTTGAAATACTTTCACAGGCTCATTTAACTTTCTGAAGTGTAAATTCAATAACGTTAGCTTCCTTCCAAATAATATAATTCACCTGCCTTCTAGCTTATGTGTTGCCGTTGTTGTTGAGTGTTTTAGATTAACCCCTCCCTCTCTGACATTCGTCTGTACTGTAAGGTAGTTTTGCTTATTCTCACTCCTTCTGTTTCCCTCTATGTGTAGGGAGATTCACTCGCGTGACACTTGTAACCTTTCTCTGCCTGACAAACTAATGGGCGAATGTGGAAGGGAAACTAGGCATGTGTAGCCTTGTGTTTTGTTCAGAGTTCAGTAGCTTGCAGGAAGAACACATATGATTCTTTTCCCTCCAGCTGCAAGTTTTACAAAGGCAGATTCCCATGTACTTGGCCGAAGGGAGGGTGAGGGTGCAGCTGTGGAGACCTAGAACTGCCTGTGGTTGGCTGGGTAAGTTGGCCTAATTCTAGGGTTCAACATTACGAGATGTAATTGCCTGCAGATATAACCAACATTAGTTCTGTCGGTGATAAAAGCAAAATTTTGTCCTTTCTGCCTTCGTGTATGTTCTTGTTTTACAATCAATTCACAATCCATATATGGAAAAGAAATGCTTTTATTGAGATCTCTAAAACCCTAAAAATTTCTGTTGTTATGATTATTTATTGTGATTATTTTATACAGTAATTTGTTTGTCAGGGTTTCCTCAATATTTACCTTATTCTTTGCTCGCTTCTACTTCTTGCATCTCAGACTTTCCTTCTGGGATAACTGTCCTTCTTCTTGAAGTTATCGTTCATTTGTTCCTTTTCACAGGATATATTTCTGGTAAACTTTCTCAATTTTGTTTGAATGACTTTTCTCCTTGTTCTTGAGAGAGAGTTTCATAGCATATATAATCCTGTTATTTATTTTCTCAGAAGATAGCATTCCACTGGCTTCTGTCTTTTATTATTGCTGTTCAGAAGTCAGCTAGCAATCTAAGTATTGTCCCTTTATTTTCTGTTTTCATAATTGGTGCTTTTAAGATCTTTTTGTCTTTTGTATTCTTCAGTTTCACAGTAATATTTCAAAGTATGGATTTTTTTAAAAAAATGCCGTATATACATTACCAGTAAGAAAAAAAAATCAAATTATAGACTTTAAATACGTGCAGTTTATTGTATGTCAATTATATCTCAATAAAAGTTCTTAAAAAGTAACATAAAATAAAATGGAAAAAAATACAGATTAGAATCAAATCTGAGAATTAGTTTCTTCAATTAAATTTGGAAAATTATCAGCTACTATCTCTTCTCTATTCTTCTGTCATCTTCTGGAACCCCTTCCTTGTTTCTCAGCTTCTTACATTTTCCATCTTTATTTCTGTCTGTATTGTATTCCGAGTAATTTCTTTAGGTCTGTCATCCAGTTTCACTATTTCCCTACCTGTGTTTAACCAGCTGTTTATTATGACATAATTTTTATTTCAAGTTTTATGCTTTTTATTTCTACAAGTTTTAATTGATTTCCTTTTCAAATCTGCTCGGTCTTTTTCTGTATAGTTTCTCATTTTTATTCATATTTTCAATTTTCTTTTTAAATATGTTGGATATACTTATTTTCTGTTTTGTATTTGATAATTTTCAAAATCTGGAGCCTTTGCTAGCCTGCTTTATGTTGTATCTGCTCACTCTCACTCACAGAGACATTTCTCTGTGTGTGTGCGGGTATGTGTGTGTGTGGGGGGATGGGGGGTGGGTGTGGTTGTGTGTGGGTGTGTGTGTGGGTGTGGGTGTCTGGTGTGTGCAGGGTGTGTACATATGTTTTGATCAAAAGCTCAAGATCCTTGAAATCTTGTCTTTAGGAATTCTTTGAGGACCTGCTGGAGGGTGAAGATTCTAGTTTGATTCTCTAGGCTCCTGGCTACACCACCAACCTGGGACCACTTTGGATCAGATTCTCAGCTTGAGGTTTTTCTGTCCAGGCAGGGAGTATTAACCGAAGCCACACAATCTTTGTGAGGACTGGTTTGCAGCTAAGAGTTTCCAGGGCAGCCCTTCCGCCTCTGCCCAAAGTTGAAGCTGAGACAGTCTCATTTCCTCACTGACTCCATTTCAGGGCAGATTCTTTGTAGCTCACCCTTTCAATGGTTTCTGATGGAAATGCCCACCTTGTGTGCACCTGAGACTTGTCTTCCAAAACTAAAGCTCTTGGGCTTCCTAGGTGGCGCAGTGGGCAAGAATCCACCTGCCAATGCAGGGGACACAGGTTCGATCCCTGCTCCAGGAAGATCCCACATGCCACGGAGCAACTAAGCCCGTGCGCCACAACTATTGAGCCTGCGCTTTAGAGCCCGTGAACCACAACTATTGAGCCCATGTGCTGCAACCACTGAAGCCCACGTGCCTAGAGCCCATGCTCTGCAACAAGAGAAGCCATGGCAATGAGGAGCCCGCGCACCACAACGAAGAGTAGGCCCTACTCACTGCAACTAAAAGAAAGCCCGTGCACAGCAAAAAAGACCCAACACAGCCAATAAAATAAATAAATAAATAAATAAATTTATTAACAAAACAAAACAAAAGCTCTTGTTTCCCACAGCTGACAGAGGGTGCCTCAGGGCTGGCCTCAGGCTGGATATCCTCCCTGCATTCCTTTTTTTTTTATTGGAATATAATTGCTTTACACTCTTGTACCAGTTTTCAAGGTACACCAAAGTGAATCAGCTGTGTTTATACATATATCCCCATATCCCTTCCCTCCTGGCGACTCCCTCCCACGCTCCCTATCGTAGTCCTCTAAGGCATCACCCATCACTGAGTTGATCTCCCTTTGTTATACAGCAACTTCCCACTAGCCATCTATTTTACATTTGGTAGTGTGTATCTGTCTATGCGACTCTCTCGCTTCGTCCCAGCTTCCCCTTCGCCTCCCCCTCCTCCCCGCATTCCTGCTCCCACTTTGTTTTTGGCATCTGAGAATTTCTTTTTCTTTTTCATAAGCCCGGTCATGCATTTAAGAGGACACTTTTTACATTTAATCTAGAACTTTAGGATTTTTTAGTGGGGGAGTGTCAGGACAACTTTTTGCTGGACTAGAAACCTCTTGTAGGTCTCCTCCATCCTCTTTGCTGCAAGAAGTCACACTCTTCTCTTTTGTCACACTTGAGCCTTCTTTTATAGCCACACCCTTCACTCCAACAAACAGCTATTCCCTTTCATTCAATTTCACATCCAGGAAGCAGAGGCAGAAGAAGAGAAATGATATTATGCCCTCCCCTTTGCCCACTTAGAGTATAAACACTCCAAGAGTGGGCACTTCCTTAGGAATGCTTTGTATACTAAGTAACTGCTCTTTTTTTTTTTTTTTAATGTTTATTTATTTTTTGGCTGCGTGGGGTCTTAGTTGCGGCACTTGAGATCTTTGTTGTGGCATGCGGAATCTTTCATTGAGGCATGCGGATTTTCTCTCTAGTTGTGGCGTGTGGGCTCCAGAGCCTATAGACTCTGTAGTTTGTGGCACACGGGCTCTCTAGTTGCAGCATGCAGGCTTAGTTGCCCCTCAGCATGTGGGATTTTAGTTCCCCGACAGGGATCGAACCAGCATCCCCTGCATTGCAAGGCGGATTCTTTACCACTGGACCACCAGGGAAGTCCCAGTAAGTAACTGCTGTTAATCATGGACTCTCGTGTGTTGTCACACATCTGTATTGATGAATTGGATGTTTACTACCTTCAGATGTGCTTTAGATGGGTTGTGAAGCTGCGCTGGCTATTTAAAGCCATCCCTTATTGACTCTGTATATTAAAGGACATGCTTTGGTTGACTATCATAAGAAATATTGCTTAAAGTGGGATACTTTTGGCATTGTGCAGCTGTCTGTGGATTTAACTAGCACCAGGTAACTTGGGGAAGCCCCTGGCGTTATCTTATCGGTCAAAACAATGCCTCTCTCATAGTTTATATATTTAACAGTCGCCTGACATCCATCACCCAAACAAAGGGATAGGTAAAGCATTGTTTCCTGGCCTCTGAGAAGTTGCCTTTGCCTGCTGCCTTTCAGCCAGAATGGGCTGGTAACCACGGCAGGCTCACTGGCCAGATGGGAGGATGAAGCCCGGTCCAGCAGAAGGATGACAGAGTGGTTGCTGTGCTTCATTTTCCTGAGAGAACAGCTATTCATCACTCCTGTTATCTCCAGGAATAGTTACCTTCCCTTGTTTCTCTCAGCACTAAGGGAGCGCTCCCAGACTGAAAGGCAACCCAGCAGCTTTGTTGTTGTTGTTGTTTTGATATGGACCATTGTAAAAGTCTTTATTGAATTTGTCACAATATTGCTTCTGATTTTATGTTCTTGGTTTTTTGGCCAGGAGGCATGTGGGATCCTAGCTCCCCGACCAGGGATCTAACCTGCACCCTCTGCATTGGAAGGTGAAGTCTCAACCACTGGACCAGCAGGGAAGTTCCAGCCCAGCAGCTTTGGACAGGTATCTGCATCATCCTCCTGGAAAGCACAACCAGTATTTAGTTTGTTCCTCTCGTCCAAAGCAGGGATGCTCATTTCAAGAGGGCAAAGGAGTGTTTCCTCACGTGCCTTCCTTCATGCGCTGTGCGTAGAACATCCCAAAGGTGATGGGGAACCCAGCGGGTCCCATGAGCAATAGGCCCCAGGATTATTTAGGGAATTAGGATTGGAGATGGGGTAAATGTTTCCAAAGATTTGCAAATCATTCTCGCAAACTGACCGAGGACAGTTGAAGAGCTTCAAAATGAGAAAGTATAAAATAGTAAAGAACGGGACCAGCCTGGGTGGGAATGATCACAGCAGTGAATGATCACTTTTCACCTGTGGAATCCTTTCCAGCTGCGCCTGGCCTCTGTCAGGACCAAGGATTTGAAGGCAAAGGTGCCCAGTCGTCAACTGTGTAAAGATTTAAAAAAAATGGATCCTATGCTTTGCATTTAAGAAAAGCATTGAGCAGACTTACGATCTTTGTGTTATTTCTGAAAACCTAAGACCATTTAGGCCTCCTTGCACGCATTGCCGTCCTCACAGTAACCTGTTCATTAATGGAACAGTAGTCAGACAGGGCTTGGGCTGTTCATTACCTTCCGCTAATCCAAGCGATGGTCTTCCTTACAGTGGCTCCTCTGCATGCCTCGGATCCCTAGTCGTCATTTCTTCCGCTGCCCTTGTGTGTCTGCATGTTGAAAGCACCCTGGAGCTGCCTTTTCACTGTGCAGCGCGTGCTGTCTTAATTAACGTGCCCACGTGTGTCAGGAGGCACAGTGTCCGTGGCACGTGGCCACATGGATATAGATCGCAGTCTAATTTTGAGCAGCTTAAATGTCAGGAGAGCAGAGGCCACCCCAGTTTTGGACCTTTTCTTTGCAGGCAGTCTTGTTGCCAGGCTCCTCATCCCCTGAGCGGAAGAGAAACACCCCACAGCTGGAGGAGGTCTTAGCACACCACGGCAACTTCCCTTCACTCCCTCGGACAATGGGTGAAAGTAGCTGTTGTTGGCAGCTCCCGAGACAGCCGTTCTTCCTGGGTAGAAATAAGAGGAGGGATCATTTCAACGGGATCTTGAAATATGGGTACACATCATCAGATACGGGAGGGGTATTTTCCGGGGGTTACACTTCTGGCTATGAGGAGTACTTGCAACAGACCAACCTTCCTACCAGGAGCAATCGGAAGGGCCGGATAAAATACCAAAGACACCTGTTTGAAGGCATTGGTGAGTAACCAAGGCAGCCAACCAGGATGTGGCCACTGCTCCTCCCTTCAGGGCATTGATGATTTGTGGCGTGGAGCCCAGAGGCCAAGCAGAAGTGCTGCCCAGAGCTTCTCAAGGTGCTGGGGACACTGAAGTCCACTGCCACCTGCGCAGTGAGGACGTGATAAAAGACTGTGAATGGAGACACGCTTTACAATTCCAGTTTATCACTTAATTACAATAAATGAGAGGTAAAACTGTTCAGTAAAGTGCTTGCTCAGCAGCCCATGCCTTCCACTCCCTGGACAGACAAACCTGTTCTTCATCAGAAAGTTCTGGATGAGTGTGGATTCTCGTTCCGGATTCCCGTGGGGGTAAAGCTGCATATTTCCAGTCCGATGCAGTCAGCCTGACACGAGGGCTGGCTGCTTTGTGCGGGCGGCTTCCGCCTGGAGCGGGCGCCGTGTCCCTGGACAGTGCCCAGACAGGCACCGCTGATTTGACTCTTTGGTCTTCCCTTTTCTGGCTTTGCTATGATCACCACTCTTTTAGTTTGCAGAGAATTCTTTCAAACCGGTAAAATCTGATTAGTTTGGTTTCTGCTCACCATCTCACACTCACATTCGAGTCCCGTCTCTCCCAGGCTCTGGGCTGTGCCGGAGCTGGCTTGCATCCGCTTGGGAGAACTGCCTGCGCTTATCTCTTCCCAACTCTGCAGCCAGTTATGTTGAGGTCGTAGCTCGAGCTGGCTGTGGTGGGGTATTGACACCACGGAAGCTGTACACACCACAGATCAGGGCTTCTTCCTGAGAGCCCATTGTTAAACATTTACTGGCACACCACTGCCTGGACTTCTTCATTGGAGGTTGCGGGAGTGGGGGTGGGGGTGGGGGCGTGGTATTCCAAACTCTTGGGTCTCACATTTCTAGAAATCCCCTGATTGCTCCTGCAAATCATCCATGTTATCATTGTCCAAGAGTTCTAGAGTACATCTCGGAGAGCAGCCCCATTTCTCTTATCTCTAGATTCCTGTGGGAACATTTTACTTTTGCTCCATGAACCAGCAAAAGGCCAGACTGTGCACAAACTTTTGTTTTTTTGCATTTCTTATTTATTTATTTGGCTGCATCAGGTCTTAGTCGCGGCACACGGGATCTTCATTGTGGTACGTGGGCTCTTCATTGCGGCACGCAGGCTTCTCTTGTTATGGCCTGCAGGCTCCAGAGTGCGTGGGTTCAGGTGTTGCAGCACGTGGGATTAGTTGACTTGCAGCATGTGGGATCTTAGTTCCCAGACCAGGGATCAAACCAGTGTCCCCTGCACTGGAAGGCGAATTCTTAACCACTGAGCCACCAGGGAAGTCCCTGAACAGCCTTGAAGAGCAGCGTAAGATGAGTGACAAAGGAAGATGAGCTCGGAAGCTGCTGTACTTCTGGTGAGAGGTGACAGAGACCTGCATGGGATGCACATGAGTCTTGTACCTGGTCTGTCATCTCAGACAGGTAGAGGGCAACCCCATTCTACCACTTGAGGAAGCAGTCTCCCAGAATTATTGAGAGTCTTGAGGATTCTCAGAATGCCTCTGTACACCAATCCACTAGACACTTCGCTCTCCACACCTGTCTTCCAAATTGGTCAATGTTTTCAGGGCCCTTGAATCCCAGGAGACAGATATTTTCAGAAACAGACCCTTGGGTTTGTTATGCAAAACTAAATCATGTCAGCCATCCAGAGGACAGAAAGTCCTTGGTCATGGAGGGACAACTTAACTGCCGATGAGAAGAATTCATGATTTTTACTGCATTTATTTATACACAAGCATCTCACTTAACTATTCTTATTAATATACATCAAAAGTCTATTTCTTGTAACCTGAGATTTTTCCCCGTTAAGCCCTATAATGACTTGTGTCCTGAGCAAGTAAGGTTTTTTTGTTTTGTTTTGTTTTGCCTCAGAGTGTAGCCTAAGGTACAGTTCTGATTGCCTTGTAAATAGGATGTTCCTCAAGTAATTATCTCAGCAACCATGCATGGTTGTGGTTGATCCAAAAAAGTCTTCCTCTGGAGACAGAGTCTGTCCACGCTTCCCATTAAGTCATAAAGACCAAACCCAAGAGTGAGGTTGAATGCTTATTCACTATTTACGCAGGGTGATTTGACGGCAGCAAAGAGGGCTGAGAAAAATAAACAGCCATCAGCACAGAAGGACCTCATTAAATCAGCTGATGGGAGCTTGTAGCTTCTCACATTTACAGTAACATGACGGCGTATTAATTAGTGTCCTCCTCGAAGGCCAGACTCTCCAAAGAAAAGAGTCTTCAAAAAAGGAAGATACAGAGCTAAAATATTCATATACTTTCTTTTAAAATAATACCTACCTGTGCAGTCCCCTAAGCTTTTCTGAAGATTCTTCATCTGTGTTATTTTATTGAAATTAAAAAAAAATTTTTTTTTTTAATTTAAGAACTTTTTTTTGACTGCGTTGGGTCTTCATTGCTGTGCACCGGCTTTCTCTAGTTGCAGAGAACAGGGGCTACTCTTTGTTGTGGTGCACAGGCTCCTCATTGCAGTGGCTTCTCTTGTGGAATATGGGCTTTAGGCATGCGGGCTTCAGTAGCTGTGGCGCATGGGCTTAGTTGTTCCGTGGCATGTGGGATCTTCCCGGACTAGGGATGGAACCCACATCCCCTGCATTGGCAGGAGGATTCTTAACCCCTGCGCCACCAGGGAGGCCCTAAATTTACTTTCGTAACTATTATACAGCTTTTCATCTGTCCTCAAATCTAGCACTCCTTAGTTGATGACTGGCTCATATTTTATGGAGAGCAGAGAGGCAATTAAATGAGAAGGACCTCATTTCCCACACCCAGAGTTTCTAGGTCTCTCAGCATCCTCCCCCATGGCTGACCGCTCTCTCCCTGAAACACTTCCCTCCGGAGGCTGATATGGTCTGCACTTGTCTGGCTCTCCTCCTGCCTCAGAGATGGCGCCTTCTCAACCAGATCTCTCAGTGTTGGAGTTCCCTTGGGCTCTGTTCTCTGCTCTTTCTTCTTTTCACCTACACTTTCCAGTGCTATCATGTATCCTTTTAACTTGGACTCAAAAATGTGTATGTTCTGCCCTGATCTTTCTCAGGAATTCTAGACTCATATCCAACTGCCTTCTCATTATTTCCATTTGGATGTTTCTAAAGGCTTCTGAAAGTTAATTGCACCGAAACCCAACTGTCGTTCCCCTGCACAGGGCCCATCCCACAGCCGCCTCTCTCCTAGCCTCCCCATCCCTGTGGGCGGCACTGCCACTAACTTGGGCACCTTTCATTCCTCCCTTTCTCTCAGATCCCATTTTGAGACAGAAAAGTTCTGGATTGACTCCACCACCAAAACATAGCCTGCTGTATCCAACCACTTTTACCCATTTCCTCTGCTTAAAGATTCCCGGATTTCTTCCTCTCACATCTGTTATCTCTCTGAACTCAACTCTTGCTCTTTTTGGTGCACTGATGAACGAACCTTCCTCCCTCTCTCCCTCCCTCCCTCCTTCCTTCCTTTCTTCCCTCATTTCTTTCTCTGTTTCTTTCTGAGACAAAAGTCAACTTGGGGGCTTCCCTGGTAGCACAGTGGTTAAGAATCTGCCTGCCAATGCAGGGGACACGGGTTTGAACCCTGGGCCAGGAAGATCCCACATGCCGTGGAGCAACTAAGCCCGTGTGCCACAACTACTGAGCCTGCACTCTAGAGCGCGTGAGCCACAACTAATGAGCCCACTCTCCGCAACTACTGAAGGCCGAGAGCCTAGAGCCCATGCTCTGCAACAAGAGAAGCCACCACAATGAGAAGCCTGTGCACCACAACAAAGAGTAGCTCCCACTCGCCACAACTAGAGAAAGTCCACATACAGCAACAAAGACCCAATGCAGCCAATTAAAAAAAAAAAAGTCAACTTGGGGTCTTGCCTTAAAGAAAAAAGTATGTGAATACAAGTACTATTATCTTTTTATCGGGAACTAGAGTGTCTGAACCGGGATGCCACATGCAAGCTGTGCTTGCATAACAAGTCCAAGTGTGCAGAAGGGCGCAGTGGTATTCAACAGCCCTGCACTTACGTATTTTTTTAATTGATAATTTTTATTGTGGCAGAATATAACAATAATTGGTCATTTCAACCATTTTTAAGTGTACACTGCAGTGGCATTAAGTACATTCACAGTGTTATACAACTGTTACCACCATCCATTTTCAGAACTTTAAAATCTGCCCGAACAGAAACTCTACCCATGAAACGCTCACTACCCATCTGCCCCACCCCGCCAGCCCCTGGTAACCTCTATTAAACTTTCTGTCTCTATGAATTTGCCTATTATAGGACCTATAGAAATGGAATCATACAATGTTTGTCCTTTTGTGCCTGCCTTATTTCTGTGCACACTTTTGTATTTTTCCATCCTTGAAACGTTTCGTTTGAAAGTTAAAATTTCAAAAAATTGTTTAACTGGCACACAGGTTAATGTTCTACCTTTGAACAAATTTAGTTCAAGATACTTTTGAAACTAGTTTCTCTTATCATTTCTTTATAGTTCATCCTTGTAATTTATCTGGTCTTTTTTCTGTAGATTACTTAGTTGTAAAATGTAGTTTGTCTCATAGGGTCTCGTAATATTACATTTTTAAACAAGAAGGCATTTTACCTGACAGAGATTCTTTGTTTGGTCAAACTTTAGTCAGGCTCCTGAACCTTCCAAGTCAATTTAATCAGAAATCCCCATCCTTGATAATCATTTGATCACTCTTGATAATCTGATTGGGTTCCTCACCACCTCCCCCTGCCCCGCCCCCAGCCTGCCAGTCTTCAGTCTTCAGTAAGAACCCTGTTAGGTTGGTTTGGCCAGAATCCCCCTTATCCCTGATGTTTCCTCTCAGTCATTTTCTATCCACTGACTCCCACTCTGGTCCTTGGCTCTAAATCCCCACCTGCCCACCCTATATTCAGAGCAGAGCCCAATCTCTTTCCCTGACTGCAGAATCCTACTGCCCTTGTCCCTGTACATATCATGATGGCCCTGAATAAAGTCTTCCTTACCGTCTTTAAAAAGTGTCATTGAATATTTTTTTTAACAATCATTGCAAATTAAATGTATGGCAAAGTCTTTAATATAAAAAGAAATGTATGTGACTTTCATCAGCTGTTTTTCTTTTCTTTGTGACCATAGCAGGGGTTTAGATTTTATTTCAAAAATGTTTTTTTTTTTCCATTCACATCACCACCAGATTTTTTCCCCTTTTTTTCTTTTTCCATTGATTTCCAATCTAAGGCAATCAGAGATCATACTTTCTTCTGGAAAAATCCAATCAGCTCTCCCTGCTTTGAAGTCAGACCCAGTCAGCGGAGCACTGGTGCAGGAGTGTGAGAGATGCTAGGAAGGGGCAGTCCCTCATCGTGGGCTGTGCGCATCTCACGGGTACTACGGCGTCTGTTCCTGAACATCCTTCCCCTGCCCCACACTGCGGCCACCACCCCCTTTTCCCCAGGACTGAAGATAGCCAGTCTCCTGACTTTGCTGTCTTTTGGATAAAAGAAAGAACGGTCTCACATACCTCTTGTAGAGGATTATTGGAAATTACCTCCAAATCCTCATTTTAAAATCAGCTTGGATTGGCTGCTTCTGTATTTTTTTCCTCTTCACCTGCCTGCTATTCTTTGTGCTAGTAGTTATCAGGGCAAGAGTCTGCCATAGCCCTGATGATGGTGATGGTGGTGGTGATGGTGGTGGTGGTAGTAGTGGTGATGGTGGTGGTAGTGATGGTGGTGGTGGTGATGGTGATGGTGATTATGGTGGTGGTGGTGGTGGTGATGGTGATGGTGGTGATTATGGTGATGGTGATGGTGGTGGTGATGGTGGTGGTGGTGATGGTGGTGGTGGTGGTGGTGATGATAGTGGTGAGGGTGATGATGGTGATTATGATGGTGGTGATGGTGGTGATAATAACCAGCTAACATATGTGCAGCCCTCTCCACCTCTATATGTTGGCTCATGTAATCCTCAGAACAAGGTAAAAGGCTAAGGAAACTGAGGCATGAGAGGTTGAGCAGATTGCACGGGTCACAGTTGAGTATCTGAGGTCACGTCTGAGCTGCAGTTGACTTCCAGAGCCTGCATTCTGAGCCACAGGAAACTCTTTCTGGGACCTGCTCCCAGTCTAGCACTGAATCTTTGTTTAGTGGGTGTCTGAGCCAAAGTCCTTAAATATCACTCTCCCTCATCAGAGAGGAGCCACTGAGGCCATTTAAGCATTGGCACATTTGCAACCACTTCAAGTAATTTTATTTGTTGTGGGACACCAACTTTTACATGATATGTCCACAATATCTACTCACCATGACACCAACTTTTACATGATGTGTCACCAATATCTACTCAATCAATAAATACAATGTATTTAAGTTGATAAATAGAATGTATTTGTAAGTATAATATAAATAAACACAATGTATCCAGACACATAGTAAACAAACACAGTGTATTTAAATCCATGAATGAAATGACTAAGGGACCCTAAATGGGGACCTACCTGGTTCCAGAGGATTCTCCCGTTTCCACACTTTCTGGCTAGAAATTCTGAGAGAGAGGTAGTCAGCACAATGTCGTTATATTTCAGTTACTTTCATATTTTCTTGGTGCTTCCAAAAATGTTCTCTGAACTTCTCAGGCCCCTTATCATTCCCTGTAGGATCGTAGTTATTCATGTGCCAATTTTATCTCTAAGAGTCTTGAGGTCAGGCATGAACTTTGAGTCATCTGTCTGTCCATCCTCCTCTCCACCCACTGGCCCCCACCCTGCCCCAGATGGTGTCCAGCATCACACCCTGCCCATTGTCAGGACTCAGTACATATTTGAAGGAGGAACAAATGAACAGTCCTCTGAGACACTGCCTGGTGGAAGACACCCAGGTACACACAGCCAGGAGTGTCTCCATGGCCCAAATCGGGGTCACTCAGGATGTCTCCACTGAACTTTCACTCTATTTAAAAGGGTTAGAACATGAAGGCAAAGCAGCTGCTTTCAGTAGAGTCCAAATGAGACTAGTGACGTTTTATGAATGTTTGAAAAAAAAGACATTTAATTCAAACAAAGAACGTCTAGCTTCCGTTTCCAGCACCACAGTCACTCTCAGTGAGTCTCTGTAGGCGTTCGGACTCCATGACCCTGAGATTGTTCCAAGGGTCCCTCTGTCTCTGTGCGCTGGTCGCTGGCTGTCCCACAGCCTCAGTTCTGCATCACCTGAAGCTCATGATACACAAGTTCCCACTCGACAAGTGTCTTTTCTTCAGGGAGGTAATACGTCCCTCAATTATAGCTGTCATCATTTCTTAAGTAAGTCTTTTGAGACCAGGACTCAATTCTGGACGTGTAGGGAATGGCTGTGGTCTCTCCCACGTTTATATTCTCTTTTTAAAATTTTTTTTAAAAATTTACTTATTTATTAATTTATTGGCTGCATTGGTTCTTCATTGCTGTGCAAGGGCTTTCTCTAGTTGTGGCAAACGAGGGCTACTCTTCGTTGTGGTGCACGGGCTCCTCACTGCAGTGGCTTCTCTTGTTGTGAAGCCTGGGCTCTAGTCGCGCAGGCTTCAGTAGTCATGGCACGTGGGCTCAGTAGCTGTGGCTCACGGGCTCTAGAGCGCAGGTTCAGTAGTTGTGGCGCACAGGTTTAGCTGCTCCGCGGCATGTGGGATCTTCCCGGACCAGGGACTGAACCCGTGTCCCCCGCATTCGCAGGCGGATTCTTAACCCCTGCGGCGCCAGGGACGTCCCTCCCCTTAAGTTTATATTCTCATTGGGAACGTTTAAAAGTGGTGGTAGACGTGAAACAGCAGTCTGAGTTTATCAATGGTAGAAGGCAGCAGCACAAGCTGTGTGCCAGGCCAGGACACGGTGAACTCCTCTGTGTCAGATCTCAGAATTCAGAGAACAGGGAAGTGACTCTGGGCGCAGCTTGTGTGGGAAGGCTCCACCCAGAAGAGGACGATCTTGTACTGCTGCTTCAGTCACCAGGAGGAGCAGCACGCCAGGCTCTCAACGCAGCCACCAGGCCGTTGGTCAGCAGGCTGACCTCCCTTAAGCTTGACAGCCAGACTGCTGCAATTATGGTGGGAATCGACGTATAGAATGGTTTATACTTTCCGTTCCCCAAACCAGTTTCTCTCTATTGCTTATCATTACTTGATGATGAATCTATGTGCTAATTAGTAGCTGTTACTTCATTTTCAGCAGCTTAACCTGCTGCTGAAAATCATGACAGAACTAAAAATGAATGATTGCCAAGATACACTAATTACATCTCAAGGGAAGTACCCAAGATATTTAGAGTATCTTTTCTCCTCCTTTGTTACCTTCCCCTTGTGAGTAAGTTTGCTCTAATCACTTTTGAGGGAGGCAAGTTACAGCACAACGGTAGCACCTTGGGGTTTGTACATGTAAGAGCCAAGAGGGGGATTAGATTCTGTTAGCAGAGTGGCTGGCAGTCTTTGAAATGAGGTGTGTCAAGGCCTGGCCCTTTTTCTTCCCCACATGCTAACTGCACATTGGCACAAGGGATAAAATAGGGCAGATGGTAGGATTGGTACACACTTTCCAGCTCCTGATTCAGGGCATGGATTCTTTCCACCCAAAAGGAGGGGATTGAGGTGGTAGAAACAGCTCATGTACCAGCAAAATCTTGGAGAGTACTATCTTTGGTACATGGTGCACCAGCTTCTGTACCAGGACCTTACTGCATCAGTATTTTGGACTTCCCACATTTGATATTCGAGTTGATAGTTAAGAATTAAAGACCTTGGTGGAACTTAAGTGGGTCAGATTTCTCACATTTTTGTTCTGATTTTCACTAAACAGAATTAGGCTGAGTTTGTTGAGGTATATGGTCACTGCTGTTGGCTTCCTGCTTTTCTCTCTGTCCTTGTCCCTATACACTGAGAGCTATGGACCACAGGCACCTGAGATCAAGTCCTGAAGCCTTTTCTCCTGGTTCTGAGGCTGTACTGGGCCAGGGCTTTGGGCAAGCCAAGCAGGAAGTGCAGGAGAGTTAATTCCCCAGAAGCAATCCTTGACTGATGTTGGACGAGGAGGAAATGGAAAAGTAGCTTCCATGCCACCCAGTGGAGTAACTCTGAGATGCCGTCTCCTGGAGCATCCCTGAGGATTGAGCTCCAGGAACCCCTTGGATAACATGCTTGATAACACTCTGTATTGGTCCTTTCCTTTCCTGCCTCATATCCCAGCCCACCCCCCCGGAGTTCCCTGGGATCATCTCCTATTATGGGTTGAATTGTTTCCCCCCGAAATATATGTTGAAGTCCTAGAACTGAGTACCTGTGAATGTGACCTGCTTTGGAAACAGGGTCTTTGT
Source organism: Hippopotamus amphibius kiboko (assembly GCF_030028045.1). Classification (NCBI taxonomy): domain Eukaryota; kingdom Metazoa; phylum Chordata; class Mammalia; order Artiodactyla; family Hippopotamidae; genus Hippopotamus; species Hippopotamus amphibius. Next base: position 4,529,223 of record NC_080192.1, read on the forward strand.
TGATGTAATCAAGTAATGATGAGGTCACACCGAATTAGGTGGGCACTAATCCACTATGACTGGTGTCCTTATAAGAAGAGGAGACACAAAGAGACAGAGAGGAGAAGGCCACGGGAAGGAAGTGTCCCTCTTCCCCACTCAGTGAGCTTTCACCAGTATCTCTGTGGAAATAGCTCTGTGGAGTCTGGCACCAAGGGGGCACCACCAAGTACCCCAGGAAATGCCATACCCACCTGTGGGCAGGGAATGCCCAGGGACTGAAGTCAGTGTACTGGGGACAAGGTATGGTTTAAACTCTGTGTACCAATAAGCAGAATATATGGAATATTAGGAGATTAGAGCTGATGGACGTTTTAGAAGGCGGGTGGTGTAATTATCTCATTATATAGTTGAGGCCTTTGGTCCAGAAGAACTAAATAATTAGTCAAAATCCATAGCACAAGTTAATGAGAGGAGTGTGTATGTGTGTGTGTGTGTGTGTGTGTGTGTGTGGAGAGAGATATCAAGCTACACCACAAAATATGTTTGAACAGTAGCCTATGTAAAAAGATATATATATTTTTTCAGGAATTTGATAAAATGATGAGATTTCATCAGTAGTCACCCAACGTTCAGCAACTATCCATTAACGGTTTGCTCTGTGCCCGGCGCTGCTCTGGGTGCTTTGAGCGCGGTCGGGGCTGAAACGGAGAGGGTTCCCGGCTTCATGGAGCTTACGTTCTAGGCAGGGCAGAGCCACCGTCAACGAGTAAGTGCATAAACAAGTAAATAAATAAATGAACACGCTGTAATGATAAGTGCTATAAAGGTTATAGGACATGATCCGCTCTTGCTTATTTCATTCCCTGGGCAAATATTTATTGAGCTCCAGCTGTATGCCGGGTACCGCATTGGGCCTTGGTGACCTGGTGGAGACAAGACAGAACAGGTCCCTGAACTCATGGAGATGTGATGTCTGGTTGGGAAAGAGGCAGTGAATACATTGATAGATGTAACAGCTGCAGGTGACCAGCTGCTATGAAGGTAGGAAATGGGGTGATATCTTGGAGCAACAGCAGAGGTGGCTTGTGGGGGGGGATGGGTGGGATGGGCAACTTAGAGTGCTTCTCACAGCAAGTGCAAAGGCCCTGAGGTGGGAAAGGGCTTGGCATGCCTGGTGAGAAGAAAGGAGGCCGTGTGGCTGCCACCTGCTGAGTCTGGGGGTGGGGGGGATGGAGCCTTTGGAACCTGGGGAGGAGCCAGGTCGCTCGGCTCCTGGTGGGCCACGGGGAGGGGCTTGAATTTTATCCTAGTAATTATCCAGAGAGCTCCTGGAGAATTTAAGGGAGGAAGATGACATAGTATGACGTATGTTTTGCTGACTACTGTGTGGGGAACCGAGGTTCGTGAGGTGAGACAGGAAGCCGCCATGAGGTCAGGAGGTTATGACCGTGACCCGAGGAAGACCTTCAGCGAGCGTATTGCTTTTGCGGTTCATCCACCTTGTAGCATATGTCAGTCCTTCATTCCTTTGTGTGGAGAGATGTCTGGGTGTACTTACTGCACTTGGACTTTCGGGTTGTTTCCGCTTTGGGGCGATCCTGAGTGTTACACTCTCATGAACATTCACGTACAGGGTTCTGTGTGGACACACTTCCAGTTCTCTTGGGAGGATAATACTTTAGAACTATTGAGTGATTTTCTTTTTCTTTCCCTACAATTTCTGTTGTTTGCCCACCCTCCTACTGAGGCCACTAGACAATTTGGTATAACGATCGCAGAAGCACTGCCTTGTTTTTCTCACCGCACCCCCGGGCGTCTCATGATTTCAGTTGGCCTCAACCCTGATATTTCTCTGACCATGTGATGAAGGTGGTGCCTGCCAGGCTTCTTTTATAATAAGAGATATTCCTTACCCTTGTTTCCTGCCATTTTTGTGGGGAAATTCTTTGAAACTCTGCAAGGATTTCCACTCATCGTTTTTGGGTTTTTTTTTGGCTGCATTGGGTTTTCGTTGCTTCATGAGGGCTTCTCATTGCAGTGGCTTCTCTTGTTGTGAAGCACGGGCTCTAGGCACGCAGGCTTCTGTAGTTGCAGCAAGTGGGCTCAGTAGTTGTGGCGCATGGGCTTGGTTGCTCCGTGGCATGTGGGATCTTCCCGGACCAGGGCTCAAACCTGCATCCCCTGCATTGGCAGGCAGATTCTTAACCACTGTGCCACCTAGGAAGTCCACCATTCATCATTAACTCTTGATGTATTCATTTTATTTATTTCTAACTGCATGGATTTACAGTCTCCTGTTACAGGCAATGGATTTTAATTATTGGTACCATTATTTATTTTTATGCTCAGATCATCCTAGGTTTGGCCAATGGCAGTCTTTTCAAAAGTAGATTCCATATTTGTTGATGTGTCCTGTTCTCCTGTAAGCACATCTTCACTCTCTGGCCTCTCTCTCCATGTGGTCTCCCATTCCAGCCCCATCTTCAGAGAAGGCCACCACCCATGCCAGGGCTTATGAAGCTTCTGCTTTTGTTATATGCTGATGCCTCATTGGCTAAAGCAAGTCACATGACCTTGAGGGTGAGAGCACGAGCGGGGCCACACGGGGGGACAGAGCCCAGGAGGTGGGATTCACTGGCGGCTGTCAGTCCTGCAGGCCAATTGCAAATGCCAACTGACATCCAGCCACGGCGCTGGGGAGAAAATAAGGAGATGTGGGACCCATTAGAGAATGAACACCCCCAACCAAAATAACAGCCCCTTTGCAGCTCCAGGTAAATGTTGTCACGTAGGACATCAGCCCAGTGTAGCCAGGTCTTACAATTTTTTTCCAGAGAAACGGAAAATCAAGAGTTATAGATAAAATCCAGATTTTAAAGTGATCACTCAAATTTTTAGTCCCATGTGGGCCAACACAACCTATCTGTGGGTGGCCTTTGGCACCCGGGACATCCATTGGCCACCCCTGGCAGGTGCCCCATGCATTTCTCAACAGTGTCACCACACTGCAGAAAGGCAGTGCCATCAGAAATCTTTCTGTTGCAAGGGGGTAGAAATTCCACCCAGACCTGCTCAGGCCTGAAGGAAAGTTATTGGTTCAGTAAGAAGAACTTGCAAGGCTGGCTTCGGTTGTGCTGACCTCGGGGCTCTGGTGATGCCCCCAGGACTCGATCGCTGTCCCTCAGCTCTGCTTTCTCACTCGTTGGCTTCATTCTGAAACAGCCTTTCTCCATGCAGCCGCCCAGGCTTACATGATCCTCAGCGCTCGCGTCCCTCAGAGGGGAGGCATTCTCTTTCTCCACGTGTCCAGCTCTGCCCAGCCGCCAGGCCCTCCCCGCCCCACCAGGCACCACATCTGTCTCTGGCCAGGCTGGTTCACGAGCCCCCGTGAGCTGGGGAAGCGGGGACATCCAAGCGGAATTGCATGGAATGGGCGGGGTGGGAGGGGGGCAGTAACATTGGTGTTGGAGGGGGGAAGAACCTGAGCAGGAAGAAAGAACAGGTGTCCAGCGCAGGAGGGAACTCGTGATCATTTCTTGCTTGTTCACCGAAGAAAATTTTAGAAAATGCAAAGAATTAGGAAATGACTCACTCTGAAAGGTGACCCGGCTGACAGGTGGGCATATTTCTTTATACCCGGGTGAGCTTCATCCCTGCTGTATGTAGAATTTGGTACCTGCCTTTTCCTCTCAAAATCATAAGTTCTGCAAGCGTCTGTCTTGAGGATCTTGAGTGGAGCCTGGCCTGGGGCTGCTTGAAGTGTCCAGCCTTGGGACAGGTGACCAGCCCCTGGGGCCGGGTTGAGCTCTCCGCGGAGGACCAGGAGACTCTTCTGTGGGCAATGGAGAGACTGGGGAGGAAGCTAGGCAGGTCCTGAAACACTTTCAGACAACCTGACCGTCGCGACCCCAACGCTTTTCTTCAAGACCACGGTCCTGTGTCCACGATGACAGCAGTGGAGCCCGGATGCTTTCTCGCCTGCTGTCTGACTGTGGCTCTGGCCTCACGGGCACAGTCTGTCCATGTGCGAAGGAGGGAGAAGCAAGGAGGCACATGTCTCCTCTGGCAGCTCCTCTGCTTTTTTCTTTTTAAAATATTTTTTTGTTTATTTTTTTACATATTTGGCTGTGCTGGGTGTTAGTTGCGGCACACGGGATCTTTAGTTGCGGCATGCATGCGGGATCTAGTTCTCCGATCAGGGGTTGAACTGGGCCCCCTGCATTGGGAGTGCAGAGTCATAACCACTGGACCACCAGGGAAGTGCCCCCTCTGCTTTTCTCTTTCACTGGCCTCTTTGCTGGTTGGGTGTGTGATCCCTGGGGCCCCCATCTCACTGTGGAAGACTTTGGGAAGACCATCCCTGAGTGTTCGATGGTCTCCCAGACCCACCGTGGCGAGTCCTGGCGCATACCCAGCTCATCTGCGAAACACACGCTATTTACTCCACGGCGCTGAGTGGGTCCCAGGGGGCTAATTGCCTGCATTGTGTAAATCCACGCTTAGAGAAGTTTAGCACACACAGATTATGCACTCAGCCAGCTGAAATGATTCTCTGTTGCTCTTACAGTCAATGGTGAAAATCACACACATCACTTTGTAAAGTAAATGATTTTTTTCACCCCCTAGATCACAATAGCTCTCCAGAGTTATTAAGGCCTGAACCGTCCATTGAGAGCTTGTGGAGGTGGGGCCGGGGGTGGGGGTAGCGAGAGCGGGAATGAGAAGGGGTGTCTCATGATGTCGCTCTTTGCAGAAAGCCGGCACGAGAAACCCTGGCAGGAGCTTTCACTGGAACTCCGATCCTTAACTCTGTCTGCACTTCGTGGGCTCGTACATATCACTGAATCCTTTACTGTATTTCCACGCCCGACGTGTTGATTGCCTGGCACCCAGTTCCCGCTCTTTCTCAGTAAACCCTTTGCAGTGTGTGTAAAGAACAGAGGAAGGGCCATGTGAGTGCTAACGGTGTAGGCACGCAGCCAGGCCCCTCTGCTTTGAGGGAGGTCCAGTTCAAGACCCGCCTCTGTGAAATACCCCACCCCCTGATGCTCCCCTTGCCTCCGAATCCTGAAGAGGGGGACACTGCCAACAGTGGTGACAATGGTGATGATGATGACAGCGATGGTGGTGGTGGTGGTGGTGGTGATGTTGGTGATGGTGATGATGCTGGTGGTGATGATGCTGGTGATGGTGGTGGTGGCGATGGTGGTGATGGTGGTGGTGGTGACAATGGTGGTGATAATGGTGGTGGTGATGGTGATGGTGGTGATGGTGGTGGTGGTTGTGATGGTGGTGGTGATGGTGATGGTGGTGGTGATGATGGTTATGGTGATGGTGGTGATGGTGATGGTGATGGTGGTGGTGGTGATAATGGTGGTGGTGATGGTGGTGATGGTGGTGGTGGTGATGATGGTTATGGTGATGGTGGTGATCATGGTGGTGATGGTGATGGTGATGGTGGTGGTGATGGTGATGGTGGTGGTGGTGATGATGGTTATGGTGATGGTGGTGATGGTGATGGTGGTGGTGGTGGTGATGATGGTTATGGTGATGGTGGTGATGGTGGTGGTGATGATGGTGGTGGTGAATGTGGTGGTGATGGTGGTGGTGGTGATGGTGATGGTGGTGGTGGTGGTGGTGTTGGTGATGGTGGTGGTGATGGTGATGGTGGTGGTGGTGATGATGGTGGTGGTGGTGGTGATGATGATGGTGGTGGTGATGGTGATGGTGGTGGTGATGATGGTTATGGTGGTGGTGGTGGTGGTGATGGTGATGGTGGTGGTGGTGATGATGGTGGTGATGGTGGTGATGGTGGTGGTGATGGTGGTGGTGATGGTGATGGTGGTGGTGATGATGGTTATGGTGGTGGTGATGGTGGTGGTGGTAGTGGTGATGATGGTGGTGATGGTGGTGATGATGATGGTGGTGGTGGTGGTGATGATGCTGTTGATGATGGTGGTGATGGTGATGGTGGTGATGGTGACAGCCAACCCCCACTCTGTGAGGGCCTAGGACCACCATGTGCTAAGTCCTTTATCTGTGTTAATCAATCTGATACAGCAGTGCACCAAGCCACTTAGTGTCATTCCTGTTATTTAGATCAGGAAACTGAGGCAGGATAAGCTATGTGACTTACCGCAGCCACACGGCTGGTCAGACCCAGGCCACAGGCCTTCGGAGTCCAGCCCTGAACCCACCAGACAGGCTGCCTCTCCGAGGTCACAGCTACTGGTTTGGCTCTTGTATCCCTTCTGGAAATATTAGCTACCTGGCTCCGCTAAAGTGCCTCTACTTCTGAAAGCCTGGCCATCTTAGTCTTGGTATTCCCAAAGTGTACGCAGTAAGTGCTCAGTTAGCATCCATCAGCTGGCAAAGACCTGACGGGCAGATGGCGAAATGCTTTCATTTCGCAGTAAAAGGCCCTTGTCTGGCTCTCACATTCTAAGGGGGAAACTTGCAACCCCCTCCCAGGTCCCGGGGGGATCAGAAACCCAGAGATGCCTGGTTGGGGGCACAGAGAGGAGGCACACTCCCTGGGCAGGAGGGGCAGGAGGGGTCGCCCTGGGAGAAGACCTCTGGGGTGGGGAAAAGGCCAGACCCAGTCTCCTAGGGCCGATGTGGGAGCTGCGGGGCTGGCAGGACCTCTGCAGAGTCTGGTCTTGGTCAGCTGGGGGCTGTTAGCCTGACTTGTCCTCAGGTGACAGAAGCCTGGAGGGGAAGAGAAACCCTGGGAACAAGAGACCAGGTAGGCTGGCTCGAGGGGGCGGACAGGCCACCCACCCGGTTTTTGGAAGGAGTATGTCCCACCCAATAGGGCACAGGAGTGCTTTGGAGCTCCTGTCTTTGGGCAGGACACAGGCAGCTGTTCTGACTCCCATGGGGACTTCAGGAGGGGGAGGTGGGACCCTGGCCTCTGGCCTCTGATTGGCTGTGGGAGGAAACTAAGCCACAACGCCCGGCATGAAGTAGGTGCTTAAGGCTTGTTGAATGAACGCGGGGATGGATGGACCTTCAGAGTGGTTATGGGGGGACAGAGCCAGAGTCATGTGCTTTGCATGAAGCAATTCCACACTGTCATCCTGGGCGTGGGGACAGGCGGGAAAGTAAGGACTCCACTCACGTGACTCGGCCAATTGCCTACAGCAGGCCAGGGGGTCCACAAGGGTCTTTTCCAAAGGGTGTCGTGTGGGCCGACCACACCTGAGCATTGGAAGGGGCCCAGGAATCTGCATTAACAGACTCCATAGGTGATTCTTACATGGAAGACAGGACCTGTGACTATTAAGAAGAGAAAAAACAAAAATGGAGAATAAAATGTTCTCGTGAACTCAGAGCAAAACAACAGCTTCAGTCCAAGAGGGCTCTGAATTATTGTCTGGGTAACGCTACCCCCTATTTTTTTATGATACAATATACATAACATAAAGTTTATCATTTTGACCATTTTTAAGTGCACATTCAGTGGCATTAAGTACGTTCACATTGTTGTGCAACCATCACCCCTATCCATTTCCGGAACTTTTTCATGTTTCCAAGATGCCCCCTAAGGGGCCATATACAGGAAGAAACAGAAAACAAATGAGCAACTTCATAAATGATTAAAAACAAATAATACCCAAATAGGACTTTGCAACTATTCCAGAAGCCCCACAGAGGACCTTTCCCAGCCCCAGTCCTGGCCCTTCCCCGGTGAGGGTGGGGCTACAGTTAGCCTGACTTCTACAGTAGTCACTGCCCCATGTTCTTGATGGCACTCAACTGTGTATCCCTGGACACTACAGTTTCCTTTTGCGTAGTTAAAATTGTTAATATGTGTTTCAGTTCTTTTAATCTATGTGTCCTCTCCATGTTTTTTTTTTAATAAATTTATTTATTTATTGGCTGCACTGGGTCTTCATTTCTGCGCATGGGCTTTCTCTAGTTGTTGCGAGTGGGGGCTACTCTTCATTGTAGTGTGCAGGCTTCTCATTGCGGTGGCTTCTCTTGTTGCACAGCACAGGCTCTAGGTGTGCGGGCTTCAGTAGTTGCGGCACATGGGCTCAGTAGTTGTGGCACACAGGCTTAGTTGCTCCGCAGCATGTGGGATCTTCCCGGACCAGGGTTCAAACCTGCGTCCCCTGCATTGGCAGGCGGATTCTTAACCACTGCGCCACCAGGGAAGTCCCTCTCCATGCTTTTTAAAAATATTTTTTCCTTTACAACATATCTGCTGAGGACAGGGGCTGTTTGACCTGTTGCGTTTCCTGCTGTCTGGATCTTTCTAATCGCATCCTCACAGTGTAGTTTAACTTGCTCCTCTGTCTGCTGTGTTTCCTGCACCCTGGCACTGGAAGCCTGTGTTGCCTTCTTTTGGCAGGACTGACTCTTTCTCTTTTTTTCCCATTTTTTGGCTATGCCATGTGGCTTGCGGGATCTTAGTTCTCCTTCCAGGAATTGAACCTGCACCCCCTACAATGGAAGTGTGGAGTCTTAACCACTAGATGGCCAGGGAAGTCCCTGGCAGGACTCTTAATTCTGGTGCCTTTTTTTTAACCAGAGGGGATCATAATGTCTGGTCACCTCCCTTTTGGTGATGTCGGTAGTGGTTGGTTAATGCTGAGGTCCACTAGTACCCTGGGAGTTGCAAAAGAGTGATATCCTCTCTCTGCTTTTCTCTTATTGGCTGGAATACTTCCATGAAGAGATGCGTCCTCACCTCCTATTTGGTCATGTGGTGATACTGCTTATGTGGGAGTTCCTAGCTCTGCAGGGGTTTTCCTTAACCTCCTCTAGCTACACGTGCATCTCTTCCCCACCAAGGATCCTGGTGCTCAAGGACACAGGAATGACAAAATGAGAACGTCCCACTCCAGTTCTCATCTGCCAAGGTCATACTTGTTAAGGTCAGTGGCCTCCATGTTGCTGGATCTAATGGTCACTTCTCAGTCCTCATCACCTTGACCGGTCAGCAGCATTCGACTCAGCTGACCACTCTCAAAGCGACCACTGTCTCCGCCTGGAAACGCTTTCTCCTTACTGACTAGGACACGCCCCTCTCCTTCTCAGGCCTCTCTGTGCAGTCCCCCCATCTCTCCAACCTCTGCACGCGGAGGGCTCGTTCCTCCCCATCTCCATCCACTCCCTGGGTGATCACGTCATGGCGTCAAGTCTGCAGACACCCCGCGCGTGTCTCCTCCACCTCTCCCCCTGGAGGTCACGCAGCATCTCAGGCTCAGTGCGTCCCAGAATGTCATTCTGGTGCTTCTCTCCCCAAACTCACACCCCTCTGCTTCTTCCCCGTCTCACTACATGGACAGCCCGTCCTGCCAGGCACTCAGTGCAGAAGCCAAACACTTCGGGGTCACCCTTGACTCCTCTCCTCCTCTCACCCAAGCCCATGCCACCGGGAGATCGCATGGCTCCTGGCATGGACCCAGACCTGGACCACCCTCCGACGTCGACCCCTCTGCCAGGCCTCCGTCATTGAGCGGCCTTTGCCTCCTGCCTGGATTTCTACAGCAGCCTCGCCCCTGGTCTTCCTCTCCACCTGTGTCGCCCGCTAGGCTGTCTTCCCACAGGAGGCCCGATGATCCTGTCCACACCCTCCTCTGCCCAAAGCCCCCACCCCGTGGCTCCTATGCTCACTCGTGGGGAAATCCACAGTCCTCACGGTGGCCAGAAAGGCCCTGCGGGATCTGGCCCTGGCCACCTCTCTGCCCCTCCGCCCCATGCCTCCCCCACCCCCAGTCCAGCACCGGGAGCGGGGTCCCCTCTGGGGTCTGGGCACTTGGGGTCCGTTTGCCTAGACGCAGCCCACTGTCTTCAGGGTCCTTTGTCAAAAGCCATCGCGTCAGAAAGCCCTTCCCTTCCTTCCCCTTCAGCCACCAGCCCCAGCCCAGCCCCTGCCCCGGCTCCACTCTCTTCTCTGGGAGACTCATCATATACCACTCGAGGTATTTACTTGCTAATTTGGTTGCAGTCATCAGACTGTAGGCTCCACCGGGGTGGGGAGTTTCGTCGGTTTGGTTTTGATACCGGGTCTCCAGGGAAGAATTCTCGGCTCGTGGTGGAGTCGGTATTTGCTGGAGGGTGAGTGAACGAGTGAGCGAGGAATGAAAGTCTGTCCCGTTCTGGGGAGGGCTGCTCAGTCCAGTCTCATCAGCACTTGGGGCCTGACACCTAGCTCACTCTCTCCTCTCTGTCGTGGTAAAATATACATCACATACAATTTCCTGTTTTAACCTTTGTCTCAGTGCACAGCTCAGTGGCATTAAGTACATTCCCACTGCTGTGCAACCGTCACCACCCTCCATCTGCAGAACTTTTCCCAAACTGAAACTCTACGTTCAATAAACAATGAGTCCCGTTAATTCCCCCCCGTGCCCCGCAATCCCTGGTCACCAGACTTCTACTTTCCGCCTCTATGAATCTGACTGCTCTAGGTGCCTCCTGTAGTAGAATCATACAGTATTTGTCCTTCTGTGTCTGGCTTATTTCACTGAGCATAATGTCTTCCAGGTTCAGCCACATTGTAGCATAGGGTAGAGTTTCCTTCCTTTCCTAGGCTGAACAATATTCCATCGTATGTACCGATCACCGTTTGTGTGTCTGTTCACCCGTGATGAGCGCTTGGGTTGTTTCCCCCTTTGAGCTATTGTCAATAAAGCTGCTGTGGACACGGGGTTCCAGTACCTGTCTGATGCCCTGCTTTTAGGTCTTTTGTGTACATACCCAGAAACGGGATTGCTGGTAATTCTATGGTAATTCTATGTTTAGTGTTTTGAAGAACTGCTATACCTCTCTCTCTTTTCTCCTTTCTCAGTAAAATGCTTTGTTTTAATGTAAATTCCTACCTTTCCTCAACCCTCGCCTCCCTGATGACAATCCTGTGGCCACCTCCGCCGCGGGGCCTGTCGCGTGAGGACCTCTCTGTGTGTCCAGAGCTCCAGCTGCATTGAACCCAGTCAGTTTCGTCCTTCCCAGCTTCCGAAAGCGCCGCACCACACCACCGTGTGTCACTAGATGGCGCTGCAGAGCAGTCAGGGCTTTTCCTTGGGGAGAAAGAGCATTTTGTTCCTTCCCCTGGGGGTAGAGATGCCTCGTGCCAGGGTGCGGGGATTGCTCTGCAGCGTCCCCTGCCTGGGCCCACATTGACCAGAAAGTTGGCAACGTTTTTGAGCATCTAGTGTCTTTAGTTGGAAAAGCCCATGCCATCCTCCCTAAAAGGAGTGAAGGTGTTGGGAAAACATAAGCATGTTGGAAAGGACATCGGATGCAGTGTCAGAAAAACCTACAGTTTAATCCTAGTTCCGTCAAGAGTTGTGTTTGACCTGGAAACACCACCTGGGCTCTCCCGGCCTCGGTTTCCCTACATGTAAAATCAAAGGGTTGGATTAGTCAGTGGTTCTCAATCCTGGCGGTGCCTGAGGGTCCCCTGGGGAGAGAGAACACCCACGCTGGTTGAATCAGAGTCTCTAGGAGAAATGGGTCTTGAAGCTCCCGGGTGGTTCTGATGCAGTGGGTGGAGAACCCCTGGGTTATGTGTTTCCCAAGGTCCTTTCCAGCTGTAAGAGGCTCTGTCCCTTACCAGCTGGGTGACCTGGAGCAAGGAGCCCTGTTAAGCCCCAGTTTTTTCATCTTATAAAATGGGAATAGTAATAGTACCTTTTATCACCTAAGGCGTGAGCATTAGAGGAGGAGAGCCCCTGGCACCGTGCCTGGGCACACAGCCAGCGCTCAGACCTTAGCCAGTCTTATTTCTAGACCAGCTTTCCTCACAGCGTAGGCAACAGGGGTACACAAAGGCAGTTGTTCACAAGACACCTGCTGCCCACGTCCCGAGCTTCTGAATGAGTGGGACTAACTCAAATTAGCAGGACTGGGCAGGTCCATCCCTTAAGTCCCCAGTACGGTACTCACTGGATGCTCAACAAATGTTTGATTAAATACTTCATTTAGTTAAGGAAAGCTTCTAGAAGAAAGTGACCCCAGAGCCGAGTCTTGAAGGCCAACCAGGAGTTGGCAAGACAAGGAAGGGTGAGGGGGCTTCTCCCCAGGCAGCAGGAACGTGTGGTGTGTGTGTGTGTGTTGGGGGGGTTGTGGAGCAGCAGGGACTGGCCCAGGACCACTAGACCTGACCATCCTCATCCCCGCCCCGAAGGGTGGGGAGCGAGGCGGGCAGGTTCCCTGGAGGGGAAGCTCAGGAGGTAAGAGCAAAGGCCACACTCTGAGGTCTGTCGGGCAGAACCGAGGAGTCTGAGCTCTGTCCTGTGTGTTCTGAAAAACCCTGAAAGGGTTTAAAGCAGGAGAGTCTTAGGCTCATGTGGCCTTACCAGAGCTCCTACTTCCAGGGGCTGCTTGATGGGGGCGGGGAGCAGAGAGAGGAAGAAGGAGGGGTGAGGAGGGAGACCTGGAGGAGGAAGAGGGCGATGTGGTCTAGTCAGGGGATGCTGGGGCAGTGATGGGGACAGAAAGGTGGGAGCCAGTTCAGGAGCCATGGGGGGAGGCGGGGGAGATGAGGAGGAGGAGGAACAGGATCAGGGTGAGGGGGCTCCGGGGGCCTCGCCGGCCATAGTGAGGGCTCAGGCCTCACTGAGTGCCCCCAGGAACTGCTGCAGGGTCTGCAGCAGGGGAAGAACACGCCTTGACTTAGGTCTAAAGGACCACGGTGGCCCATGTGGAGGGACGAGGGTGAGGGTGGAGGCAGGGTGATCATCCAAGGAGACCAAGACAGCCCGGAGGTCTCTGCGTCCGGAGGTGGCGTTGGGGTGGGCGGGGGGAGGGCAGGTCAGCCTGGACGTGTCTCAAAGCCAGAGCCACCAGGACTCCTGACGGATTGGACTTGGGAACAAGAGAGGGGTTGTGAGGACGCCAAGGGTTGTAGCCTGAGTGACTGCAAGGACCTGGGAGACTGGGGAGGGTCGAGTTGGGGCGTTTGAGGGGTGTGGGGCCCTCACGGGGCCAGCACGGGGAGCTGTCCCATGGTCAGAGATGTCAGGGCTGGAGGCAAATCTGAGAGTCACACGATGTGTACACTGAGTTGAAAGTCACGGGGCATCAATCCACCCATGGGCTTTGGCACCGGCAGCCCCAGTGGGCAGTCTGGGTGGGAGCGGGAGGGCAGTGGGTGAGCAGGAGAGCGGCTTGAGGGTGGGGGAAATGGAAGGTAGAGGGGGTAAAGGTCAACAGCCTGGCTTTTTCTGCTCGGCCGCCGCCGTAATCCAATACCACTGCCTGGGGGCTTGGATAACAGACGTTTATTTCTCACAGTTCTGGAAGCTGCAAGTGTGAGATCAGGGTACAAGCAGGGTGGGGTTCTCTTCCTGGCTTGCAGACGGCCGCCTTCTTGCTGTGTCCTTTCACGGCAGCTGTCTGCAAGCCAGGGAGTCCGTCCTTCCTTCCTCCCTCCCTCCATCCCTCCTTCCTCTCCCCTCTCTTCTCTCTCTCCAAACTCATCAAATTTTAGAAGTTAAATATATGTGCAGTTAATATGTACAGTTTTGGGTATATAAGTTATAGCTCAAAAAGCTGTTAAAAACTGTATTGACATTTTTTGTTTGCTTTTTTTCCTCCTTTTGCACTTGTGGCTTTATAAATTTTTGTATAAATTTATTTATATAAAATTTTTATATATTGATTATATATTTATAATTTATATATCTATATAAAATATTTATATAAAATGTTTTATATAATTACCTTTTCGAGGTATAATTTACGTACAATAAGCCATACCCTTTTTTTAAGCTCTTAATTGGAACATAATTGCTTTACACTCTTGTACCAGTTTTTGAGGTACACCAAAGTGAATCAGCTGTATTTATACATATATTTCCATATCCCCTCCCTCCCGCGACTCCCTCCCCCATCCCTGTCCTGGCCCTCTAAGGCATCACCCATCGTGGAGTTGATCTCCCTTTGTTACACAGCAACTTCCCACTAGCTATCTATTTTACAGTTGGTAGTGTGTCTATGTCTATGTTACTCTCTCACTTCATCCCAGCTTCCCCTTTGCCCCCCACCCCCCACCCCAGCCCCATGTCCTCAAGTCCGTTCTCTATATCTGCATCTCCACTCTTGCCCTGTCACTGGGTTCATGAGTACCATTTCTTCAGATTCCATATGTATGAGTTAGCACACAGTATTTGTTTTTCTCTTTCTGGCTTACTTTGCTCTGTATGAGAGTCTCTAGGTCTATCCACCTCATTACATATAGTTCAATTTCATTCCTTTTTATGGCTGAGTAATATTCCATTGTTCATATGTGCCACATCTTCTTTATCCATTCATCTGTTGATGGGCATTTAGGTTGCTTCCATGTCCTGGCTATTGTAAATAGTGCTGCAATGAACACTATGGTACAAGCCACACCATTTAAATGATAAGATTTGATGAGTTTTTTTAATGATATTTTTATTATTTTATTTATTTTATTTTTTATTTATTTATTTTTTTGGCTGCATTTTGGACCTTCATTGCTGTGCACGGACTTTCTCTAGTTGTGGTGAGCAGGGACTACTCTTCGTTGCAGTCCTCAGACTTCTCATTGTGGTGGCTTCTCTTGTTGGGGAGCACAGGCTCTAGGTGCAAGGGCTTCAGTGCAAGGGCTTCAGTATTTGCAGCACTCAGGCTTCAGTAGTTGCAGCATGAGGGCTCAGTAGTTGTGGCTTGAGGGCTTAGTTGCTCCTCGGCACGTGGGATCTTCCCAGACCAGGGATTGAACCTGTGTCCCCTGCATTGGCAGGCAGGTTCTTAACCACTGCGCCACCAGTCCTTGGATCCTGCATGTGTGAGCCCTGATGAGCTCCTAAGGTGTTCAGGGAGCGGCAAGTTCCAGGGTCATTGCAGACTGAGACTGCAGAGAAGTAGCAGCAGTGCGTGTGTCATCTTGCTCCCCTTGGGAAGGGCCGGAGCTTGCCTCTGATGACACACACGTTGTTGCACCCACCTGGCCTCTGTCAGCCCCACAAGATCTGAGGAGTTTGGACAGATATTTTTGCTTGTGAAAATGCCACTGCAGCAAAGATGCAGAACATTTTCATCACCCCGAATGCCCTGGCCCCTTCCTCTCCTCTCTGCCCCCCGCCCCCACTCCCTTCTGTCACCAGACATTTGTTTGTATTTTCTGGAGTCTTGTGCAGACTGACTCATACAACATCAACTCTTTTGCGTCTGGGTTCTTTCACTCAGCATAATGACTTTGAGATTCGTTCATGTTTTTGTGTGTATCACTAATCAATTTCTTTTAATATCTGAGTATTATTCCCATGTATGGACGTACCATGATTTTATTAACCATCTGCCTGTGGTTTTCAGTTTGGAGCTATAAAACTGCTCCAAACATTCATGTGCAAGTCTCTGTGAATGCAAATGGTTTCATTTCTCTCAGATGCCTAGATGTGGAATTCCTGGGTGGTGTGGCAGATGCACGTTTAACTTTCCAAGAAATTGCCCAGCAGTTTCCCTGTGTGGCTGTACCATTTCACACTCCCACCAACAATGTGTGAGTGCTTCAGTTTTGCTACATTCTTTCCAACTCTCGGTATTGGGTTTTACATCTAAATAAAAATTTTAGCCGTTCCCATGTGTGTGTAGAGGTATCTCACCGTGATCTTAATTTGCATTTCCCTGATGACTAATAATACTGAGCATGTTTTCATGTGTCCACTTGTGTATGTTCTCTTATGACGTGGTGAGCCCTTTCCTGATCCCTTTAGTGGATACATCTCTTTTTTTCCCTTAAATTCCCACGACAGGGTAAGAGGAAAAGGGTCTTTCCTGTTTAATTGTTATTACATGCAAGACTGATTAGAAATTTCTCAGAGGCAGGAACCAGTTCTTTCTCACCTGTGTGTGCCCTGCTCTGCCCTGAACAATGGGAGTATAGGGATTCTATGAAATTGTTTTCAGCCCACGTGAAGACTTCCCCAGCTCCCAGAGAAGGACTCGACGCTGCTCGGGAAGGGTGGGAAGGGCTGACTCTTCACGCTTCAAAATGAATAGACACATCGAGAAGATCGAGACTTCCCTGGTGGTCCAGTGGTCAGGACTCCGTGCTTCCACTGCAGGGGGCATGGGTTTGATCCCTGATTGGGGAAGTAAGACCCTGCATGCTACGTGGCATGGCCAAAAAAATAAAAAAATTTAAAAAAAGAAGATCACTCTTTCTCCACTGAGGTGAGCATGAAAATTAATGAAAGGCATTCTGAACTCCCCACTTTTCTGGAAAGATCTGGGAAGAGAAGAATAATGTATCTAGAAGACAAATGACATGTAATAATCTGAAAGGAGATGGAGGAGTGGAGAAAGAAGATGTGGTACATTTATACAATGGAATATTACTCAGCCATAAAAAAGAATGAAATAATGTCATCTGCAGTGACACAGATGGATCTAGAGACTGTCATACTGAATGAAGTCAGTCAGACAGAGAAAGATAAATATCATATGGTATTGCTTATATGAGGAATCTTTAAAAATGGTACAAATGAACCATTTACAAAACAGAAATACAGTGTGTCCCCTACATACAACAAGTTCCATTCCGAGAGTGTGTTCTTAAGTCCAATTTGTTCCTAAGTCCAACAAAGTTAGCCTAGGTACTTAACTAACACAATTGGCTACATAGTACTGTAACAGGTTTATGATACTTTTCACACAAATAACACGTAAAAAACAAACGCAAAAAATAAAGAAAACATGTTTAATCTTCCAGGACAGAACCTTGAGAAGCACAGTAGTGCAGCACAGCAGCTGGCACACAGGAGCACGTTCGCATCTTTGAAAGTTCGAAACTTCAAGATTCGTATGTAGGGGACACTGTAGAGTTGCAGACGCGGAAAACAAGCTTGAGGCGGAAGCAGGGGCGGGATAAACTGGCAGATTGGGACTGATGTATACGCGCTAACATCTGTGAAATGATAGCTAATAAGGAGATACTACATAGCACAGGGAACTCTACTCAATACTCTGTAATGACCTATATGGGGAAGGAATCTGAAAGAGAGTGGAGATATATATGCATAACTGATTCACTTTGCCGCACACTTGAAAATAACACAGCATCGTAAATCAACTATACTCCAATTAAAAAAACTTTTAAAACACGATCCGAAAGGAAATACACATGGGCTATTTGTTCTTCTAGGTGTCACAAAATCTAAGCAACGATTGTGTTGACATGTGAGGGTCCTGTGGTGATGACACTACAGGGCCCTCAACACAACTTGATTTTTATGATTAATTTTTCAAAAACATTTTAAACGAAGCTAATCTAGTTGCAGGAAAACCACCGTTATCCAACATCATGAGAAAATGCTGCTTTTGCTACAAAAGAATTTCCAGATAACTAAAGACAACTCTTTTCTGGGCTAAAACCCTTTTTCCAGTGTTTTCATTAATTTTTTTTCTTTTTTATACAATTTTAAAGGTAATTTTCCATTGACAGTTATTAGAAAATATTGGCTATATCCCCGTGTTGTGCAGTACATCCTTGAGCCTCTCTTACACTCAACACTGTGTACCTCCCACTCCCCCCCCGCGCCCCTATATTCCCCCTGCCCCCATTGGTAACCACTGGTTTTGCTCTCGTCTGCTTCTTTTTTGTTATATTCACTAGTTTGTTGTATTTTTTGGATTCCACGTATAAGTGATATCATACCGTAATTGTCTTTCTCTGTCTGATTTATTTCACTTAGCATAATGCCCTCTAAGTTCATCCAGGTTACTGCAAGTGGTAAAAATTCCATTCTTTTTTATGGCTGAGTAGTATTCCATTATATATATATATTATGTATATGTGTGTATATATATTATGTATATCTATATACACCACATCTTATTATCCATTCATCTTTTGGTGGACACTTAGGTTGCTAAGATCCCCCATGTTCAATCCCTGGTCAGGAGCTAGGATCCCACACGCCTTGCAGCCAAAACATAAAACAGAAGCAATATTGTAATAAATTCAATAAAAACTTTTATTAAGGTGGTCCACATCAAAAAAATTTTTTTTTAAAAAGTTATTCGTTACTCTGAAATTCACATCTATCTGGGCCTATCCTTTATTTTACAAGCTAAATCTGGCCACCCTAGGAGCCCCTGTGGGTTTGCAGAGGGTGAGCCTGGTGGCTTTCCTCTGCCTGAGGTCGCAGCTCCTGGGGGTTCCGGTTCCTGCTCTGTCCACTCCCATCGGGGGTGGCAATGACATCCCACTCTGACTGGTCCCAGGTGCCTCCCTGGCCCTTGTTGGGTTTTCTTAGCCCTGCCCACACCTTCACACAAAGTCTATTAATTAAATTCTCCCCCGTCAGCCAGTGAGGGTTGAGCTCTGACCAACAGTGACAGGTGATGACAGCTGTGTGAGCAGCGGCCGTGAGGGGGCATTCAGGGTGCCCCCCACAGCACAGGGGCAGGTGCCTCCATTACAGCTCCTGTGGGGCCAGGAAGCTTTCCTCTGTAGCCATGTCTTAAGCCTCAGTTTCTTCATCCCTAAAATGGTGCGTGCATGTGTGTGTGTGTGTGTGTGTGTGTGTGTGTGTGTGTGTGTGCGCGCGCAGGGGTGGGGAGGTGGCCTGAGATCCCTCCCTGTCTCTGCTGTGGGGTTGTTGTGAGGATCAAATGTGATAATTCATGTGAAAATACTTTGTAGGATTAGTGTGTCAAGAATAATTATTATGGAGCAGAAGGATAATTTCTTTTTTTAAATTATTTATTTATTGGCTGTGTTGGGTCTTTGTTGCTGCCGAGGGGCCTTCTCTAGCTGTGGCGAGAGTGGGGGCTTCTCTCGTTGTGGAGCATGGGCTCTAGGTACATGGGCTTCAGTAGTTATGGCATGTGGGCTCAGTAGTTGTGGCACATGGGCTCAGTAGTTGTGGCGCATGGGCTTAATTGCTCCGTGGACTGTGGGATTGTCCCAGACCAGTGATCGAACCCATGTACCCTGCATTGGCAGGTGGATTCTTAACCACCGCACCACCAGGGAAGTCCAGGAAGATATTTCTGTCCATCATAAGCCCCTCCTCCTGACCCTGGGGACAAAGCCGGAACCCCCTCCCCACTCCTCACTTCCGGAAGACAGTGGACATCCATAAGTCGAAGTGGATCCGGTCGCTGGAAGGAGTGGGATTGGGCAGGGTCTCTTCTGGGCAGCGGCCATGGAGGTGCCCTTCTGCTGCCTCCCCCTTCTCTCCTCCAGGCTCTTCTTCCTTCTCTCCCAACCTCTGTTAGCAAAACCTGGCCCTGAAACACCGTCTTCTTTGCTCCTGACTCTCTGGGGTTGATGTGCCAGAGCCTGATGCTGGAATGAAAACCTTCGGCATCTGATGCAAACGGCAGAGCCCCGGCCACCCCACAGGCTGTCTCAGGAGGCGCTCAGTAAGTCCTGGGTGACTGTTTAGTGTGAAGGATTCATCACACATGGGGAGGGTGGGCTCTGTGACCCCCTGGGTCCCATCCAACCCATGGTTCCAGGCACGGTTTGGGGCAGAAACCCTTCTACTTCTCCTAACCTGAGTGCCTGCTCCCCGCGCCCCCGCCCCACCCTGTAGGCGTCCACGCAGGTGCACACCCAGCACACGCAGCACTCCTGCACAGGTGCTTGCAGTTGGGACGCGCCGCCCACACACCTGTGCTTCTGACGTTGGCATGAGTCTCACTCCAAGTCCAAGTGTGGAGGAGAAAGGGGACAAGCTTCCAGGCCTGGAGCCCCCCTTTCTGGTGGCCACGGTGGCTGCGTACCCGAGGATGAAAGCCTCGTGGAGGGAGGAGGGTGTGGCTCCCCTTCCCTGAGGGAGCCCCAAGGGCTGCCTGCTCTCTGGGGGGCTCGCCCACCAGCTTCTTGCCTGAAGAGGCACCGTGGGAGAGGCTCTCGGGCCAAGCCCTTGGCCAGACCCCCTGTCATGGAAGGGAGACAGAGCTGGTTTGGTCAGTGTCCCTGTGCCACTCGGGGGTGCGCACACAGCCCCACAGGCTCGTCGGCAGGGCTCAAGAGCATCTTCTCTGCCACCCCAGTTCTGGTTTGGGGGACACATACTGGACCAGACCTGCCCCTACTCCAGAGGCGTGGCCAAGCCGGGGAGACGGACTTACTGACAATTATGATGTGGCCAGAGACGAGCACAGGGGCAGTAGATCAGGAAGCTCAACGGAAAAGAGATGCCGGAGCCGAGTGTGGAGGCATGTGTAGGAGCTGTCTGGGGGAGGAAGTTCCTGTTCACTCAGCCTTTTCCAATGATCTGTCTTGCTCTCTGCCTTAAAACCCGTGACAATGAAGAGATGCCAGGCTCCAAACTCTTCTCACTCTGCCCACAGCCTCCACAACATGGAGGGCACATCCGCCGGTCCCTGGCCCCTGAGATCCTGTCGAGAGGTTCAGCGGCGTCACTCAGGGTGAGCCATGACATTCAGCCACATTCAGGGCATGAGTGTGGGGGGCCTGCTGCATCTCGTCCACAAGCAAGAAGCAGTTACTGCTGCCAGTAGCACTGCAACGTCTCCCCTCCTGCGGTGGCGCTGCTGTCTGAGAACGCTGAGTGGGAGCCAGAGCACAGCTGTGGAAAGAGCAGGATCGGCCTGGAGAATAGTGACCCAGACAGCAGAGTCCTAAGCGTGAAAATGGGCCCTGCGGGTTAAGGGAGAGTGAGGCCCCTTCGCATCGAGCAGGGCAGCAGCCCCCACAGGGTGGAGCCGTGGAGCGGGGTCAGCGCTCCCTGGAAGGTCCTGTTCTTAAAGACCTGTGCTTTGCCTAAAGGTGGGAACAAGGACTTAGAATTTTCCATGCTGGATAATCTTGGTTCCAAAATAAGACGTGAACATTCTAGTATTAGAACATTTGCATCGAGTGTGTGTGTGTGTGTGGGTGTGTGTGTGTGTGTGGGCGTGTGTGTAAAGGCGCTGAAGCGCTTGGGGCAGAGTGGATGGACATTTTCTTTGGATGAAATATTTAGGGATCATTGATGGTTCTTCAGTGAGACTGTTATCCATGGCTTGTTGTGAATAAATGTTTACAGTTTTCTTTTCGGAGTTAGGATTCAGTCATTCTGAGAAAATCCTTTTGTCATCTCACAAAGCCTAGGATTAAAAACTCCATCCACATATTATTTTCTACATATGGCTGGACAGGATTATGGTGCCGAGAGGGGGTAGGCCACGTAAACAACACTTTCTCTAGAATGTTGCTTCGGCGGGGGGTAGGCGTGTCCAGGCTGCTGCGTGTCAGTCCACGGGGCCTTGGACTGTGGGTTTTGCTCTGATCTCTGGTATTCAGCAGAGA